>NC_041233.1:66532369-66581351 GCF_002837175.3 Physeter macrocephalus
CATGTGTTTGTGTTTTTTATGTTTTTTTCCCTGTAATTGATTTCTAATCTCATAGTGTTGTGGTCGGAAAAGATGCTCGATATGATTTCAATTTTGTTAAATTTACTGAGGCTTGATTTGTGACCCAAGATGTGATCTATCCTGGAGAATGCTCCGTGTGCACTTGAGAAGAAAGTGTAATCTGCTGTTTTCGGATGGAATGTCCTATAAATATCAATTAAATCTGGTCTACTGTGTCATTTAAAGCTTGTGTTTCCTTATTAATTTTCTGTGTAGATGATCTGTCCATTGGTGTAAGTGAGGTGTTAAAGTCCCCCACGATTATTGTGTTACTGTCAATCTCCTCTTTTATGGCTGTTAGCACTTGCCTTATGTATTGAGGTGTTCCTATGTTGGGTGCATATATATATATATATATATATTTATAATTGCTATATCTTCTTCTTGGATTGATCCCCTGATCATTATGTAGTGTCCTTGTCTCTTGTAACATTCATTTTAAAGTCTATTTTATCTGAGTATTGCTACTCCAGTTTTCTTTTGATTTTCATTTGCATGGAATATCTCTTTCCATCCCCACACTTTCAGTCTGTATGTGTCCCTAGGTCTGAAGTGGGTCTCTTGTAGACAGCATATATACAGGTCTTGCTTTTGTATCCATTCAGCGAGCCTGTGTCTTTTGGTAGGAGCATTTAATCCATTCACATTTAAGGTAATTATCGATATGTATGTTCCTATTACCTTTCTGTTAATTGTTTTGGGTTTGTTTTTGTAGGTCCTTTTCTTCTCGTGTTTCCCACTTAGAGAAGTTCCTTTAGCATGCATTGTAGAGCTGGTTTGGTGATGCTGAATTCTCTTAGCTTTTGCTTGTCTGTAAAGCTTTTGATCTCTCTGTCGAATCTGAATGAGATCCTTGCCGGGTAGAGTAATCTTGGTTGTAGGTTCTTCCCTTTCATCACTTTAAATATATCATGCCACTCCCTTCTGGCTTGTAGAGTTTCTGCTGAGAAATCAGCTGTTAACCTTATGGGAGTTCCCTTATATGTTATTTGTTGTTTTTCCCTTGTTGCTTTTAATAATTTTTCTTTGTTTTTAATTCTTGTCAATTTGATTACTTTGTGTCTCAGGTGTCTCTCCTTGCATTTATCCTGCCTGGGACTCTCTGTGCTTCCTGGACTTGGGTGCCTATTTCCTTTCCTGTGTCAGGCAGGTTTTCCATTATATTCTCTTCAAATATTTTCTTGGGTCCTTTCTCTCTCCTCTCCTTCTGAGACCCGTATAATGTGAATGTTGGTGCGGTTCATGTTGCCCCAAAGGTCTCTTAGTCTGTCTTCATTTCTTTTCTTTCTTTATTCTGTTCCACGCCAGTTAATTCCACCATTCTGTCTGCCAGGTCACTTATCCGTTTTTCTGCCTCAGTTATTCTGCTACTGATTCCTTCTAGTGTATTTTTCATTTCACTTATTGTATTGTTCATCTGTTTGTTCTTTAATTCTTCTGGGTGTTTGTTCTTTAATTCTTCTATGTCTTTGTTAAACATTTCTTGCATCTTCTTGATCTTTGCCTCCATTCTTTTTCCGAGGTCCTGGATAATGTTCACTATCGTTATTCTGAATGTTTTTTTCTGGAAGGTTGTCTATCTCCACTTCATTTAATTGTTTTTCTGGGGTTTTATCTTGTTCCTTCATCTGGTACATAGCCTTCTGCCTTTTCATTTTGTCTATCTTTCTGTGAATGTGGTTTTTGTTCCACAGGCTGCAGGATTGTAATTCTTCTTGCTTCTGCTGTCTGCCCTCTGGTGGATGAGGCTATCTAAGAGGCTTGTGCAAGTTTCCTGATGGGAGAGACTGGTGGTGGGTAGAGCTTGGTGTTGCTCTGGTAGGCAGAGCTCAGCAAAACTTTAATCTGCTTGTCTGCTGATGGGTGGGGCTGAGTTTCCTCCCTGTAGGTTGTTTGGCCTGAGGCACCCCAGAACTGGAGGCTATGGGCTCTTTGGTGGGGCTAATGGCAGACTCCAGGAGGGCTCATGCCAAGGAGTACTTCCCAGAACTTCTGCTACCAGTGTCCTTGTCCCCACAGTGAGCCACAGCTTCCCCTGCCTCTGCAGGAGACCCTCCAACACTAGCAGGTAGGTCTGGTTCAGTCTCCTGTGGGGTCACTGCTCCTTCCCCCTGGGTCCTGATGCGCACACTACTTGGTGTGTGCCCTCCAAGAGTGAAGTCTCTGTTTCTCCCAGTCTTGTCAAAGTCCTGCAATCAAACCCCGCTAGCCTTCAAAGTCTGATTCTCCAGGAATTCCTCCTCCCGTTGCCGGACCCCCAGGTTGGGAAGCTTGACATGGGGCTCAGAACCTTCACTCCAGTGGATGGACTTCTGTGGTATAATTGTTCTCCAGTTTGTGAGTCACCCCCCCAGTGGTTGTGGGGTTTGATTTTATTGTGACTGCGCCCCTTGTACCATCTCATTGCGGCTTCTCCTTTATCTTTGGATGGGGGGTATCATTTTGGTGAGTTCCAGTGTCTTCCTGTCAGTGATTTTTCAGCAGTTAGTTGTGATTCTGGTGCTCTCGCAAGAGGGAGTGAGCGCATGTCCTTCTACTCCGCCATCTTGAACCCAAAGGTGATCATTTCATTTAGCACCAGCAAGTTGCTACTAAACCTTAACAAGTTCCTCTTGGTCTAGTTAAATGGGAGGGGACACAGTAGGGATGGCATTTTTTGTTTCTTTGAAGCAGGTTATTTCTTTTTACAGACGCAAAGGCTTCCAAATGTTTATATATATAAACATCTATCCACATTTCACTGTGTAAGTCAGGGAATTGCAGGTGGGAAACAGGACTCCTAGATCTAACTTATATCATTCTTTCATCTCTCTAAGCTTCAAATGTTTCCCACAATTAATTCTCTCTTTCCTGGACCCCCAATTAGGAATGCCACTTAAAAAAATAATACCCAAATGTAAGCTAAAACCCCATATGGTCCTATCTAGAGATGATGTTGCAGTCAAAGAAATATAGTCCAGTAACCATAAATACTTTAAGAGTAATTCCAATTAATACTTAAAGAACATGAAAGGGAATTGAATTCATAATATGCCCCCAACCTCCTTAATGATTTTCCAACCTCCTTCCTTTCTTGCACCTCAGTGGCTGCTTCAGAGCCTCACACTCTTAAACCCACAATATCCTCTTGCACCCTCAAAACTTCCAAAGCCCCAGAATCTGTGTTATTTTTTTCCCTTGCCCCTTTAGCCTATAAACTAGCTGCAGAGGCAGAACTTCCATCAAAAAGAAAGAGGGAGAGAGAGGAGTTGAACAAGCAAAGATTAGGTTCCTTCAAAGCCAGCATTGTGAAGTTCAGCAAAGGCTGGGAAATGCTCATTTTAATAAATTTTGTCCCAGCATCATCTAGTACTTAAAGCTTTTCAAAGCACACTAACGTTTGCACTCTCATATTCTCCTCATCTGACTATTTCTATCAGATTAGTGGGACTAATTTCAACACATCCATTTCTAGATGAGAAAACAGGCACTGAGATACCAAAACCCCTGTCTGAATTCACCTATTCAGTTATACCAGAGCCAAACTGAACCTTCAGCAAAGTTTACTGACTCCTGCCTAGAAGTGTCACCCCAGCCACTTTTCCCCTCCTCAAGCACCACATGGCTCAGCCTCAGCAGAGGCTACCTGGCTGTGCTGTAACTGATAAGAATGAAGATGGGAGTGTAGACCCATCTATGAAACCCGGCATCTTAAGTGCACTCCATTGTAGGGGAGGAAAAATAATTTTCCTTCTACTCTCCTGAGCTCTTAGCTGAGACCCCCTAAGATTAACAGGTGAAAAGCAAACTGAAGTTTATTAACGTGTATACCTGGGAGATACCCAGGGAAAAATGTGTAACTCAAAGAGGTGGCTCAGAATTCAGGCTTAATTACCCTGCTAATAGGGAAAGGCTTGGGGCAATGTAGATTTCTTATGGGAGAGTAAATGATTTTTAGAAAAGATGAAAGAGCTCTCAGGAGAATAGAAGGGAGGTACGATAGTTTTGTGAAAAAGTTTATCTGGGTGTGATGTCCCCTCCTCTGACAAGAGTCAATTCTCCCTCGTTAATGAGAAACTTCAGGGAAGGGATTTATGAAAATTGAGTTCCTTTTGGAGGTTCTATGTTTAGGCAGATAAGGGGAGTTCCAAGAAAGGCTCTCTCTGCATCTGCTGTATTTCAAGTGCCTACAGCTCAAAATAACCAGTATGTCAAAGTGGTGTACCCTACCCTTACCATACTAAACATGGAACCTAAATCCATGGAAGAAGAGGATGGGGAGAGATGAACTCCATTCTCTCAAATTTTTACTACAGCTGTAGTCTAGGCACTCTGTGGACCCAACCAGCAACCTTAAACATCATATGACTTCTTTTATGCTTGAATTTTGCATGCCTACAATTTTTGTTAAAATAATACCTTTTCATGCCTCCTACTGGACTGATAGCTCCCTCCCAATCCTATCATCTGCCAGACACACAAAATTAGGAAGGAAATGCTAGAAACATAGCCCCCCTCTTCAAAGATAATTATATATGAATTATTCAGAAATTCTATGGTATTGGGCAGCATTTTGGTGGCAATTTTGCCCACCTGCCAACTTTTCTCATGGTAGCAAACAAAATTCAGCCTTCAACAGAATATTTTATTTCAACTTTTCCTAACTTTCAAACTACTTTAATTGAGAGATAGGTGAAAAAAAAAAAAGAACTTATTTTTTATGGAAGAAGATCATGTACCTAACAGATATTAGTTTCTATGCTATTATGCTCAGATGAAAGGAGAGAACAGATAGTAATAATACTACCAGCAATTCTTCATGGGATGCTTGGGCAGCAACCTGGTCTCCTCTGTCAGCAAAGTCAGGGCCTTATCTGAAAATAAGTGTGGAAGCCCTGTTTACTCTGCACATCTCGGGGGAATATCACTGCAAAATTAAAAGCACCATTTGCACCAGGTGCATGCTAAGAATGTAAGTAGTGCTGTTAATTTACTCTAATTAATTAATTACAGTAATGCCCTGATCTACAGGGAATTTCCCTAGAAAGAGAAATGGAATGGTAAAAGGCAGCTCTAACGCTACTTCATCACTAATGCTGAAGGAAATTCACCCCAAAATGGCAGCTCTAGGAAATCTGGGGCAGGTGAGGAGTTTGAAGAAACTTCCCAGGAGGATCCACATACCAGTGGTTCTCAGCAAGCATCAGAACACCTGGAGGGCTTGTTAGGATACACACACACACACACACACACACACACACACACACACACACAGGATCCACATACCAGTGGTTCTCAGCAAGCATCAGAACACCTGGAGGGCTTGTTAGGATACACACACACACACACACACACACACACACACTGCTGGGCCCTCCCACCAGAGCTCCTAATTCACTTCTAACAAGTTCCCAGGTGATGCTTGCTGTTGCTGGTCCAGGCACCACATGTAAGCGCTATGGTCCTAGACCAACTGGCCCACAGAGTACGGGGCAGCCAGAGCTGGGTGTAACTTACAGCTCATCTAACTAATTACAAGACCCCATGGAAATACCTTAACCAGTCAAAGAGACACACTGCTCCTCTGTGAATGGGTGACAGTAACCACCCCCAGAGCTGTGGTGAAGAGGGGCCTTCAGCCTGACACCATGTGTGACCCTTAGCAGGGTACAGAGATGGGGACTGGCCACAGAATTAGCAGCAGCAAAGGCAGATTTTTCCTATGCACTCAGTCAAGGGTTCATCAGTGAAAACCAGGAAAGGACACAAATTTACCCTGGCAGTGTTCCCTCTGTGCCCCTTTGGGTCCATCTTTTTAAAGCCCTGTTCTTAAGACCAGGATAAACTACAACATATAATAATAATGACAGCTAATGAGCACTTCCAAGATGCTGGGCGCCACGCCAAGAGAGGTACCATATTTACAGATAAACTTCCTAACAACTGTATGAGGTAGGAAGCATCATCCCTACAAGGTAAGTGAGAGGAAACCAAGTCTCAAATAGGATTAGTAACTTGCCCAAGGTTAGGCCACCAGTAAGTGGCAGAACTGGGTTTCAGACCTGGTTTGGCCTACCTCCTGAGCCCAGGTGCTAGCCACTGTGCTGTGGGCTTACTTATGACAGCGATGATATTTGGCATTGGCGCTGTACTTTCCAGTTTACACAACACTTCTTTTCTCCATTATTGAGGCTGTCCTCCCACTGCCCTGTGAAATATGCAAGGTAAGCATTACTCTGTCCATTTTACAGACTCAGAAAAATAACAGATGGCACAGCCAGCGGGGTTCAGAGCTTCACGCTCTGACACTCACTGCACTGTCTTTTCATTACATACAGACAAGCCCGGCTGCCATTATTTGTTACGAATCTAACCTTCTCAGGAAGGAGCAGCCGGCTGGTCACAAGCGTAGGTGATAAATCCTGGTCCCTGTCTCCACGCAGAGAAAGGCTGTCTGGGGATGCAGCTTTAGCAGCAGGGGCCATGGGAAAGCTGGACCAGAGATAAGAGACACTGGGTTTGATTTGTGACTTTGCTGCTTCTTACTGTGTGCCTATGAAGAAATCATTTAAAATCTCTGAATAACTATAAAAGCCTCAGCAACTTAGTGATTACTTATGGGAATAAGAAAAGATGTAAGAAGGAAAAAAATTTGGAAAAGGGAATGACATGGAACCTCACTACCACCCACCCCTCATTCCAGTTTAAGGATCTATTCATATGTGTTAACCAGAGGGTGGGGCTCTAGTCCCTCAAACCAAGAGTACATTAATAAGTGATCCAGCTCAGAAGTAGTAATGGTTATTAAGAGAAGGGATAGAAATAAAATTTATGAGCATCTATTGTGCACTGGGCCCTCTGGTAGGGTGCTTCAAATAAATTTGTGTATTTAATTTCATCCTTTTAAAGCACTGTGGGAGTAGTACAGATGTTCTGGTCTTCCAGTTGAACTTAGTTTAGAGAAGGTACCCAGCTCGACACAAACCTAGAGCTGTCTGCTTCCAATGATCTCTCGCCCCATAAGAAAACCCATAAAGGTAGGGAGACTCATCTACCAGTGATGTGCTGCCCTGGACTCCACCTGCCCTCGGGAGCCCGTTGTATACATCTCTTCCCAACTCTACTTTCAGTCCTTTCATGTCAATAGCTTGAAACCAGTCAGGGTTGGAGTATTTACACCAAGTAAATCAGCAGATACTACAAAGCAGGGCTTCCCTTCCCACCAAGAAGCTTCACCAGCACATGACTGTCCTCTTCCCCTCTGCATGGCATGCATTAGGGAAGCCAAAGCCTGTATTTCTTTTCAGTCAAGGTGGGTCTCCTAGCAGGCAATAAAGAAGTTACTAGGTAATAAACCGCTACTTAATAGTTCTGGGAGGAAAACTAAAGTTGCTTTGAACAAAAATTGTCTTGACTTCAGAAGACTCCGTTCCCTTTCCGTCCTCACTCAATGGATGGTGTTCATTATCCGCAGAGCCCAAGCATAGCACTGAGTGTGCCAGGGACATTGTTCTATAGGTTCTGTTTGGCCTCTTCAGACCCCACGTTGAGCATAGAATATCAGCCCCAGAAAATAAAAGCATCAGCAGTGCCCTCTTCTCTGTCCCAGCCTTAGGGCTCAATAAAGAGAGGCCGTGGAAATGTCAGGCAGCAAAGACAGAAAGACATATCTTCACTTAATCTCCAGTATATTCCTTTCTAGGGATCATAAAGAGGCCCCTCTCTCTGGGCTCCTGGAAACAAAGCAGTCTTTTCAATGTTGATACTGAAAGCCTCTATGTTTCATCTTTGGTTGGAAGCAGGATAATTCCTTGGCGGTCGGTCCCTTTTCCATCTCCTTCTGAGTAGGATGATTAAACTAATGAAAAGAGGCCTTTACCTTCTCTTGCCTTTAAACTGCCCTCCATACTCTGCATGCTGCCTGGTGCTCGTTAGGAGCTTTGTCTCTGACACTTCTTTCTTAGACCTTCATGGCTATTAGGATACAAGAAATTCTGCTAACAGCCTTTTTTTCCCCCGCAATTCCACAGAGCAAAAAATAACTGCCTTTTATGTTTCTTCATTTGATAAAAATAAATAAATGTTTTAAAACAACAGCAACAAAAACCTGTCTCTTGTCTGTCCCACCTTCAAATGCAAGGCACCTTATTCTGGTGGAGAGTCCGTTCCTCAGCCTCTCCTGTTACTCTTTTCAAGGATCACTTGTTTTTTCTGTTTGCTACTAAGCTCTACACTCCCTCTGTGTGACACTCCAACTGGTCATAGCTCAAGCTCCCAGTGGCCCGGGGGCTACATTGCGGAGAAGCAGAGAAAAAACTTGAGCAGAAGCTGAGCCTGGGACAAACACCAACCAGAAGCTTCAGGCTCCTGCGAGGGGCCAAGGGATCTTCAGTTGTGATTGTGAACACACACCTGGAGTTTGAATATTTCCTTTTTTAGTGACGAATAAATAAGAGAGATTAACTTAGAAAACAGAACCTGATTTTAATTCCCTCGTCTAACCTTTCAATGAAAGTTTGCTTTTCATTAAGCAAACATTTTCTGAGGGAAAAATTTTTCTCATGAACAGAGCATACTGCTAGAGGACGCAGAAGATAAAGAGTTGAAAAATGAGAAGAAATTACCCCCCCGCTCAAACAAACAAACAAACACAGAATCCCAGAGGGTGGAACCCAGGAGTCTTGATTTTTTTTTTTTTAAGTTGACCAAATGCATCAATCAGGGTTCTTCAGAGAAACAAAATAGGAGATTATCTATCTATCTATCTATCTATCTATCTATCTATCTATCTATCTATCTACCTACCTACCTACCTACCTACCTACTTATTGAAGAGGGAGAAAGAGGGAGAGAGAGAAAGATTTATTTTTAAAAACTGGCTCATGTGATCATGGAGCGGGGCAGTGGCTGGCAAAACAGAAATCTGCAGGGTAGGCTGGCAGGCTGAGAATTCAGACAAGAGTTGCTGTTGCAGTCTTGAGTACAAATCTGTGGCCCTGGAAACAAAGGCAGGGTTTCTTGCTACAGTCTTGAGGCAGAATTCTTTCTTCTCTGGTAAACCTCAGCTTTTGCTCTTAAAGCCTTTCAAGCGATTGGATGAAGCCCACCCACATTTTGGAAGATAATCTGCTTTAGTTATAGTTAGCTAACTGTTAATACTAATTTCATCTACAAAATACCTTTGCAGCAATATCTAGACTGGTGTTTGACCAAACCACCAGGCTCCACAGCCTAGCCAAGATGGCACATAAAATTAATCATCACACCAACTGGTTCTGCTGTAAAGCCAAAGTTGAGAACCACTGCCTTAGAATGAAGTTATCTTAGAGGTAACTATTAGGATTTTGTGGGTGCTTAAAGACAGCTTAAGTTCCTAAGAAACTGGATAACTTGGACCGTTAGTCAAAATAATGTTTCTCTGTCCTCCTTCAATTAAAATGTACCTCCTGAGTACTCACTTTGTACCAGTCACTGCTCTGAGCATACTGTAGATTATTCAAGTATAACCCTGCCCTCAATAAGTTCATATCCTAGTAAGACAGGACAAAAGCTAGCTGCTTGTGCCAACAGCTCTTAAGACTATTACACTTCTTGCCCCTGGATCTTCCCCAACTAGTTGCTTCTAACCATTTCCACTCCCCTGAATCCCTCACCCCATTCTTCTTTCACTTATATCAGATAAGCCTACCTCCTGTCTTGTTGAAAAGATAGAGGCAAACAAAGGTGAAGTGCCTTTACTCCAGAAACTTTTAATATCTATAGGTGGGAGGCATTTACTGGGTACTCTACATTAAGATTAACTATGCCCAGAGAAGGAATCTTTTGGGTTACTGCCTCTGTTGGCTATGATCATGATGTTCCCAATCAATTCAGACATCCCTTCATCTACATATATGTTGCCACATAAGAGCATGGATTGTCTCCACTTGGTTTAGCAATATGTGAGTCATTATTCTCCAAATAAGTGCTTCCCCCAGTAAGTTTTTATGCAAATCCAAATTTAGAGCTCCTAACGGATTGAGAACTATAATTCCAAACGGTCTCTGACCCTCATTCATTAATTGTAACCTAGGAAGATGTTGCTGAATCTCCAGTTGGTAGCAGGCAGGAAATGTCAGATTGTCTGTCATCACAACTATGGCAAATAAGCAATGGGAAAAAAATCCAACCTTCAAAGAGATATACATAAAAACAACTAGATCAGGGAAAACTATAAACTACTCTACTTGCAAATATTTTATAACATAGACAAACGGACGAATTCTTCGAAAAACAAACTACCACAACTCCCTCAATATGAAATACATAATTTAATTATCCCTATAACTATTAAGAAGGTGAACTCATAATTTTAAAACTCTCAAAAAAGAAATTTCCAAAACAGGGTAGTTTGGAGAATTCTATCCAACATTCAAAGAAGGACTGACAATAATTCTACACAATCTCTTCCAAAGAACAGAAGAGGATGTAAATGATATTACTGATAAGGGATTAATATCCAAAGTACATAAACAGCTCATAACAACTCAATATCAAAAAACAAACCACCTCATTAAAAAATGGGCAAGCAGCGTGTCAGGCCCCGCGGGGGCCCCAGGAACATGCTCTCAGCCCTGGCCCGTCCCCTGTCACCTGGGGCTGAGAGCGACAGGTGCCCCGGCGGCGACCTCGCCGTGCCGGGCCTAGCCGCTCCGCGCAATGTGGGATCTTCCCGGATCGGGGCTCGAACCCGTGTCCCCTGCATCGGCAGGCAGACTCTCAACCACTGCGCCACCAGGGAAGCCCTGGGGGCAATCTTATGATTCTGAGCCCTTAACCTGGGGGGGGATCTGTGCTAATGCTGGGTACTTAGTTCAGAACTAAATTAAATTGTAGGACACCCAGTTGGTGTCTGCAGATAACTGGAGAATTTCTTGGTGTGGAACACCCACACGTTTAGTTTAAGTAGTTTTCTCTGAGTAGAGAAAGTTTCCTTTACTCTGATATCAAATTCAGGAAAAGACATTATAAGAAAATTACCAATATTGCTCCTGAACATAGATGCAAACCTATAAAATTTTAGCACATTGATTTCAACAATAGCTAAAATGTTAAAACATCATGACTGAGCAGGGTTTATCACAGGAATGCAAAGATAAGAATCAATCAGTGTAATCTACCATGCTACAGACTAACAAAAAAATAAATTGTATGATGCTCTCAATAGATATAGGACAAAAGCATTTGATAAAATCTAATATCCATTTCTTATTTTAAAACTCACATAAAACAAAGAGTGGAAGGGAACTTTGTAATTAAAGAGGCTCTATGAAAAACCTACAGCTAACATCATACTTTATAATGAAACACTGAATGTTGTCCCCTAAGACCAGGAACAAGGCAAAGATGTCCCCTCTCACCACTTCTATTCAGCATTGTACTAGAGGATCCAGCCACTAAGGCAAGGAAAATAAATAAAACTCATTCATATTGGAAAGCAAAAAATAAAACTGTCTCTATTTGCAGACAACAAGGTCATCTATACATAAAGTCCTATGGAATGGGCAAAAAAGCTATTATAATTATAAGTTTGCTCACAAGGTTTCCAGACTCAAGATCAATAATAAAACTCAATTATATTTCTATTATC
This sequence comes from Physeter macrocephalus, assembly GCF_002837175.3. Classification (NCBI taxonomy): domain Eukaryota; kingdom Metazoa; phylum Chordata; class Mammalia; order Artiodactyla; family Physeteridae; genus Physeter; species Physeter macrocephalus. The sequence goes on from NC_041233.1 coordinate 66,544,038, forward strand.
TACCCTTAAACAACCATAAATTGAAATTAAAAATCAATGCTACTGGGCTTCCCTGGTGGCGCAGTGGTTGAGAATCCACCTGCCAATGCAGGGGATGCGGGTTTGTGCCCCGGTCTGGGAAGATCCCACATGCCACGGGGTGGCTGGGCCTGTGAGCCATGGCCGCTGAGCCTGTGCGTCCGGAGCCTGTGCTCCGCAATGGGAGAGGCCACAGCAGTGAGAGGCCCGCATACCAAAAAAAAAAAAAAAAAATCAATGCTACTTATAATAGCATCAAAATATAACATATATGGTAATAAACCAGATAAAAGATATGTAAGGCCTACATACTGAAAACTGAAAACTAACAAAAAAATGCTATGTAAAGTTAAAGAAGCCCTGAATAAATGGATATTATAATATTTCAGAAGATTTAACACTGTTTAGACATTCATTCACCCAAAATTGATTCCATGCAATCTTAAACAAAATACCTGCAGGCTTTTGATGTAGACATTGACAAGCTGCTTTTAAAATTTGCGTGAAAATGCAATGGACAAAACAACCATGATAAACAAGGACAAATTTGGAGAACAAGAACTACCTGATTTCAGACTTATCATAAATCTGCAATAATCAAGATATAGTGTGGTACTGGAGCAAAAGTGTGTACACACACACACACAATCAGTTGACTTTTGACAAAGGTGCAAAGGTACCCAATGAAGAAAGGGTAGTCTTTTCAGAGAATGATGCTGAAAATTGGATATCAATAAGGAAAGAAAAGTTAAATCCATACTCCATATCATATATGAAATTTACTCAAAATAGAACATAAAACTATAACATTGTTAGAAAACATAGAAGAAAATACAATATTTATGAACAATGAATGGGTGAAGCAAAGATTTCTTTCACACAACACCAAAAGGTCAATCCATAAAAGAAACATTTGATAAATTGGACTTCATCAAATTAAGAACTTCTGCTCTTAAAAAAACAAAACAAAACAAAAAACAAAACACTGTTAAGCAACTAAAAAATGTGGTATAGACTAGGAGAAAATCTGTCAGTCATAGCTGACAAAGGACATGTGTCTAGAATATAAAAAGAATGCACACAACTTAAGAAAATAAAACCCAATAAAAAAAGGACAAATATTTGAACAGACACTTTCCCAAAGAAGATTTCAGATTGCAATTAAACACATGAAAAGATACTCAACGTCATTTGTCATTAGGAAAACAAATTAAAACCACAATCAGATGCTACTATATACTACATACCTACTAGAACATCTAAAATTCAAATGACTGACAATATTGAATGTTGATGAAGCTGAGGAGTAGCTAGAACTCTCATATACTTCTGATAAAAATGTAAAATGATACAACCACTTTGGAAAACGGTTTGGCTGTGTTTTAAAAAGTTACACATGTGCCCGTATATAAGATCTACACATTCCACTCCCAGAGATTTCCTAAGAGAAATAAAATCATATGTCCATGCAAAGACATATTAATTTGTAATAATGTCAAACTGAAAAAACCCAAATGTCCATAAACAGGTGAATGGATAAACAAATAGTGGTATATCCATACAATGAAATATTACAATGAAAAGGAATGAGCTCAACATGGATGAACCTCAAAATAATTATGCTGAATGAAAGAAGCCAGATTAAAAACAAGAGTATGTTCTTTATGATTCCATTTATAAAAAATTCTGGAAAAATCAAACTGATGTGTAGTGACAGGAAGCAAATCAGTGGTTGCCTTGGGGTAGACAGACAGGAGAGAGGAATCACAAAGGGGGAAGAAAAAGCTTGAGGATAGTACATATGTCCATTATTTTTATGGTGGTGATGGTTTAATGCATGTAAATGTATGTCAAAACTTGTCAAATTTTACATTTTACCTATGGGCAGATGCCAATTATACCTCAATAAGCTGTTAACAATGGAGATCAAAATTAAAATTAAAATGTGTTTTAAATGAATGGCAATGTGAGCATTAAATATTAAACCCACTGAATGAGACCAAAGCTGTATTCATAGGAAAATAAATAGCCATAAGTATTTACGTTCAGGGGACAAAACAAATTGGAAACAAATGAATTATTCATTCAACACTGAAAGTTAAAAATGTAAATAGAAATAAGGACTTAATAAGAATGAAAGCATACATAAATAACATAAAATGCCAAGCCAAAAACGTCTCATTTGATTAAAAAATTGCTTTTGTTCTTAAAACCAATGAATTGACCAAACTTGTAGGATATCTGCTTGGGGGAAACAAAGAAAGAAGGCACAAAATCTGGGAATGGAAAGGATAGTCATAACTACTAATATACAGAAGGTTTTCAAAAGTGTATACTACATAACATAGAAATACATTTGAAAAATCTCGATTAAGATAACTGATTTTCTAGAAAAATATAAATTACAAATTTAACTCAAGAAACCAGTAGCTACACAAGTACTTTAAAAGTAGTCAATTTTCTCTTGTTACCACACCTAAGTTGCTTCCCTAGTTAACCTCTTCAAAACCTTCAAGACAGCTAATTCCTATGTTATAAACTCTTAAAGAATAGAAAAACTCAGAAAATTTGCCAACTCAATCTAAAAGCCCAGTTTAACTCTGTACTTATTACACATAGAGACAAAACAAAAGTAGCAAAAGTAGGTCAATCTCACTTATATTTATAGATTCCTCATCCTAAATAAATATTAGCAAATCTAATCTAGTGGGGTATTAAAGAAAAATAAATTATAACTATTATGTCCCAATAATGCAGGATGCTTAACATTAGGAAATCTACTATATGAAGATTTCAACTAGCTAATTAAAGTATCAGAACAATATGATCACTTTAATAAAAAGGTGCTAGAAAACTTTAATAAAATTTAATACTTTGTGTTTGCAAATCAACAAACTTCTCAATAAGCTTAGATTGATAAAATATCTATATTTTCCTTAGACTGATAAAATATCTATAGAAAAACTAAGTTAACATTTTTTTAAAGGTGAAACATTATTAAAAACATTTTCATAGAACAATTAAGATAAGAACGCCCACTATAACACTTGCTAATCAACACTGAACTGGAGAATGAGTAAATGAATTAAGAATAGAAAAAAATAAAATGTATAAACAGTGAAAAAAAGAGATAAAGCTGTCATTGCTTTCATCTACATAGAAATCCAACAAAAACCACTGGCCAAATATCATTACTAACAGGAAAGCTCTCGGAGTTGACTGAATTGAATACTAACAAAAGACCAGAAATAATCTTCTAGAAAATGGCATAGTGGGAAAAAACATCACAAAATACAGTAAAACATAGGAGAAAAAAAAATCAACAAGAAATATGCAAAACAAGAAGCAAACAATTTTTTAAAAATTGTAAGAGCTCAAATAACCCCAAATGCATGGAAACATAGGTCACTTTCCTGCCTGGAAATATTTAAAGATATCATTTCTATTTAAATTAATCAATAAGTCAATCACAACAAAAATCTCAAGATGATTTATGATTCTAAAATTATGAAGAATGTAAAATACACAGGAATGAGAAAGATCTTTTTATAAAACAATGAGAGGGTTTAGAATCATCAAATATAAAGACATTGACAAATAGAACAATAGAACAGATTGAAGAGTACAGAAACAGATCCATATTATATTACATTGATTCATAGTGTTGAGGCTATGTGTTTCCTGAGATTCAATCAGGCCCACCTACTCCCCATGCCTGGACTTCTTGCTCAGTGGAGACCCTGGGGTCCCCAGCCATCACTTATCGTCTAGTACTGATGGGTGTCTCATTTTCCCTGAGAGACTTAAGTTTGGATTCCAGCATGGCATCATTGTGCCTGCTGCAGTGGGGTCCCAGTCACTTCAGTGCCCAGGCCCGACCCTATCATATCCACAGCTGCTCTGATTTCCTTGGAAGCTGGGAGACAGGGGTAATAGTGTGAAAAATTAATAAAGAGAAACCTCAATTAAATAGAACTGAGAGACGAGAAGAGGGGGCGCTCATGCCCTACAATGACAGCAGAGCCCAAGAGGAAGAAGAAAGACTTCCTTCTCTTTCCTGGCAAGAACACAGACCATGAGAGATGATCACAACTCAGCTAATGAAAAACCATGGACTCTCTGTTTACTAAAGCCCTCCCAACTTCCTTTTTCCCTCTATAAAATAGTGTTCCTTTCCATTTTTACTGGGGACTTGCACCGGGCTCACCATGGTTGCAGACCCAGAATTACAATTCTTTGCTGAGCCTGAATAAACCCATTTTTTGCTGGAGAAATAACTGGTAGTCTATTTGTTTTAGGTCAACAGTGGTTAATATAACTGGAAAGTGCTTCCAAGTTAACTAGATTGGGGCAAAATTTGACCAATGAGAGATATATAGGGGACAAGATTAAGAAAGAAGACTGTACATAGATTTCTCATTCCTCCCCCTTCCCCCACCCCGACTCAACAAACTATACCAAAACACAGTGATTCCATATGGCCTTGCCAGCCCCAAAGGACTGAGAAATTAGCTATGGTTTTGTTTTTGGTTTTTTTTTTGAGGCTGTGGCCAGTTCAGTAACTAATCATTTTGTATTTACTTCCTCTCCTTCACTCTCTCACATTTTTTTAAATTGGAGTAGAATTGCTTTACAATGTTGTGTTAGTTTCTGCTGTACAACGAAGTGAATCAGCTACACATATACATATACCCCCATATCCCCTCCCTCTTGCGTCTCCCTCCCACCCTCCCCATCCCACCCCTCTAGGTGGTCACAGAGAACACAGCTGCGCTCTCTGTGCTATACCACAGGTTCCCACTAGCTATCTATTTTACACAGGGTAGTGTATTTATGTCAAACCTAATCCAATTCATACCACCTTCTCCTTCCCCACCTGTGTCCATGCATCAATTCTCTATATCTGAGTCTTTATTCCTGCCCTGCAAATAGGTTCATCTGTACCATTTTTCTAGATTCCACATATATGCGTTAATACAAAATATTTTTTTCCCCTTTCTGACTTACTTCACTCTGTATAACAGACTCTATGTCCATCCACATCTCTACAAATGACCCAGTTTCCTTTTTTATGGCTAAGTAATATTCTATTGTATATATGTACCACATCTTCTTTATTTCCCCACATTCTGGGGGGCATGGCTTGCATCCTCTACTAAATCATCTTCATATAGTCTTTGCCTCAAGCTGTATTTTCTAGGGAACTCAAGCAAAGACACAAACATAATATGGAAATTTTGCATATAACAATCATGACATTTCAAGAAGTTGGGATAACATTGACTATTCAATAATTGAATATGAATTGGCAACAACTGGCTATTAATTTTGGAAAAATAAGTTAGCTTCCTGCCTTACACAAAAATAAGTTTCATATGAATTAAAGATCTAGATACAAAAGACAAAACTATAGGATGTAAGAAGAAAATATAGAAAAATATTTCTCATACTACTCCATATAGAGAGGGTTTTTTGGTTGTTGTTGTTTGCTTGTTTGTCTGTTTTTTAGCAAAACACAAAATTCAGACATCATAAAGAACAGGATTTAAGCCCCACCCACCCAAATGTAAAAACTTTTGTAAGAAAAAAGACAACAGAGAGAAGGTTAACGCCAAGGTGATGACTGGGAGAATATATTTACAACATTTAAAACAGTGTATAAAATCAGAAAAAGCTCCTGCAAATTAATATAAATAATACAGATATCCTACTTGACAAATCAGCCCATAGTCAAGAGTCAGCCAGGAAACCAGAAACACATTAAGTATTTCAAACAGGGGACTTAATACAGGAAATTGGTTACCCAAGTGTTGGAGGGCTGAAGGAACGAAGAGACAACACTGAGGTAACCTAGATAAAATAACTGTAGGAAGCAGCTATCTCTTCTAGTGCTGGAGGCACAAGAAAATAAAGAGGTAGGGTGACCAGAACCTGAAGTTGTGGGGGAGTGATGTGACTTGTTCTCGGGAGTCTGAAAGAAGCCGGCAGCTGGAGTTAATTACTGCTGGTGGAGCAATATAACATTGCCATTGCCCCAATCTCTTAGGCTAACAGGGAAAGGAAGAGAAGTCAGTCTCTTCTCTCTCTCTCTCCCATCTTCCAACTTCCCTCTAATATAGACTCCATCCTACTGACAGACCCAAGGAATCAAGGATGACAGAGACATCTGGTTTGCAGAGTTACAGCTCCAGCACACAGAGCAGAATACAGAAGGATGGACTGGGAGTTGAGATACAACAGGTAAATAACCAGCAGAGCTATGAATAATTAATTCCCAAAAGAAGTCAAATGGCAAAAAAAGATTTTGAAAAACTTGTTTTTTCCTCACTAGTGGCCAAGTGAATGCAAATTGAAACAACGATGCCATTATTCTACCATCAAATATATAGAGTGATAACACCCAGTATTGGCAAAGCGGGGGGAAATGGGTCACCTCTTAGACTTTGATGCATGGGCATGTTGTCCTTGCCCTTTGGAGGCAAGGGCAGCATCTATCAACGTTTAAAATAGGCATACCCTTCAGACTGGGAAATACTGGCCATGTGCACAAAATGCAGCATCATTTGTAAAAGTAACAGTAGCAACACCAACTATGACAACAACAAAAACCCCTCAACGTTCTCCTGTTGAAGAACGATACAACCTCAAAGCATAAATAGGGATTACTTTGGGAAGGGAACAGAATTGGGCGGGTAGAGTATGGGGAAAGGGAAGCTTTTACTTTTTAATCTAGATACATATCTACTGTTTAAAAAGTTTTATAAGAATATAGAATCATGCTGTGCAATTAGAGATGAATCTTTAGTACTGAAATAATTATTTTTAATGTTTTAATTATTTTTAATATATTTATTTAAAATAAGATTAGTGGTAAATTGCTAAATTTGCAATCAAGTACTTTTTAGTAGGACATGTCCTCTTGAATGAGAGAAAAGTGACACTATAGCCAGTGTTGGGTGTGCCCATAAGAGAGGCGTCATGAAGCATCATCCATCCTGTATCTCACGGAGGAAAGTGGCCCGAGGACCAATGCATTGTACTCTACTTCCAAGAATCAGAATTTCTATGTGACTAAGTCTTTGTTTTTATTTTACCTTCAAGGTTCAGAAAGCTATTTGTCATTGTCCCAATCTCTTAGAATTATCTTCAGAATATTGGATATATTGAAAACTACAAAAAGTAGAAAAAGACTAAGTGTCATAGAGTTGAACTGTGGTGGTGACACAGCACAAATATTTATTATACAGAAACTCCAAGGCAAGAAAACCCCAAAGGCCAGCTTTTCATCGTTCATTTTACTTTCTTTCAAAAGATCTCCAGTGAATTTTTTCCCCAGACCTGGAGCTGTAGGCTTTGTTCCTAATTTTCCTATTTAAATCATTAAGGTTTCTCTATTTAAAATACTTAAGGATTAAGTAAAAAACCCTATCACTCCTGCTCCTTTAATTCAAGAACAATAAAGCAATTTTAACTCAAGACCCTCTTCTGAAATCTAACATATGGTTCACAAATTGAATTTCTCAGAAAGATCTAAATGAGTCAAGAGAAGAGGTTGTGACATCAGACATACTGGAGTGAAAATCTTGTTCACTACCATGGCTACCAAAATGTGGTTAAGAAAAAAAAAAGGACATGACAGAAAGGGAAGCCAACACAGACTTTTATTTCTATCCAAAGATACAATAAGGTAAGAGCCCATAATACAAACCCCCAGATTCTCACTCTTAATTATTTCCAATCCTCTTGCTTCTGCATCACCCAGAAGCAATGCAGACAAAGAAAAGAGCACTGGACTAGGAGGGGGATGTGACTTGTGCCCCTGAACTTATTTTTTAGCAGTGCAGCTTTGGATACTTCACTTAACCTTTCTGAGAGCTTTAGTTTCCTCGTTTATAAAATGGGAACCATATCCGTCTTTCCAAATCACAAAGTGTTATATTTCGAATCAAAGCCACAAGGCTTAAAATGTTTCTGCATTTACCATTGCTATTACTTCCTTGTCACGGCCTTAGTAACTGAGTTGTCCCATCATTTGAGCTAACTGTCTGCTCACCAAGGTTGATTGTCTACTGGTAGAGCTGAAGTTATGACCTCACAATGGTTCACAGTTTCTCACCCCTTGAAAACCATGATAGGCTATTCCAACTACTCATAACTAATAACTCCAATGTAAAAATTCCTAATCCTTTAAGGCTAAGCATCTTGCTGCAAAACATTTCTTATAGGAGGTTTTGTTGGTGTTAGAATGTCTCAAAAGTAAAATTCCCAAATTTGTTCCTTACGCACTAATCTCATAAAATGCTTGGGGGTGTGGGGTGGGGTAGGAGGGGAGACAATCCTAATTAGGTTTGGGAATAATCCACACTAATCCCCTCCCTTTGAGATTCACAATAAATATTAGCATATTAAAGAATCCGAGACGTAGACACCTGTGTAATTTTCAACTCAAGACTTTCCAAATTTCTTTGACTAAGGAGGCCATTTGATGTATTGGTTTCCGGAGAAGTGGAACTAAGATAAGGATTTGAATGCAAATTATGTATTAAGGAAGTGAGGAAGTGAAACGGGATGGAGAAGGAAACCAACATAGAGTGCGTTAACAGGCAAATTACCTCTACTGATCCCTTTGGGGACTTCTAGGTGACAGTGTTGAACATACCTCATAGTTGTGCCACCTAAGAGGCAAAGAAGCTGAGGTTTTCATCTACCAACTCCCTTCCATGCTTGGCCAAAGGCTAATCCCAGGGCCATCAACTCCTCAGCACCTCTACTGTCCTGCAGCTGGTTTGAGTTCAGAGAAAGCCCTTGGGCGAAGAGTTCTAAGAGCTTGCAGGAGGAAGCTAGCAGAGCACCTGAAACAGTGTCTACCAAGAAGAGATGAGTGGCTACTGCCAGCATCCCATACATCGTGTGACAAGGTGACATCGGCACCTCGTGGAACTAAAATCCCATGGCCCACACTTTGGAGAATAGATTTGAAGAACGGTAAATTCTGATGACACCCATTTGGGTGGTTCTTTTTTTCTGTTAGGTTAAAGGTTAAGGAGAAGAAAAATGATGAAAAGAAGAAACAGAGGACACCAAATATGACTGAGAGCCCTATTGCTCTTCTAACCTCCGATGGTACCTGGTCTCATTTCTATCGGGACTTATTGCAATGATTATGACCTTTAACTGTCTGTTTTCCTCTCACTCGACAAACATGTGCCATGTTCTAGGCTGGTAACATAAAATCCTATGAGCCATATGCTATAATAAAGAAAGCAAAAGAGACAGAAGCATTTTTCTTAGCTAAGCCTGAGACATTGGATCCATCAAGACCCCATCCCCAAAGGTACTGATCCATATTTTAAAGATTTGGGTCTTCAAAGTAACAGCCAGTCTAGAAAATGACAGCACTCATCCATCCAGAGGAATCATCACTTATCAAGTCACTACTACTGAGTCTGTGCAGAAACTTTAAAAACACCTGTGATATTTAAGCCTGCCAAAACAATTCATAGGGAAGAATATGGGGGAGGTGGGCAAAAGTAACCCTAACATGAGAACATTGGTGCCAGGTTGAATGCTGTAATTTGCCAAGAACAGATCAATAGTGATTAACTAGTCTAACATCGCAAACCATGAAATAGCAATTAAGTTATGGAAGTAAAACCTGGAGAGTTTTTCTCAGATATTGGTGATAAACAGCAGCTTTCCAGTTACCCTATTTCTCAATATATGCACATTCTTTTGATCCAGTTAAATACTGAGGTCTGGCCAGGTTAAGAAGCATAGCTAGACTTCAAATAAGCAAGCTTAATAAGAAAATATCACCACTTTGTACCTACATAACTCAGTTCATTCAGTCATTCATTGAGGAAATATATGACTGTCTCCTTCGTGTCAACACAAGATGAAATCATTGCCTTCAAGGAGCTTACGTTCTCTTGAAAGTAACAGAGGCAATTGTCATTCAGGATGCTAAATGCAATGATAAGGGCTTTCTGGATGGGCTGGAAGAGAACATAAAGCAAGCGTCCACCCAGTCCTTAGGGGTGAGTCGGGATTTCTAAGAGGAGATATTAAGGCGAGTAGGACTTTCAAAGTGCGAGAAGAAAATTGTTGAAGTGGTTAGAATGAAGGTTTCATCCAGCTGATGCACATCGGGGGTGCCCGAGACGAGATAACTCTGAATCAAAGCAGAGTTGGAGCTCTATAGGGGTGAGTAGCAGAAAGAGATGTGTCTGTGTAGTGTTTGTCTTTAACTGGTGCAAAACTTGCAGTTAGAACAGTGGGCGATGGTTCTAGTTTTCGTGCCCCTCGCTCAGGATCATCTGTGCACTACTCTTCTGATAACTGTCAGAACATTAATTTCAAAAACTGTTTTAGCAGGTCTTGCAGTTTTTTCAATTAGCTAAGGTTCAGGGGCAGGGAAGATCACCAAAAAAAAGGTGGAAAGGGGAACACTAGAAAAAAAAAAAAGGCAAGGGTTGAAGGCAAGAGAAACCGGAGTTCCTCTGTGACATGTATTTTTTTTCCTTTTATAAAAAAGACTCTTATTAATGTCATGGACCTCATTTTCTTCACCTTTAAAGAAAAAACAGGAAGGGACCATCTATACATACAAAATGCTTAGTCAGGTTTCCCAAGAGTTCAGCAGGGGGTGGTTTCATAAGAGCCCTCCAGCCAATGAATACTCAAGCCTTCAATGGTTGCACGAAGGCCGTGATGTTAATATTCAAATGTTGAAGGAAAGACTTTTAAAAGAATTGGTGTTATCTTCTGATATTTGTATTTGACCTTGGGCAGGTAACATTGCACTCTCAGGATTTTCTTCTTTGAACTCATTAAGTGTTTTTTCTAAGAGGAACAAAATTGGTAAATATGTTTACAATGAAATATGATGGTAAATATGTTTACAATGAAATATGAATAAATACATAACATGTATTAATGTTATTAATAAGCCTTAAGATCTGCTAGAATGAGCATGATATGTGCCAGGTTCTGCCAGCTGAGATAAAAGACTCAAACATGGTTTGATATTCTCAGAAGACACAGTCTGTACTCAAGCTGTTGTTTCTAACACTGTGAATAATCACAAATATAACTACACATACTGATGGCAAAATTTCTGACCAAAGGAGGTAGTAAAAAATCCTCACAATTCAATTGCTTTGCCAATGGTAATTTTTATGTTGGAAGAGGTTAGAAACTAAGATATTTTCTTGAGCAAAGCACTTTTCCGTTCTGTGCAAGGGACCTCAATGTCTTCATCTGAGCCATGTGGACACAGAAAGGGATCATGGGGAGGGGCAATTCCTTCTTAAACATTTCAACAATGTTTGGCTTTGTGTCAGATAGCTGCATGGAGATGGTTTCAGCTCTGGACCTCCCGGCTTGATTTCACAGACAAATTCCTTACTGCCAATTGGCGTTTTCCCCACTTCATGACATTCAAAGTCTTACCTGAGGGCCAAAAATTGGGATGTAGGGAGGAGAAAGATGGAAAGGGGGAAACGTAACCAATTTCTCATGAATAAGTGCAGTGCTTCTGGGCCCAGAGACCTAGGTATTCTTGGGTATTAGAGAAAGGAAGCCTCCATTTTTATTGTTTATAGCAGAATCATGTAGAAGGAAGATGCATTACAATAAAAAGAGATGGTCTAGAAACAAAGGAAACTAGCCTGGTAGTAACTCAAACAATTGGTTTTGTATTTGAAAACTAAACGACACAAAAACTAAGAAAACAGTAGACATCAAAAGAATTTGATAAACTGAAAACCCTCACAATATAATCTATTCTAACTTTCTAAACTTTTGCAAGTAGACCCCACTATGATTTGCAGACTGGTGATTCCAATGAACATACTAACACCAAGAGTGGTCCTAGAGAATTTACTGGAAGAGGCTCAACCAACCCACTGCTTCTCTATATACTGCAGGTACACCCACTTCTATTCTTGGGCCATTTTGACATTAAACTATTTGCAAAATTTAAACCATAAATAAGTATTACACCTACTAACAGATTTATAAGGATAACCGTGACCTAGACACTAATCATTAGAAAACAATTTTAGAGTGAGCAGTTAACCAACCATTATTTCCAAAGGTTTGCAAATGAAATATTCTTTTGAGATGAAAAGAATGTTTTGTTGTTCTTATTGTTTCAGGTGCGTTGCTGCTTAGGTTTGTTTTGTTTTGCTATTCAATAATTTTCAGCACATAGCCTTGTCCTGAAGATACCCATTTTTGTCAAGTTTCCAAAACTGTTGCTTATTTCCTTAGCACCAAAGGGAAAATTTTTACCTCTTGACATCCTAAACTCTCCAATAAAAAAATAATTCTTAGGTTTTCCATAGACGGTTTCACAACCAAGAAGGAATAAATTTAAATGGAAAGAGCCCTGACACAGCCTCCTTTGCTCTGCTCACCCCCTTCTTGTGCTTCTCTCTGAAGTGCCCAATCTCTGCACATCTGCAGCTCTTCTTTTTCCTTCTGAAAACCGAAGCCATTTACCCCACATGGTTTACCTTTTCTGCATTAACATGACTTTACGACACCGTTGTTTCCATCAATACAGCTTTACCATTCCAGGAGACCCTTGCCCGGGCAAATCATTTGTTTGTGATTATTATACTGTGATACTCACATAATTCTAATCAAACTCCACATTGAAAGGCCTGCCTGGTAAAGAGCCCCTTTCCTGTAACTCCTCATAACTGTCTACTTTATAGATTTTATTTAAATGACTTACTTTGGATCACTGGCATGAAGGGTTTTCCCCAACTCATAACTTGGTAGAATGAGCACTGGACCAGGAATCAAGAGTGTTGAATCTTGGCTTTGGCTCTGCCATAAGAGACCCTGTAAACTTGAAGCAGTCTTCGTTTTATTTTGCTCATTTGAAAAAGGTAGGAATTCACTTATTCCACATGTATGTGTCGACTGAAAAAAAAAAAGCACAACCTAACAGTTGAAAGTTATGTTTCATTTGGCGGACGAAACTGAGGACTTAAGCCTGGGACACAGCACCTCAGATAACTCTGAGGGACTACTCCAAAGAGGCAAGGAAGGGGAGCCAGGACATACAGGAGTTTTTGCAACAAAGACCAGGTAGTCAGAACATCAAAAGATTACTGTTAATTAAAGAAAACTAGATATCTCAAGTTAAGGAATTTAATGCTTTTCTATGTATGGAAGATGCAAAGTCTGGGCTCACTGAAATCATTCCTTTGATAGGCACCTCAGCTATCTGGGGCCAGTATCCTGTGCTTCTCATCCTGAGTCTCCTCTGGGTGAACTGTTGGGAGTGGCTGCACCAGCTGACTGCTAGATGGGGGGCATCCTGTTCCATCCTGAGTTCCCTCAGGGCTCACTATTGGGCAGCTGTAATGTGATGGCTTGATGGCTGCAACATCGTTTGTTTACTGATATGGCAGGCAATATTTTTCATTCACAATGCTGTGTGTGTATAATCTGCTATACCAGGCATAATGAGATATTTCCAGCTCTCAGTTTCTATCATTTCTATAAGATTCAGAACTTTAACAAGGGTCACCACAGAGTCAACAACATACTGACCTCTCAGGACCATTACATTGCTTCACTGCATCCTATACTCCAATATCTCTCAACATGACAATTCTAAAAGTCATACCCCTATTACACTTAGATCCCCCAAGTGAATTAATTTGCAGCATGCTGGTTAAGTTTTGGTTACCATTTATAGAACATACAGAGCAAAAGAAAAATAAAAGAAAGTTAAGACAGATTCCAGCCACCAGCAGGACATGTTTTATTCAGTATTTTAGTAATTTTCCTGTTAATTAATGCTTGTTCTACTTTTAGGGAAACAAAGAAGCTCTAAAAGTTTTAATCCCTTGCAGAGGAAGTGCATTATGTCCTGGAGATTTGGCTGCTGTAATGCTCTTCCTAAACTTTTTCTTCATGCAAAAAAAACTTCCAGTATTAAGAATTTTTAACAGCTGAAGCCCTTAGGGACAGAAAAAGTAGAACATTCAGGCTGAGTATGAGGCAAAAATCTAGTTAGAAATTGCCTAAGAGAATTAAGACAAATACAAACTGCTTAAGTCCTCCTATAGAAATTTAAAAATAAAATCAGCCTAAAATGACCCAGTTAGATACCTACTCCACCCAGGATGGCTTGCTAGTGTGTGACTTTATATCTAATACATGTTAGTTGATAAATGGCTGCACCACACGTTCAGAGACACAGGTTCAAATCTTTTTCTCAGACACTATGCCTTTGAAAAACACACATCCTTCCTGAACCTCTGTCTCCTCATTTAAGAAGTAGGAGCAATAAAACACATCCTGCCTACTAGCTGGGAAATGAAACATATGTAAAAATGCTCCAATATTTTAAAATGTCATTTCATTATAAGGAGATACCATGAACTTCCATTCATCACCTGTCTAAGCTAATAAAGTAATGAGTCAGAATCAGGTTTGTGCCTAGAAATGTTGGCATCTGCAGTAGACCTTGTGGCTGACTCCCCATCATCCATTTTATACCAAACAATTAACCTAAGCTAAGCCAATCATGCTAGCCCATCCCCTTGCCAGTGGTGCAGGGATGGGAGGTAGACTGGGCAAGTGTGGGCCAAAGACACAAAGGGAGAGGCAGACTCAGGAATAAGAAAAATAAACTAGTCCATTTCCCCCATTGGACATACGTAAAGAAGGGCACCGCCCCAGCTGCTGCTGGCAGCCACTTTGTTCTCATTCCATAAGGTGAAGCAGAGTCAGGAGGTGGGGTATTTGTAAGGAACCTGTGCACATGAGTGCCACTGAGTTACTAAACCAATCCTGAGACTGCTCTGCCTCTCTATGACCTGATATGGGACTCCATAAATGGAGTGGCCAGAAGAACTGTCCGAGGAGCTACTTTCTGAGTTCAAATCCTGGCTCTGTCACTAACTACTTACGTGGCTGAGGCAAGTTACATAATGCCTCTAGACCTCAATATCTATAGCACTGGAATAATAAGAATACTTCCCCCATAGGGTTGTTATGAGGATTAAGTAATAATTTCAGGGCTGTCTGCGTCTGGCATATTTTAGGTACTATATAAGTGTTTGTTAATAAATGATTTAGAAATTATTTACTTTTTATTATTTTAAACAGTCTAGGTTAGATTTTGTTATTTGGTCCCAAAAGCAAGCTAAAGAAGACTGTTTTTCTTAGTCCTCTGAGTCATCTACTCTTAATTACAATTTCAAAAATCAATGGTGTATCAAAAGTAAATTTTAGTAATTCTAATTAAAACATTAAAGGCTTCAGATCATTTACTTTAACATATGTATATGTATATAATTATATGTATATATATATACACAGGTGTGTATGTATATACGTGTATATATACACATATACATACATATATACATATTAAAGTAAACGATTATGGACAGAGAAGCAAATTCAACTATCTTTTTTTTTTTTTTTTTGGCTGTACGCAGGCCTCTCACTGTTGTGGCCTCTCCCTTTGCGGAGCACAGGCTCCGGACGCGCAGGCTCAGCGGCCATGGCTCACGGGCCCAGCCGCTCCGCGGCATGTGGGATCTTCCCGGACCGGGGCACGAACCCACGTCCCCCGCATCGGCAGGCGGACTCTCAACCACTGTGCCACCAGGGAAGCCCTCAACATTATCTTGATATCAACACAATGCTTGCATACTTTGCCACAATTAGCTATGTGGTCTGGAGTAAACATTTTCCCTCTCTGGATCTTGGTTTCTTGAGAGATGGCTGGAATTACACCCAATAATGCATAGGGATCTGAGAGTAACCTGGTTTGCCTGTAAGAGTGTGTTGCCCATGGGGTACCAAAGGCTGCACGCTAGTTCTAAACCTCCACAAGGAACCCACCAGGGAACCTAACTTAGGGCCGGGTCTGCCAATCCTCTTCCATCATCTTGCTTGTGGGAAAGACCAAGTTCGGAACATTGTCCTTTGTGACAGAGATTAGCTAAGATGCTCACTACGCCTATTACCTCTTCTCCCTGGGCACCAAGCTGGACTACATATTTCAGCTTCCCTTGCTTTAGGTGGGGCATGTGATTGAATTTTAGCCAATGGGACATGGGCAGAAATGAAGTAAGCCACTACCAGGCCGGACTCATAAAAGCCTCCCACATTTTGATACCCCATCTTCTTTCTCTATCCACTTCGGAATGGAGAAGATTCTGAGGGCCTAGAGAGGGTGAAGCCGCAACATGAACAGAGCGTGGGTACTTGACCAGGGAAAGGCTAACTGTCCAGAAACAACTGCACTGGACAGTGATATAAACCAGAAATGAACTTGTACTGTACTAATAACTCCCGAGAAGTTGAGGCTTATCTATTAAAACAGCTCATGTTCCCTTAATTAATGAACTGAGCAAAAAGAAAAGTGATGTCCCTTAAAAAAAGACATCATCAAATTCAGCAAGAAACTTAATGCTGCTCTCCTTAATCTTGCTTTTAGTAAGGACTCTGGGTAATCAGATGAATTACTGGATTTGCTTGGTTGCTTTCAAATGACACATAGAACATCGGTGAAGAGCTCTGTCCTCCTCTAACGAGGCCAAATCACAACACTCACAGGCCCTCCAGCTTTTAATTGATTGCCTGCGAGGTCCACAGGACATGTTCCTTTTGCTTTGAAGAGGAAACGTCTTTCAGAGAGTATGTCAGTTCATTCAGGCGGTAGTCATGAAGAGAAAGCTTACTATTCTATTTCCAATATAATTGTTCCTTTCAGTAGGTGACGTCACCTGTCAGAATGACTTTCAGGAACCCCTAAAATGTGTTTTTGAACTCCTAACAGGGACTCAACAGTCACCGTCACTCTATCACATGCCCTCCTACAAGGGGATTTGGGCTGTTATTTAACTGATGGTTCACCTATTCCACAGCTCAATGCTCTTAATCCATTAAATATGGGGAAAAAATGTAAATGAAACAGTATGAAGCAAAGAGGCTCTACATTATAGTGAAAATCGTTCCAGAATATTCTCTACAGTTCATCTCTCTAGTGGCTTCTTTAAATAAGACAGCAAAAACAACAGATGTTCTGCCTTTTGCCCCTTCTCATACCCTCACTCTCACTTTGTTTTTTTCCCCCTTTGGAGTCATTTTTAAATAAACGTATGAATTGTGACATCAGCTGCATTTTTATATCACTTTTCAGACCCATTTTCATTAAGGATTGCTCCCAAGTTCTTCACCATATGATATTCTCAGCACAACACCCAAGGGCTCAGGGAAGGGTGCGATTCAGAAAACTTACGCCAAGATGGGGTTCTGTTAAGGACAGTAAACGTAACGGTCTCTCTGGAGACATGGTAAAAATTCCCTAGGTGAGCTGAAAACAGCAGTGGCCAAAAGTAGCAAAAAGTCAGGAAATCAGATCCAACCTCCACCCCACCCCACCCTACCCTAACACCTCACCATATTTTCTTCAGTGAGAAAAGAGAACCTATGGTGGTCCAAGTACTTTGGCGGCTTCTTTTGTTCTTATTAATCAACTCATTTAACAGATAAGTGCTGGCCTTCTAGTATATGCCGCGTACAGGCATGTTCCTCCTCCCAAACTCACCAAAAGAAACTACACTGAAGACACCATTATTTTTACTCTTTTTCATTGCCAATATATAATATTTCTGGTACATTAAAGTTTAAAAGGCTTTAACTTTACAAAACTTTTAACTTTAAAATACAGCCTGGGAATCTAATCATTATCTATCACATTATTTCTCAGGAAAAATACAATGTGAGTTCCAAACAACTGCCTTTCATTTGTTCATAATTTCTTCTCCACCTCTCCCTCTCAAAAGGATTTTAGGTGGTTAGTTGAGGATAAATAGAACTCAAAGCCCATTTAAAAAAAAAAAAAAGGAAGAACACACCCTAGCAGGGTTAAGCTATTAAAACTGAGCTCTAAGTCAGTTAAATGATTAACTGAACTAGAATATTTTAAAGTTCTTACTAGATGCCAGGCTTACAGCATGGAATAAGATGGAAAAACATCCCAAGTCGCATAAAACTAATATTCTAGTGTGTTGGACCCGGAAGGTAGTAGAAGGATTCAAACAGTAAACAAGGATCACAAATAAGACCCAAATAATTCCAGACAGTGATGGGTGCTGTGGAGGCAACATGAACTATGATGAGTGCTGTGTGTTAAACAGCGTCCCCCCAAAATGCATTTCTACTGGGACCTCAGAATATGACGTTATTTAGAAGTAGGGTCTTTGCAGATATAGTTAGTTAAGATGAGATCACCTGAATTAGGGTGAGCCCTAAATTCAACGACTGGTATCTGCTCTGCGGTGCTGGGTCTGGGACCTGCAAAATAGCTTGCTCCTTGGTTATCTGGCTACCAGTTAGGTTTTACCAATGTGGGGCTCTAAAGAGAGACCAGAAGTTAGGAAGGAAGGAGAGGGATCTGCTGCTTCCTGTTGGCCTGCAGATCTCCTGTCCTTTCATTTGAAAAGGAAGCTACTCTCAGGCACATGCAACTTGGCTAATTGACTACAGAAGCTTTTAATTATTTTTTTTTCCCCCAGTACTGTAAGTTTTCTGGTTATTGTGGAAAGCACCAAAGTTTGGGAGACCCAGCAGGCCCAGAGCCAGGGCTTTATGAAATCGAGGGCAAAGGTTGGCAAGCTACAGCCCAAGGGACAAATCAAGCCTGCCACCTGACTTGTAAATAAAGTTTTACTGGAACGCAGTCATGCTCATTTGTTTCTATGTTGTCTATGGCTGTGTTCGCACAGTGACAGGGCTGAATAGTTGCAACACAGACCGTATGTAGCCCACAAAGCCTAAAATATTTACTATATAGCTGTGGATGAAGAACGTAGCCTGCCATATCAGTAAGCAAAGGATGCTGTGGCCACCAAACCATCAGCCACCGCAGCTGTCCCCAGACTCTGCACCCTGAAGGAATTCAGGATGGAGAAAAGCAGGATACTGGCCCTAGATAGTTAAGGTGCATATCAAAGAAATGATTTCAATGAGCCCAGACTCTTGCATCTTCCCATACGTGGAAAAGTACTAAATTTATTAACTTGAAATGTCTGGGTTTTCCTTAATTAACAGTAATCTTTTGATGTGCCGACCACCTGGATTTTGTTGCCGAACTCCTGTATATCCTGGCTCCTCCCTTACCTCTTTGGAAGCAGTCCCTCAGAGGTATCTGAGAGGCTGCCTCCCAGGCTTAAGTCCTCAGCAAGTCCACTGACTAAAGCATAATTCTCAGCTTTTAGGTTGTGTGAAATTTTTGAGTTGTCAGAGAAAAGCTTACCATACTCTGATTCCTCACTGCTACCTTCACAAAGGTGTTTACAGCCTACTGATCCCACTTTCATCCACTCTGGCTCCCACAGAAGACCTGTAGTTAAGCTGAAAAAAGCCCCTGAGCCTGAGTGGAGAGCTACACAGTCAGAATGAAGATGAGGTAAGAAAGCCCTCTATTTCTCCCCCAAAAAGTTGGCATGGGTTATTACATCAGCTGTAATGATTCCAGGAGAAAAGGAGAAAGAGTGACTATTTGATCTTTCAAAGGACATAGTCATCTCAATCAGAGAAGACTTTTACAGCCAGGCACAGCACTTTCATCCATTTCCCAAATACACAGCTCAACTTTGAAGTAACTGGCAGCTTTTAATCTTTTTAGCCTCTTTTGAAAGGGGTGGATAGAAAGCGGAAACCCTCCTTGCTAATGGTCTCCCATTTCCCAGAAGCAGATGGAAATCAATTTATTATTATTATTATTTTAATTCTGACTGTATATTCAGTGTTGGGCTGGGCATTAGTAGAAAAGGACTCAGAAAAAGTAGAACGTGTGTTACCCCCCGTAGGGGCCTGAAATCCAACAGCAAAACAAGATTTACACACTTAAAAAAGATGAAATACTGTATATGTATATATATTTCACACATACACACATAAATATATATATTCTGTCCTCAAAGGAGTTACTAATCTAGTCTGGAGGTGATAAATCCGTAGACCAAATAATTATAATATCATTTGATTAGTGCTATAAAAAGCACAGCCTTTTTTTTTTGGACACATAGGAATAAATAACTATCTCAGAAGGATTGGGAAAGATTTGCTGAAAATGTATTGGAACTGTCTTCAAGATATCTGGGAGATCGCTGAGCAAAGTATAGTCCAGGCAGAGAGAAAATTATCACCACGGTCAGGATACCCCATCACTCGCCCTGATGACCACAGCCTGCTGGCCAAACCCAAACGATGGAAAGAAGGACTGAGAGTCGTGGGGCTCGCTGACTCTTCTGGACATTTACTAGCCTTATGACTCCCGCTGGTATTGGAACAGGAAAAGTGACACTGAAAGTCAGGCTCCACGTAGTTCACTTTGACAAAAATGGGCGCTGGTCATACCCCTGTTTACAGTGACAAGTCCTTTTCCAGAGATGCATCAGCACTAACCTCCCTCTATCTCTCTAACGGTCCACATCCCACCACAAGCAAAACACAACAGAGCAAACAGCCCGAAAAGGCCAGTTTAGCTCAGTTTGTCCCCAAGAGGCGTTTGTCTTCTCAGAGTTCACCTCTCATCTTCTGCTCTCGACGTGTGTTGGCTAAAATGGGTTTCAACATGCAGTCTCCGGGTCAGCAGTACCAGCATTATCTGGGAACTTGTTAGAAGTGCAGATTCTCAGGCCACGCCCCAGCCTCCTGAGTCAAGAAACTCTGGGGGGTGGGGGCCAACAATCTGTATTTTAACAAACTCCCCAGAGGATTCCAATGCACACTCAAGTTTGAGAACTAGTAAACTAAATATTTCTAGATGCTAGATTATGAGGCTTAGACTCCTAAAGGGTCTGGTCCAGTAAAAAGTAGAAGAAAATTCTGGCTTGACTACAGCTACAAATACCAAAGGGAATATAGACATCACTATGTGGTCTAATCTATAGATGGGGCAAGACTGGGTGTTAGAAGACAGTGAGATAGTAGCAAGTAAGATGGAGAAGATATTAATTGCATATCCGAGCCCTGACAACGAGATGAAAATTCCTGCCCATGTTTTCAGGTTACTCCAGCAGAGAGCATTGTGAAGA
The DNA here is from genome assembly GCF_002837175.3 of Physeter macrocephalus. Classification (NCBI taxonomy): domain Eukaryota; kingdom Metazoa; phylum Chordata; class Mammalia; order Artiodactyla; family Physeteridae; genus Physeter; species Physeter macrocephalus. The sequence continues at coordinate 66,565,142 of NC_041233.1, forward strand.
CCCAGAAACTTGGAAGAGCAAGAAGTTTGCTGTGATTCAGTCCTACAATGGAAGTGAGGAAGGATAAAAAAAATAGGCCATAAATGTAGATTAGGGTGAGGTCATGAAAAGCCGAGTCCTTCTTCTGCATTGGGGCTTTTATCCCGTAGAAAACAGGAACCCACTAAAGTTGTTTCTGGTGTTTGAGCAGTGTGGTGATGTAAGGAGAACTGAATTTCAGCATATCGTTCTGGTGGTAAGGTTAGGGTACAGGAGACAGGATTGAAGAGAAAGATGGAGGCTTATCACTTAAGAAACTATCATTCCAGGTGATGAGAACTGAAATCAAGGACCCCTAGGGGATGGAAAAGGGGAATCAAATTACAGAGAACTTTCAGGAAGCACTTTTAGGACATGGTGCCAGACTGGATACCGAAAGTGTAGGAAGGGGTTAGTGAAGATGACCCAATTTCTAGTTTGAATGTGGGACAGGTAATGGGGCCACTCATCAAGGAAGGTAATACAGAGGAGGAAGAAGGTTTAGAGGAGAAAAAAGAGTTTTCTTAGGAACAGATAATTCTCATGGAGTGTGTGTGAAATTCACAGAGATAGCTAACGCCATTGAATTTCTTTACCTATAACAGCTGAAAGCATGCAGCAAACTCACTCTGGGTTTAGCCTTCACTACTCACATCAGACCCCCATGTGTTACACAGGTGTCTACCAATCTCTAATATGGAACAGAGATATTTAATGATCAGTAGAGGAGCTGTTTCAATCTAGGTTTGCATATGCAATCATGTCTGCAATATGATTCATAACTGAGCTGTACTGGAAAACGTTTCCTATTCCATTGGACTTATTTGGGATATCATTTTCTAAGTTATATTACTAACCAACTTTTCAGGTCTCAGCTGGCTTTGGTTGGAAATTAAGCCAGTTTAGAACAAATCCATCATGCGATCTGGCATCTCAGAGTTTCAAAGGATAAGATTTAGAAGACACAGCCAGTTATCTGACAGCATGTGATGTGAACGTCATGCAAATTAACAATGAACCTCTTTGCCAAGTTTTAATCAGTAGTAGTGAATTGAAAAGAAGGTACCAGCTCTGATAACAATGCTATTTCTGCAATCTCTTCATACACAATTGACTCTGCTTGTTGCCTCAAACTATTTTAAAATCCAACAAACAAAAGCAACAAAAAACCTTCATTCCGGGCATTCTTAAGCCCTTCTTCTATTTATGGTTTAAGGAGGCTGAAGGAAATGTGCCCAGTGGTATGACCCAATTATGAGAAGTCAGCCAGAGCTCAGTTCGGATGAGATGTATCTATGGGGGGCTGGGAGATTCACCTCTGGTCCCTTAGTTTCTCCTTGTTGTAAAGTGAGTTAATAAAAAATGAGGCATATGTTGGCAGTGGGCCTCTCAAGGCAGTTATTTGCTCTATTTTATGTTTGTGTCCAGACTTGATGAGAAAGAATCTTCTAAAATTATCCTGGCCGCCCAGTGAATAATATCTGGTGTGAAATGTTCAAAGAATAATTAGCCATGAGAACGTAAGCACGAGAGCAAGAGGGGTGTGTATCATCTGCAGAGAAATCATCTGCATTCAAACCACCTCAAAGCCATAGGTCTAATAGGACTGGATGGAAGTCTTCTGATGTTAACCTCTGAATGAACCAAAAGCTGATGAGGAAGGAAGTAAAAAATCAGCCTGTTCCATTTTCTGGGAAAAAAACAGAAATTGCATGTTACCCTCTGACTGTTTGAATACTCCACAGATTAAAGAAAAACACTTGGCTGCAGAGATAATTACTTGAGTAAGAGTGTTAGAGCATAAAGGGGCATCCGATCTATGAGTTGACCAAATACCAATAAGCATTGCCTCAGAGCAGCAGAGGGATGATTCTTTTACGCCATTAAAAAACATTAGCAAGAGCCCATTGTCCTGACTGCAGGGTGAGTGGTCCTGAAGGTTAGGGAGGGGAGGGGCCAAGAGCTGCTCCCCTCATGGTCCACTCCTTTATATTTGAACCCCTGTCCTGGGGCAAAAAGCTTGGGGTTGGGGAAGGTGAGAATGAGGCAAGGTGTTTGTGTGTGTATATGGATGTGCAAAATGGACGCAATACAGCTTGGGTAAAGCTATATTCTTACACAGCAAGGGGGATAGTGTGAAATGAATAGCTGACACTGGCTAAAAACATTTCACCTTAACACTAATGTAATGATCATATCAACAAAGCAAACCATTTCAGCAACCAAAGAGTGGGCTCTCAAGAAAGGGGTAAGGGCCTAGAAGTTTGACCATAACTTTTGCACACTCAGTGCTAGGCAATAATGGTGTACAGCGTGACCAGTGCAAGGTGCATGCCCTATAGATTGACAGGTAACCTCCACTTCACCAGCAACAGCACTCCTGCCCTGGTCAACCAGTGGTCATCCATCAGCTAAGAATGGCGGGCAGCTGATTCACGGTCCAGATAGATACTGGCAGGCCAGTATGGCTATGATCACAGAGACAGAAAGACTCCAGGCTCTACCTTTACCCTCAGACCTCTAAGTCAGGTATTGAAAGCCTAAACCCCAAAAAACCAACTGGGGACATAAATGCATAAAAAAGGGCAAATGGGGGAGACCCTTCTTTGTGAAAGACCCCCAGTGTTCTCCTTATTTGTTGCAAGTAATAATCAATCCTTCTCACGCACACAGAAAAAGGGGGGGCGGGGCAAATGGGGACCCTGGTGCCTCTGCTCAGTGCCAATCAAGTGCTGTCAAACGGGAAGGTGGTCATTGTCATGTCGTGAGACTGTCCAACATCCCAAGAAAAGCTAACCCATCCAACTTCCATGTGAAATCTCAGGAGATTTAATGTTTCACAAACATCACGCAGGCCAAACAGAATGCTGCTCCCGAGTGGGTCCACCGGCCTATGATCTTTGTTTTACTCCTTAACCAGGCTCAAAAGCCTACATGGCAAAATCAGTAATACAAAGCTCCAAGTGAAAGCCTGTGGGACTGGGGCCCATTGCCCTTTGCTAGGACTTGGGGAAAGTGGGATGAAGGACATATGCTGTAGGTTCCCAAAGAGGGCAGTGTGAGTTGCAAGATCAAAGGAAGCCAAAAGTAGAGCCTCTGAGGCTCTGCACTCTGAGGACTTGACATTTCATCAAGGACCAGTCCTAGGCAGGAATATTTTGTGGTTATGGCCACTATTTTAGAGTAACCAGTGACCCCAACAGCCAAAACCATTCTTGTCATCAAAGACACGTGTGTACGTATATGCATGTGGATGAGAGAGGGGCACGAGTGAGCAAGAAAAAGTCTACTAGGACCCCAGAAGATGCAGCCAAGATCACTCTTCCCGATCAGTTCCACTCCTACTCTTGACAACCTCTCCACCAATTCAAAGCGGGGCCATTGCCATTCTGAACACAAGAATCAAGCTTATTCGTAGTTAGCATATTCATGAACTTTTTATTCTTTAAAGGATGTTCAGAGCATCTCATTTGTGCAACTTAAATAGAACGGAAATGGTCAGGAACAGAATCTGGTGAATGGGATAAGGAAATGTGATGACTGAGGGTGTCCTCCTTAGGGCAAAGGCGTTAGCAATCAGGGCAGCTTCACTGAAATCCTGCTCCGAGGCTGGAGTCTCTCACTGCAAAGGGGTCTGTTTATTTTGTCATATAGAAGACAGCTTCAAAGGGCATTTTTTCTTTTTTTGCTTTGGTTTTCCTTTGGGCAACATAAAAGGGGAGAACAAAGGGAATTCGGAATCTCTTTTTTTTGGCCACAGGCCACTCAGTAGACAATCTAAGTTCAGAAGTGCCAGTGAAGTGCTGGTCTGCTCCTCTGTATGCCCGATGCACCTGCCCTTGACGTTGCAGGCCATCCTCATGCTGCTTCCCCAACCAGGACCAGCTGGAAAGAGATCCCTTCTCAGGCCAGAAAGAAACTTGTCCCAGCAAAGTGAAGAAATGTGTCTGGGATCCCAGAGCAGGAGCTCTATATCAGGCTTCCTGGTTTCAAATCCTGGCTCTGACACTTCTTAGCTCTGTGATCTTGGCAAGTTACTTAACCTCTTTGTGCCCCTGTTACCTCACCTATAAAGATAACAATACCTACTTTGTAGGATTGCCATGAGGATTAAACAAGATAATGTACATGCCTAGCACATACTAAACACTGAAGAAATGTTAACTAGTTTTGTTCTTATTACCATTATCACACAAATCAGTACTTTAACTGTATACTTCCTATTTCGTTCTGACTGCTTCATAGGTAAACCATGTTACGGCAACAGAAATTGTGCCATCTAAAGAATACTGATTTAGAAGTCAGAAGACCAGGAGATGGGAGTCAACATTTAAGCTAAGCAGCTGACCAGCTGGATGACTGTGGCCAAGTCACTGCACCTTCTCGAGTCTCAGTTCGAGCCTCTATAAAATGGGAATAGTCTTTGCCTTTTAGCCTTTACAGGATTGTTGTTAAAATCCATGCTAGAATTATTTGTCCTTAAGCCAAAATACGTTGTATCCGTCTTAGTTATTTCTATTCTCCCTTTCTATTTCACTCACTTCTCTACTTCTGGTACCTAAGTCAAACTGAAGGCATGGCTGAGATCACTGAAAAGAGGAGAGGAAGGGAGAGCAAGAGAGGGGAGGGGAGTGGAGGGGGACACAATGATACTCACTTACTCAAAAACAATGTAGTACTTTTTCATTTTACAAAATTCTCCTTAATCTAGTTTCCTATGATTTTCAACAACTGATGTTAATTGGCCACCCTGAATATGAGCAAAGCATTTGCTATACTAAAGATATTAGGGTAAAATTGGTGCAAATCTTCTGGAAAGTCACATCAGTATGCTTCAGGCACTATTAAGAAGCTTATTCCCTATGACTCTGTAATCCCACTCCTGGGGATTTGTCCTGGAGAAGTATTTTAAAAGAAGAAAAGCCATCATTAGATGAAGTTGTTTATGCAGTATTAGATATAATAGTAAAACACTGAAAGCAACCGGAATGTCCAACCACTGGGGGATGAACTAGTAAATTAGAGACCATTAACTTGATGGACTATATTGCAGGCATTAAAAATGAAAGCCATAGCTCTCAGTAGCAGTGTGAAAAGGCACACCAAATTTCATACAAGTCATGTACTATTCTCTAAAAGAAGTTGTCTGTGTGTGGTGAAGTTATGGAGGATGGTTAAAAATTCTTAAATGTATTTTAAAGTTTAACATTATATTTTGCAATCGGGAAAATTAGAGAACTGAAGGTTTGAAAATTTATAGGCATCAGGGGTTTTTTTTGTCCTGGGGACAAGAAGGTTGAAGACAGACAGCTATTTTCCAGAAATGATCAAGACCAGCCCAGCAAAATGGCCCACTATGGCTTCCCAAGGATATGTCTGGTCAGTGGGTTTGGCTCACAAAAATCAAGTGCTAATTTATAATGCTTAGTAACTCCAAGAAATACCTGCATTTTCAAAGGAATCTCAACTACAAAGCTTTTTAGCCCCAAAGTATAGGATATTGGTCCGAGGTAGGCCACTGAAGTCAAAACCTGGGGGGGCATGAAATAGGAACTAAAAGAGACAGCCACATGTAGAAGAATGAGATTAGAACATTACCTCACACCAGATGCAAAAATAAACTCAAAATGGCTTAAAGACCTAAATGTAAAACCTGAAACCATAAAATTCCTAGAAAAGCACATCGGCAGAACACTCTTTGACATAAATCATAGCAATATTTATTTTGGATCTGTCTCCTAAGGCAAAATAAATAAAAGCAAAAATAAACAAACAGGACCTAATTAAACCTAAAAGCTTTTGCACAGCAAAGGAATCCATTGACAAAATAAAAAGACAACCTACGGAATGGGAGAAAAATATTTGCAAATGATATGACTGACAAGGGGTTAATCTCCAAAATATAAGAATAGCTCATACAGCTCAATATCAAACAAAACAAAACAAAACAAAAACACCCAATCAGAAAAGAGAATGGTCAGAAGACCTGAGCAGACATTTTTCCAAATAAGACACACAGATGGCCAACAGCCACATGAAAAGATACCGAACATCGCTAATTATTAGAGAAATGCATTTCAAAACAACAATGGGACATCACCTCACATCTGTCAGAATGGTTGTCAAAGAGTCTGCAAATAACAAATGTTGGCGAGGATGTGGAGAAAAGGGAAGGAACCCTTGTACGTCGTCGGTGGGAATGTAGATTGGTGCAGCCACTATGGAAAACAGTATGGTGGGTCCTCAAAAAACTAAAAATAGAACTACCATATGATCCAGCAATTTCACTCCTGGGTATATATCTGGAAAAAAAACTGAAATAGGAGCTAATAGGTATTGAAACTCCCTTTTCTGGGTCCTCTTCTAATCACTTGCATATCTGTCCTCTCAGTGACTCCTCCAAAAAATCTCGAGAGACAAGCAAAGCATCATAAACTCTATTATCAGTTTAGCTTAGAAAGGCTGTATTAACAGGCTGACAGTCATGCAGCTAGAGACTCAAATTCTAATCCAACACAAAATTTATGGGGACAGTAAAGCAACATGGAAAACTGTTTTTGGTGTAGTGTTAACTGGAAGAAAAAAAATACCAAATCATATTCACACTGTAATTACCACAGAGTAAAAGCATTCAAGTAATTTAGAAAGAAATAGGAAAAATTAGAAGTTTTGCAAAAGTGGTGAAATTAGGAATGTTATTTTCCTTTTCAACTTCCTTTGTTATTATAATATTGTTTTTGCAATAAAGAGGCTCATGCTATTTTGGTTGAACTGCACTGCATGGTGTACCCTCACCTCTTGCAGGCCTGGGATGCCATGGCTTGAGCCATAATTATATTAAAAATGAAACTGAATAAATGAATAATAATGATAACCATATGAGCTGCTGTAAATTAACCATAATCGTCTTAATGATTAGAGCAGCTATGAATTAAGAAGCCAGTTGCAATTGTAATGGCCACTGCAATAATGAGCTAGAAAATTAGTGCATGCAAATGGATCCATGAGGAAAGAAACCAGAATATATGGCCAAAGACCAAGGGTCTTTGTGGGTGGAGATGGAAAATTACAAGAGTATTACACCAGCCAAAAAGGGATTCCAGCAGAAGCATTGACCAGAGGGCTTTCTCCTACAAAGCAGCTTGGGCTGAACTACACAGGACCAGACACATCTAAGAAGAGCAGATATAAGATGTCCCACAGTGTCGGCTGATGTCTGGATGCTTCAGGATGAAGACAGTGGGAGTGGTACCTCCAAGTGGGGAGAAGGCCACAAAACTGCCCAACAAAGTTAGTGATGCTACAACCGGACATGCCACCCTTATGAGAAGTACGTGCAGGTTCTGACTCCTATGCAAAACAAACTCAAAACGTAGAAATTCCCTAGAGCATTCTGTCTACACAATTACCTCATGGACCTTGTATCTCTGGACCTGCAGAGATGGCTGCTCTAAACGTGCCAGCTACTGGCCCTACAGACAATATGTACTATAAGGAAGTACCACGTGTGCCCACGTTGATGGTGGCAGTTACTAAGAACATGGCCTTTGGAAACAGAAACCTGGTTCGAGGATATCACTTATTAGCTATACACGTCAGACAAGTGCTTACCTTCTTTGGCCTTAGTTTTCTCACCTGTGGAACAGGGAGAGTAATAGAACCTAAGTGATAGAGTTGCAATGAGAATTAAATGAGAGGATACATGTCAAGTTCTTCGCACAGAGCTTGGCGTACCATGAAAGTTTCTTGTGAGTTAGGACAGTTAACATTAGAGTAAGTACGATTAAATGATGTAGTAATTTGTAAATCAAAATTTTACGTTTAACCAGAATTGCACACCTACTGGTGTTATCTTCCAAATTCCTGCCCTGAGAGTCTGCGTTTGAAAAATGATCTCTTACTGTATTTGGAGCAGGTAACTGGAGGCCAGCCAGAACTGTTGACTGGAACATTAACAATGAAGTCCTATTTCCAGTATAGATACGGTAAGAGGAAAGAGGTGAAAACAAGAGATTTAGACAAGAGATCTAATAGTAACAAGAAAGGCTTGCCTAGTTACAAAGTGTGTAATAGTTAGGAGTAGGGAGTTACTACAATTGACTCTTTCCAATTCACTTATTCATTAGACTCACTTAGAGAACTTAAAAAATATATAATGCCCAAGCCCATCTCACAGACTGATTTAATCAGAATACCTGTGGGTGAAACATTTATTTGCATCAATATTTTAAAACTCTACATTTATTCTAAAGTGCAACTAAAACTGAGACCCTTACAAATGAGTAGAAATTCGACCCAGAACTAATTTCTTTACCTTCTAAAACAATCTCTAGGTAAGACTCCTATTTAGACACAATCACACATTGAATTACCCTTCACGTTGTGTCCCTATGTTCTCAGCCCTGAGACAGTTCCACTCCAGCCCAAGAAGTCCGAGTAGCTGAGAATGGAGTAAGGGAATTCGTCTTCTGTGCCAAGCAGCCCCTGTTGGTGGAGAGTCTTCAGAGACTCGAAAAAGTGAAGATAAAATTCTGGCATATCAAATAGTAGCAACAAAATATAGACAGGACAGAGAGTTCCCAGTTCCAAAGAGAACCTAGTACAGACTAGTGTATTTGCACATCAAATACAGTTTAAGAGCAAGTACCAAAGCATTCTAGTCTATGCTGGTGAGACTATGTAAGGTTCCGGGGCCAAAAAGTTCTCTTCCTGCCCCCCCCCCACCTCATATTCACTCCAAATGCTGCTGAGGCAGCCTGGATGGGAATATGACCTTTAATGACCACCCACTTAGGCCATCAGAGCAGATGGTAAGACCAGAGGATACCAGTCGAGGCCAGACTTCAGCATCATCTAGAAAGTTTTAAAAATATTAATCTTCAATTTCTAGGCCTCTCTTAGCCTGATTCAGAATCTCCAGAGATAAAGAGATTTAAGTTTAAAAAGCTCCCACAAATGATACTGATGTGCCTGGTTTGGTTCCCAATGTGGTGGAGGCCTTGAGCCACGGTTTGGTGAGAAAAGATTTAGGTCTTTAGGCTCCAAAGAGCTCTCCCACCTACTCACGCGCACACATGCCAAGTCCCCAAGTATAATCAAAGGCAATGAGGAGGTGCTACCTGGAGATCCCGGACGCCTAGGAAGGTAAGGCTGGGGGCGGAGCACTTGCTGTAGAACTGAGTCAAGGGGCTTCGCTGCACCACACGCAGACATGACTTTGGGTTAGGCTGCTTTGGGTTCTATTCTGCCTTTGCCACTTCACCAGCTTTGAATATTTGAACCGTTAACTGAATCTCCCTAAGCTTCAATATCTGCATCTATAAATTGGGGAATATACTGAAAAATGCCTCCCTATACGTTTATGGCAATGGTGTACTGCGCCAGTCCTGAGTCTTCTAGTTTTTCAAATCCATCCCTTGTCTTTTCGACGGTCTACTCTGTACAGTAGGGAGCTGACACCCACAAACTGGCTTCTGGCTTGGCCAGTGGGAGACCCCGTGGGAGATGGAGGGTGGGAGGAAGGGAGAAGCCATGGCATTCTCTCCCTTTCTCTCTGACTTGGTGGCATCCCTCCAGTGGCTTCTCTACCATGGCCCCGACTCCTACTAGATAGGTCCACCATGGTTCTAGTGCTTACTGAGTAAACCCATCCCACGGCCTCCAGGTACCCTGTCGTCCTTCCAGCCCAGGCGTAGAGGTAGCCCTCTGTTCTGATGGATCTCTGGGCTGCCTCACATTCCAGATGGCCTTGTCAGCTCTTCCTCCACCTGTGTAACCAATTTCCTGGTTTACATCCCCTCTCTTTTAAATAGTTAAGTGTCCCCCCGCCCCCAAGAGATCCTTGCATTATAATGTTCCAAGTATAGGGCTTGGTACTATTTAGGCTCAATAAATTGGAACTATTATAATCAAGTATATTATAAACTCCTCAGGTGCCTCCTGCCATGGTCTTCGGTATGAGTGCTGACTGTAGCCAAATCTGTTTGAGAAGCTCTCCCAACCTTGAAACAACAACAGTCAACACTTATATGGTCCTTCCTCTGTGTCAAGCACGGTTCTAATTGCTGTATTTAAATTAACTCATTTAATCCTCATCATAATCCTATGAGGTAGACACTATTACTGTTAAAAATGAGGCACAGAAAAAAAAAGTTAAGTGACTTGCCCAAGGTCATAGAGCTAGTAGGTGGTCCAGCCAAGGTTCAACCCCAGGGGTCTGGCATAAGAAGCTGTTCTCCCTAAGCCCAATTCTACACCCCCTCTCAAGATGACTGCCTCAGAACCAGGGAAAAAATGCAGAGGCCTTTGCCACTCAACTCTGAAGGCTCCCATGCAAAGCGGCCTCTCTTACAGTTTCAGACCTATGAATGACTGAACTATGATGTCTTGATAAAGCAGCACGATCAGGTCCCTGCCCCTCTGGCCAGAAGGCAGGTCTGGCACCCAGCCCTGAGGCTGCCTGGCGCCCACTGCCTTTTCTGCCTTAATAGACACCTCGAGTGGAGCGTGACCACACAGGAATCCATACGCCATTAACTGGAGCTCTATTAAGCCTATAAAAATCAATTGCTAACATTCCAATGACCGTCTTATAAATTAGTTTACCAGATGGTTTTACTCATTCACTAATTAACTGAAGGCAGAAGGGAACTAGCTTTTATTGAGTGTTTACTCTGTGTTCAACTATCTCTCAGGATCTCTGAACTTGACACCTCTTTTCCTTTTCACCCTCCTAGCAACCCCGTGAGAAAAAAGTATGATTCCCACCTTACAGAGAAGAACACTAAGCTCAGAGAGATTGAGTAACCTGTGAGTGATACCATCGTTCAAACCCTGGTCAGTGTGACTCCAATACATCACAGTCTCTCCTGGGCTAAGAAAAGGATGCTATCTAAACGGGAGTTTTAAAGTGTGGCCACAGAACGCATAATTACAAAGTTTGGAACACTTTCCATGGAGGAGATTTCAGAGTTGCTTTAGATCAGTTACTGCTCTGTGGCTCACATTTGATCTCTTTTTGAACAGGAAAGTCTAGAGCAGTTATCCTATGCCTGTCCCACTGTGGTATTTTGGGGGCAGGGGAAGCAGATAACTGTCCCTTTAGTTTCACAGGCGCTCATATTGAGGGTAACTGTACTGAAGGAACTCTACTTAACTACAGTCAAGGAGCCTCATTCCATCTGAACCTGATGTAGGTGGTGGTATCCAGGATTTTGCGCTGATACTGTAATGGTATAAGACATTTTGCATGCGAGATAGATGTGACTTATTGGGGGCCGGAGGGCAGACTGTTGTAGATAGCCTTTAATATGGCCCACCATGACCCCCACCTCCTGATATTCACATCCTTGTGTAATGCCCTCCCCTTGAGTATAGGCTGGACCCAGTGACTTGCTTCTAAGTGATAGAATACAATAAAAGAGATGAGTTTTGGTTACAAATTAGGTTACAAAAAAGACTCTGGCTTATGACTTGCTCATTCTCTCTCACTTGCTCACACTGATAGGACCCACTCTCCGTGTTGTGAGCTGCCCTTTAGAGAGGTCCATGTAGCAAGAAACTGAGAAAGGTCTCAGGGTAACTTCCGGCAAGGAACTTGGACCCTCAGTCCAACAGTCCGCAAGAAACTGAATCCTGCCAAAACCACAGGGGTAAATTTGGAAGCAGATTCTTCCTCAGTCAAGCCTTCATATGAGGATGCAGCCCTAGCTGACATCTTGATTAAAGCCACATGAAAAACCCCGAAGCAGGAGCACCCAGATTTCTGACCCACAGAAACTGTGAAACAGTAAGTGTTTGTCCTTTAAAGCCACTAAACTTTAGGAGTAATTTTTTATGCAGCAATAGACAACTGACACACTTAGTATCTCATCTTATCCATGATCTCTTCCCAGTGGGGGCTTAAGAGTATTATTCGGCTCCAAATTCAGCTCTCCTGGAGAGAAGAAAGGAAGGAAATGAACATTTATTGAGCAGTTACACTAAACCTTAAGCACTTAACTTGGTGATTCATAAACACATCTAATCCTCCCAATAAAAACACTATCCCTGGGACTTCCCTGGGACTTCCCTGGTGGTCCAGTGGTAAAAATCTGCCTTACAATGCAGGGGATGGGGGTTCGATCGCTGGTCAGGGAACTAAGATCCCACATGTCATGGGGCAACCATGCCCACGTGCCACAACTGCTGAGCTCACGCACCTCAACCAGAGAGCTCGCATGCTGCAAACTACAGATCCCAGGTGCTCTGGAACCGTGTGCTACAACGACAGAACCCATGCACCCTGGAGCCTGAGCGCCACAACTAGAGAAGAGAAAACCCACGCAGCACAACTAGAGAGAAGCCCATGAGCCACAACGAAGAGCCCACATGCCACAAAAAAAGATCCTGCACGGCTCAATGAAGATCCCATGTGCCATGACTAAGACCCAATGCAGCCAAACATAAATTAAATAAATAATAAATAAATCTTTTTTGTATTAATTATCTATTTTATACATATTAGTGTATATATGTCAATCTCAATCTCCCAATTCATCCCACCACCACTGCCCCACCCGCTTCCCCCCCTTAGTGTCCATATATTTGTTCTCTACACCTGTGCCTCTATTTCTACCTTGCAAACCGGTTCATCTGCACCATTTTTTTTAGATTCCACATATACGTATTAATATACGATATTTGTTTTTCTCTTTCTGACTTACTTCACTCTGTATGACAGTCTATAAGTCCATCCACATCTCTACAAATGACCCAATTTCATTACTCTGTATGGCTGAGTAATATACCATTGTATATACATACCACATCTTCTTTACTCATTCGTCTGTCAATGGGCATTTAGGTTGCTTCCATGACCTGGCTATTGTAAATAGTGCAGCAATGAACACTGGGGTGCACACGTGTTCTTGAATTATGGTTTCCTCTGTGTATATGCCTGGCAGTGGGATTGCTGGGTCATATAGTAATTCTATTTTTAGTTTTTTAAGCAACCTCCATACTATTTTCCATAGTAGCTGTATCAATTTACATTCCCACCAACAGTGCAAGAGGGTTCCCTTTCCCCCACACCCTCCCAGCATTTGTTTGTAGATTTTCTGATGATGCATATTCTAATGGGTGTAAAGTGATTCCTCACTGTAGTTTTGATTTGCATTTCTTTAATAATTAGTGATGTTGAGGAGCTTTTCATGTGCCTCTTGGCCATCTGTATGTCTTCTTTGGAGAAATGTCTATTTAGGTCTTCTGCCCATTTTTGGATTGGGTTTGTTTGTTTTTTTAATATTGAGCTGCATGAGCTGTTTATATATTTCGGAGATTAATCCTTTGTCCATTGAGTCATTTGCAAATATTTTCTCCCATTCTGAGGGTTTTCATCTTGTTTATAGTTTCCTTTGCTGTGCAAAAGCTTTTAAGTTTCATTAGGTCCCATTTGTTTATTTTCATTTCCATTACTCTAGGAAGTGGGTCATAAAAGATCTTGCTGTGACTGACTTATGTCATAGAGTGTTCTTCCTATGTTTTCCTCTAAGGGTTTTATAGTGTCTGGCCTTACATTTAGGTCTTTAATGCATTTTGAATTTATTTTTGTGCATAGTGTTAGGGAGTGTTCTAATTTCATTCTTTTACATGTAGCTGCCCAGTTTTTCCAGCACCACTTATGGAAGAGACTGCCTTTCCTCCATTGTATATCCTTGCCTCCTTTGTTATAGATTAGTTGAACCCACAGGTGTGTGGGTTTATCTCTGGGATTTCTATCCTGTTCCACTGATCTATATTTAGGTTTTTGTGCCAGTACCATACTGTCTTCATTACTGTAGCTTTGTAGTATAGTCTGAAGTCAGGAAATCTGATTCCTCCAGCTGCATTTTTTCCCCTCAAGATCGCTTTGGCTATTTGGGGTCTTTTGTGTCTCCATACAAATTTTAAGATTTTTTTGTTCTAGTTCTGTAAGAAGTGCCATTGGTAATTTGATAGGGATTGCACTGAATCTGTAGACTGCTTTGGGTAGTACAGTCATTTTCACAGTATTGATTCTTCCTATCCAAGAACATGGTATATCTCTCCATCTGTTTGTGTCATCTTTGATTTCTTTCACCAGTGTCTTACAGTTTTCTCAGTACAGATCTTTTACCTTCTTAGGTAGGTTTATTTCTACGTATTTTATTCTTTTTGTTGCAATGATGAAGGGGATTGTTTCCTTAATTACTCTTTCTGATCTTTCATTGTTAGTGTATAGGAATGCAAGACATTTCTGTGCATTAATTTTGTATCCTGCAACCTTACCAAATTCATTGATTAGCTCTAGTAGTTTTCTGGTGGCAACTTTAGGATCCTCTATGTATAGGATCATGTCATCTGCAAACAGTGACAGTTTTACTTCTTCTTTTCCAATTTGTATTCCTGTTATTTCTTTTTCTTCTCCAATTGCTGTGGCTAGGACTTCCAAAACTATGCTGAATAATAGTGGCGAGAGTGGACATCCTTGTCTTATTCCTGAAATGCTTTCAGTTTTTCAACATTGAGAATGATATTTGTTGTGGGTTTGTAGTATATGGTGTTTATTACGTTGAGGTAGGTTCACTCTATGCCCACTTTCTGGAGAGTTTTTACTATAAGTGGGTGATGAATTTTGTCAAAAGCTTTTTCTGCATCTATCAAGATGATCATAATGGTTTTTCTTCTTCAATTTGTTAATATGGTGTATCACACTGATTGATTTACATATATTGAAGGATCCTTGAATCCCTGGGATAAATCCCACTTGATCATGGTGTATGAGCCTTTCAGTGTGTTGTTGGATTCTATTTGCTAGTATTTTGTTGAGGATTTTTGCATCTATATTCATCAGTGATGTTGGTCTGTAATTTTCTTTTTTTTTTTTGTAGTATCTTTGTCTGGTTTTGGTATCAGGGTGATGGTGTCCTCGTAGAATGAGTTTGGGAGTGTTCTTTCTCTGCAATTTTTTGGAAGAGTTTGAGAAGGTTTGGTGTTAGCTCTTCCCTAAATGTTTCATAGAATTCACCCATGAAGCCATCTGGTCCTGGACTTCTGTTTGTTGGAAGATTTTTAATTACAGTTTCAATTTCATTACTTGTGATTGGTCTCTTCATATTTTCTATTTCTTACTGGTTCACTCTTGGAATCTTATACCTTTCTAAGATCTGTCCATTTCTTCCAGGTTGTCCATTTTCTTGGCACAGAGTTGCTTGTAGTAGTCTCTTATGATGCTTTGTATTTCTGTGGTGTCCACTGTAACTTTTCCTTTTTCATTTCTAATTTTATTGATTTGAGTCCTCTCCCACTTTTTTTGATGAGTCTGGCTAAAAGTTTATCAATTTGCTTATCTTCTCTAAGAAACAGCTTTTAGTTTTATTCATCTTTGGTATTGTTTTCTTTGCTTCTATTTCATTTATTTCTCCTCTGATCTTTATGATTTCTTTCTTTCTACTAACTTCGGGTTTTGTTTGTTCTTCTTTCTCTAGTTCCTTTAGGTTTAAGGTTAGACTGTTTGGGACTTTTCTTGTTTCTTGAGGTAGGATTGTATTGCTATAAACTTCCTTCTTAGAACTGCTTTTGCTGCATCCCATAGGTTTTGGATTGTCATGTTTTCCTTGTCATTAGTCTCTAGGTATTTACTGATTTCCTCTGATTTCTTCAGTGATCTCTTGGTTATTTAGTAACATATTGTTTATGCTCCATATGTTTCTGTTTTTATGGCTTTTTTTTCCCTGTAATTGATTTCTAATCTCATAGCATTGTGGTCAGAAAACATGCTTGATATGATTTCAATTTTCTTAAATTTACTGAGGCTTGATTTGTGACCCAAGACGTGATCTATCCTGAAGAATGTTCCATGTTCACTTGAGAAGAAAGTATAATCTGCTGTTTTCGGATGGAATGCCCTATCAGTATCAATTAAATCTATCTGGCCTATTGTGTCATTTAAAGCTTGTTTCCTTATTAATTTTCTGTCTGGATGATCTGTCCATTGGTGTAAGTGAGGTGTTAAAGTCCCCCAATATTATTGTGTTACTGTCGATCTCCTCTTTTATAGCTGTTACCATTTGCCTTATGTATTGAGGTGCTCCTATGTTGGGTGCATATATATTTATATTTTTTATATCTTCTTCTTGGTTTGATCCCTTTATCATTATGTAGTGTCCTTCCTTGTCTCTTGTAACATTCTTTA
>NC_041233.1:66581393-66629487 GCF_002837175.3 Physeter macrocephalus
TCTTAATTGTTTTGGGTTTGTTTTTGTAGGTCCTTTTCTTCTCTTGTGTTTCTCACTTAGAGAAGTTCCTTTAGCATTTGTTGTAGAGCTGTTTTGGTGGTGCTGAACTCTCTTAGCTTTTGCTTGTCTAAAGCTTTTGATGTCTCCATCAAATCTAAATGAGATCCTTGCTGGGTAGAGTAATCTTGGTTGTACGTTCTTCCCTTTCATCATTTTAAATATGTCCTGTCACTCCATTCTGGCTTGTAGAGGTTCTGCTGATAAATCAGCTGTTAACCTTATGGGAGTTCCCTTGTATGCCATTTGTTGTTTTTCCCTTCTTGCTTTTAATAATTTTTCTTTGTCTTTAATTTTTGTCAATTTGATTATTATGTGTCTTAGCATGTTTCTCTTTGGGTGTATACTGCCTGGGACTCTCTGTGCTTCCTGGACTTGGGTGGCTATTTCCTTTCCTATGTTAGGGAAGTTTTCGACTATAACCTCTTCAAATATTTTCTCAGGTTCTCTCTCTCTCTTCTCCTTCTGAGACCTGTATAACGCAAATCTTGGTGCATTTAATGTTCTCCCAGTGGTCTCTTAAGCTGTTTTCATTTCTTTTCATTCTTTTTTCTTTATTCTCTTCCATGGCAGTGATTTCCAACATTCTGTCTTCCAGGTCACTTAGCTGTTCCTCTGCCTCAGTTATTCTGCTAGTGATTCCTTCTAGTGTATTTTTCATTTCACTTATTGTATTGTTCATCTCTGTTTGTTCTTTAATTCTTCTATGTGTTTGTTAAACATTTCTTGCATCTTCTCAATCTTTGCCTCCATTCTTTTTCCGAGGTCCTGGATAATGTTCACTATCATTATTCTGAATGTTTTTTCTGGAAGGTTGCCTATCTCCATTTCATTTAATTGTTTTTCTGGGGTTTTATCTTGTTCCTTCATCTGGTTCATAGCCTTCTGCCTTTTCATTTTGTCTATCTTTCTGTGAATGTGGTTTTTGTTCCACAGGTTGCAGGACTGTCATTCTTTTTGCCTCTGTTGTCTGCCCTCTGGTGTATGAGGCTATCTAAGAGGCTTGTGCAAGCTTCCTGATGGGAGAGACTGGTGGTGGGTAGA
The DNA here is from genome assembly GCF_002837175.3 of Physeter macrocephalus. Taxonomy (NCBI): domain Eukaryota; kingdom Metazoa; phylum Chordata; class Mammalia; order Artiodactyla; family Physeteridae; genus Physeter; species Physeter macrocephalus. The sequence continues at coordinate 66,582,495 of NC_041233.1, forward strand.
GCTGGGTGTTACTCTGGTGGACAGAGCTCAGTAAAACTTTAATCTGCCTGTCTGTTGATGGGTGGGGCTGAATTCCCTCCTTGTTGGTTGTTCAGCCTGAGGCAACACAGCACTGGAGCCCACTGGTTCTTTGGTAGGCCTAACTGTGGAGTCTGGGAGGGCTCCCACCAAGGAGTACTTCCCAGAGCTTCTGCCGCCTGAGTCTTTGTCCCCATGGTGAGCCACAGCTGCCCCTGCCTCTTCAGGAGACCCTCCAACACTAGCAGGTAGGTCTGGTTCAGTTTCCTGTGGGGTCACTGCTCCTTCCCCCGGGTCCTGGTGCACATGCTACTTCGTGTGTGCCCTCCAATAGTGGCGTCTCACTTTCCCCGAGTCCCATTGAAGTCCTGCAATCAAATACTGCTAGCCTTCAAAGTCTGATTCTCTGGGAATTCCTCCTCCCATTGCCAGACCCCCAGGTTGGGAAGCCTGATGTGAGGCTCAGAACCTTCACTCCAGTGGGTGGACTTCTGTGGTATAATTGTTCTCCAGTTTGTGAGTCACCCACCCAGCAGTTATGGGATTTAATTGTGATTGGGCCCCTCCTACTGTCTCATTGCAGCTTCTCCTTTGTCCTTGGATGTGGGGTATCCCTTTTGGTGAGTTCCAGTGTCTTCCTGTCAATGATAGTTCAACAGCCAGTTGTGATCAATAAATAAATCTTTAAAAAGAAAAAACAACAAACCCTGCACCCATCTTACAGTTGAGGAAGTCAAGACTGAAAGAGGGTAATTTGATCACTCAAAGCTGATGAATGTCAGAGCTGAGGTTTGAACACAGGCCCCTCATCCTGCAAAGCTAATTCTTTTTCTACTAAACCACACTGTTGAGGGTCATGATACTCCATAGTAGCTGCTTTGCAGCAGTACCTTATTAATTTGCCAAGTTTACTAATGAGAGAAAGCAGGTAGGTTAGCAGACACTTAGAGGATACACAGTGTGGTCTTGAGGCACAAAATATGAAGACAGAGAAGGAAGATGTTTAGAAGACACCCACCCCTGACACCCTAGCACTGCATATCTCAAACTGCACACATATACTACATCTCCCCAACCTAACTTCATTTGACCCTTTTTTTGCAGATGAACAAGAAGACCAGTTCTATACTGAAGGAGAATTCCAGAGCCTGTGCTTCTCTAAACATGGTAAGAGAAAGGAGCAGAACGGGGTAAGGGTGGAGACTAGAAGGCAATGCCCCAAAGACTCAAAACTCCTTCCAGGGAAGGAGCCACAAGGGGAAAATCAATATAAAGTATACCTGTGCTCCAGTTTTCAAGATTTCCTCTGCACAACCCAAGGCTCTACTTTCAGGGTATCATTGCCCTTACTTCCTAGGGGACTGCTCTCAACCAGTCTCTACCTACCAGTTTCCTAGAGAAATGCTCATCCTGGAGTGTAGGTTGTGGTCTTCTAACTGCTTTGCTAGTATACTCCCCTAAAATTAGGGGGAAAATATGTATGTTCCAAAGATGATGACTAGGGACTTCCCTGGTGGTTCAGTGGTTAAGAATCTGACTGCCAATGCAGGGGACATGGGTTTGATCCCTGGTCCAGGAAGCACCCACATGCTGCACAGCAACTAAGCCCATGTGTCACAACTGCCGAACCTGCACTCTAGAGCCCGCAAGCCACAGCTACTGAAGCCTGCCTGCCACAACTACTGAAACCCACACGCCTAGAGCCTGTGCTCCGCAACAAGAGAAGCCACCACAATGAGAAGCCCATGCACCACAATGAAAAGTAGCTCTGGCTCACCACAACTAGAGAAAGCCCGCATGCAGCAATGAAGACCCAATGCAGCCAAAAATAAATAAATTTTAGAAAAAAGAAAGAAAAACGAGGACTAAAAATTTAAATTTTCAGTTTAAAAAGTTGTAAAGAATATAATTTCAGCATACGATAAATGTTTTCCCAACATATCGGGTGTATACTTTTAATTAAGTTTGAGTTACAGAGTCAGATAGAGTTGTAAGAAATAATGCAGAGAGATTGTGTACTCTTTATCCAGTTCCCCACAAAGGTAACATACTACAAAACTACAGTACAATATCAATACCAGGATATTGATATTTATACAGTCAAGACTCAGAACTTTTCCATCACAAGGATCTTTCATGTTGCCCTCTTCTAGCCACACCCACTTTCTGCCCACCACTTTTACCCTTTATATTCTTTTCCTATGGCTGATATATAACAAAGTTCCACACACTGGTGGCTTAAATAACAGAAATCTATTTTTTCACAATTCTGAAGGGCTAGAAGTCCAAGATCAAGGTTCGTTCCTCCTGAGGAGAAAGAATCTGTCCCATCCCTTTCTTTCGGCATTCCTCAACATGTAGATCTCTTGCCTTCATCTCCTCATGGTTTTCTCCCTGTGTGTCTATCTCCAAATTTCCACTTTTTATAAGGCATCATATTGGATCAAGGACCCACCCTACAGCAGTTTGCCCTCATCTTAACTCATTAATTATAAGTGCAACACCCCTATTTCCAATTAAGGTCACATTCTGAGGATCTGGGAGTTAGGATTTCAACATATTAATTTAGAGGGTAGGGGGACTTCCCTAGTTGACCAGTGGGTAAGACTCCATGCTCCCAATGCAGGGGGCCCAGGTTCAATCCCTGGTTAGGGAACTAGATCCCACACGCATGCCGCAACTAAGAGTCCACATGTCAAAACTAAGAAGTCTGCATGCTCCAACTAAATGATCCCATGCTCCAACTAAATGATCTCACAGGCCGCAACAAAGATCCCACATGCCACAGCTAAGACACGGCGCAGCCTAAATAAATAAATAAATAATTTAGAGGGTGGGCAATTTAACCCATAACACACCTCTCCCCAACCCTCAACCTCTGGTAGCCATTAATCTATTCTTCATTTCTATAATATTGTCATTCCAAGAATGTTATAGTATACAACCTTCAGGGATTAGCTTTTTTCACTTAATATATTTCTTTGGAGATTCAGCCACATACATTTACCTCATTATCTGTAAGGCTTTGGTTCCAGGACCCACACTGTTACCAAAATTTACAGATGCTCAAGTCCCTTATATAAAATGGCATAGTATCTGCATATAGCCTATGTACATCCTCCTATGAAATCACATTAAATATATATATCAACTTGGGAGAACTAAAATTTTTACTATGTTGTATCTTCTAATCCATTAACACTGTATGTTCTCCACTTATTTAAGTCTTGATTTCTTTCATTGGTGTTTTGAAATTTTCAGCACACTGATAAAGTGCTTTATTGTACACCTAAGTAATTTTCTTTGAAGTGATTTTAAATGGTATCATGTTTTAAATTTTGGTTTCTATATGTTCATTGTGAGTTTATAGAATGTGGTTGCTTTTTGTGTTGATTTTGTATCCTGTGACCTCAATGAACTCACATATTACTTCAATATGTTTCTAGGTCGCTTCCTTGGGATCTTCTATTCAAACAACTATGTCATTTGCAAATAGAAATAGATTTATTTCTTTCCCATCTGTGGCTTTCATTCTTTTTCTTGCCTTGATGCAGTGGCTGATATTTCCAGTAACATGCTGAATAAGAGTGGTGAAAGTGGACATCATTTCCTTGTTCCTGATCTTAGGGAGAAGGCACTCAGTCTTTCATTGTTAAGTATGATATTACCTGTATGGTTTTTGTAGATGTTCTTTATCAAGTTGAGGTAGTTTCTCTCTATTCCTAATTTTGCTGAGAGTATTCATCATGAATGAGTGTTGGATTATTCAAATGCTTTTTCTACATCAACTAAGTATATGATTCTTCTTCTTTAACCTGCTACTATGGTGTATTATATTGACTGCTTTTTAAACTTTTGAACCAGTGTTGTATACCTGAATAAATTACACTTGGTCATGGTACATAAATCTTTTTATAATGGTTGGATTTGATTTGCTAATATTTTGTTAAGGGTTTGCTTTACATCTTGGGTTCATTAGAGATATTGGCCTGTAGTTTTGTTTCATTTCGTTTTGCTTTTTGTTTGGTTTGACTTGGATTGGACTGGTTTGGTACTGCCTTTGTATGGTTTTAGTATTAGGGGAACACTGGCTTCATAAAATGAGTAGGGAAGTATTCCTTTATCTTCTCTGTTTTAGAAAGCATTATGTAAAATCAGTGTTAATTTTAATTTAAATATTAGAATTTTCTAGTAAAACAATTTGAGCCTGGATATTTCTTTTATAGATATTTAATTGAGAATTCAGTTCCTTTGATGATTATAAGGCTGTTCAGATTGTCGATTTTATCTTGGTTGAGTTTAGGTAGTTTGTGGTTTTCAAAGAATGGTTTATTTCTTCCAAATTGCTGAATTTAGTAATGTAAAACTGTTCATATTATTATTTTTCAATGAATGCAAGAATTGATATAATATCCCCTATTTCCTTCATGATATTGGTGACTTATATCTTTTTATTTTTGCCAATCTTGCTAGAGGTTTATCAATTGATTTTTTCAAAGAACTAGCTCCTCCCCAATTGATTTTCTCTACTGTTTTCCTATTTTCAATTTAATTGATTTCTGCTCTTTATTACTTACTCCTTATCATTTTGTTCTTCTAGACTTGGGATGGGAATGTAGGTTATTGATCTGAGACTTTTCTTCATTTCTAATGTAAGCATTTAGTGCTACAAGTTTTCCTCATTACTGTAGCTGCATCCCGTAGATTTTGACATGTCATGTTTTTGCTTCCATTCAGTTGTTTTTATAAGATTTCTCTCGAGACTTCCTCTTTGACACTTGAGTTATTTAGAAGCATATTGTTTAACTTCCACACATTTAGATATTTCCTATTTTCTTACTATTATTGATTTCTAATTTGATTCCACTAAGGCCAGAGAATATACTTGTATGATTTCAATTATTTTTAAGTTTGTTGACATTGTTTTATGGCCTAAGATAAGGTCCTTCTTGGTGATTTTTCCATGAACACTTGAAAAAAGATGTATTATGCTATAGTTCAGTAAAGCATTCTATGTTTCTTAAATGCTATTGGTTGATTGTGTTATACAGATCTTCTGTATCCTTGTTGATTTTCCATCAGTTGCTAATTCTATCAGTTCCTTGGAGGATGTGTAGTTCCTACTGTAATTGTGGATTTGTCTATTTCTACTTTGGGCTACCACTATTTGTCTCATGTATTTGGAGACACTGTTGTGTGGTACATACATACTCAGGATTGTAATGTCTTCCTGGTGGTTGATCCTTTCATCATAATGTTATGTTTCTAGTAATTTTCTTTGCTCTGGAGTTTACTTTATGAGATATTGATTTGGGTATGCCTACTCTATTTGATTAATGTTTGAAAGTAAAATGTTGGAATATTCAATCTACTTATATTATTGAATTTGAAGTGAGTTCTTGTAAGCATCTTATAGTGGAGCCATGATTTCTTTTTTAATCAACTGTCAATGTCTGCCTTTTTGTTAATATATTTAGGCTATGTATATCTAGTGTAACTATTGATATGTTAGTGCTTAAGTCTATCATTTTGTTGCTGTTGTTTTGTCTGGTTTTTATTTCTGTTTTTTTTCTTGCCTTCCTTTGGAATACTTAAACATATTTTAGGATTCCATCTTTATTTATAATGTTTTTCAATTATCTTTTTGTATAGTTTTCTTAGTCATTTCTCTGGGTATTACAAATATACATATGTAATTCATAACAGTCTAATGATATCAATATTTTACCATTTTGAGCGAAATGTGGAAACCTCAGTTCAAGTCCTTTTACCTTCCTCCCTATTAAATATCACTGTCTTGAGTATCAGATGGTGTTATAATTTTTGTTTCAATCATAAAATATGATATATAAAACTCATGAAGAAAGGGATAATCTATTGTTTGTACTCTTATTTCTATTCTTTTCATTATCTCTTCTTCCTTCCTGATGCTTCAAGATTTCTTCTTTGAACATTTCCATTCTGTTGTAAGAAACTGCTTTAGCCAGTTTATAAGGGTAGGTCTGTTAATGAGAAAATTTTTAGCTTACCTTCATCTGAGAAGGTTTTCCCCTTCATTCCTGAAAAGGATAGTTTTGCCAGATGTAGAATTCATGGTTGACAGTTTTTTTTTTCTTTCAACAGTTGAAAAACATTGTGCCACTTCCATCTAGCCTCCATGATTTCATATAGAAATCTTCCATAATTCAAATTAATGCTCCCCTATAGGTAATGAATCATTTCTCTTGGCTGCTTTCAAGATTATTTCTTTATCTTTAGTTTCAAAAGTTTAGTTATAATGTCTCAGGGAGAATTTCTCTAGGTTTATCAGGTTTTCAATTTCTTGAATTGTAGTTTTATGTTTTTCACCAAATTTGGGAAATCCTCAGACATTATATCTTCAAATACCATCTCAGCTCTACTCTATCTCCTATTCCTCTGAGACTCCAGTGATATAAGTATTGGATTATTGGATCATATCTCACAGATTTCTGAGACTCTTCATTCTTACTTCCATCTATGTTCTCTCTGGTGTTCAGAATGGGAGATTTTTATTGTTCTGTCCTCAAGTTTGCAGATTCTATCTTTTGTTATCTTCCCTCTACTACTGAGCCCATCCAACAAGTTTTTTCTATTATATTTTTTTAGTTCTATAAATTCCATTTGGTTCTTGTATATAACTTCTATTTCTTTGCTTAGATTTTATATATTTTAAAATTTGTTTCAAAAGGATTTATAATTGGTTATTGAATTATGTTTATGATGGCTGCTTTAAAATCCTTTAATTGGGCTTCCCTGGTGGCGCAGTGGTTGAGAGTCCACCTGCCGATACAGGGGACACGGGTTCGTGCCCCGGTCCGGGAAGATCCCACATGCCGCAGAGCGGCTAGGCCCGTGAGCCATGGCCACTGAGCCTGCGCGTCCAGAGCCTGTGCTCTGCAGCGGGAGAGGCCACAACAGTGAGAGGCCCGCATACCACAAAAAATAAAAATAAAATAAAAAATAAAATAAAATAAATAAAATAAAATCCTTTAATTACTCCAATATCTTAATCCATCTCAGTGTTGGCATCGGTTGATTGTCTTTGCTCATTCCAGTTGTAATTTTCCTTGTTCTTGGATGCATGGGTGAGTTTTTTTTCTTGTATCCTATACATTTTGTTTATTATGTTAGGAGATTCTGGTCCTATTTAAATCTTTTACCTTAGCAGGAAGTCACACTGTTTAGATTTAGGTTTAGCTCATGTGTGCTAACTTTTGTGGACTATAGTTACAATGATAGTTTAATTTTCAGAGTCTTTGTGGTTTTATTTTAGTTTGCTTGGTTTATCTGGTACTTCTGGGGCTCCACTGGGTCCTGCTGGTGCTGCCTGAGAGAGTAGAAGAGATTTCTCTAGCCTGGACTACCAGGGTTAGGAGAGGGGGCAGAATAATTTTAATCAAATTATATAATCAGTATTGATTTTTCACTTAATATTATAATGTAAACATATGGCATTAAATTCTAAATCATGAGTAACATCATTATTCTTATGTTGTTTCAACCCTCAGGTCATTCAAGAAGATAAAACGTGGGGACATTAAAAAATTGCCGAGCTAATATTGGTATTCCTATCTCATTTTGATTTTTAAGATGTAACTGGTAAGTTAATCTTACCTTTTGTCTTTCTTGCCCCCTTAACATTCCAGGATGGAGAGTTTAATGAAAATGATGGTTTCAAGGATAGGAGAGAGTCCCCCTCTAGGGATATTATCCAGGTCTGGAATTTGAATAGTGGGTACCATTTCTCCATTTCAAAATGTTATAATGTGAGAGTTTATATTTTTAATTATGATTAACTAAATTTGACAACATATGAAAATTATGTGCAATGGGCATGAATCTCAGTCTATGAACTCAGGTGAACAAAAAGTAATAAAGAAAATGTGATATATTAAGTCTATTTAATATTATCTCCAGACCCTCTTCGAATGGACTAGCTACATATATAAGCTCCATCAGTCTTGGAGACCATCTCACAGACATAAAGCAAAGGACACAGAGTTCCGACCTGACACCATGATACTGAGGTGCCCCTTCACATGTTTCAGCCCTGACAAATCCATCATCCTAGTTTGTAAGGTCCTTTCAGAGCCTGGACTTCTCCAGTGAGACCGTTCTTCCCCAAAGTAGCAGGGTATCACTTCCCACAGCTGTGAAATCCATAATTCCTCTCTCATTTTTCTAGACTCTGGAAATCTCTTGCTAGTTTTGTTAAGATCCTTTCATTTTACTTCATGGACTACGCTGTAGAGCAGACTATGGGCTCAAACTCTGGCTCTGCCACATATGAGCCCAGTTTCCTTGGATAAAAGCCTCAACCTCTCTGGGCTTCAGATTTCTCACCCATAAAATGGGAACAGAAACAGAACCTTCCTCACAGAATGTTATGAGTATTAAGTGAGCCAATATTTCTAAAAGCCCCCAGATTGGGACCTGGCATCTCATCCTTCTCTTTACCATCATCGTCATCACCATCTTCCTTCTTGTTTCTCTCCAGGGCACTCCCTTTCTTCCCCATCAGGAGGCCTAGCATAAGCTCCTCCATGGGCTGAGGATTTTGAAAACCAAAGTCAGGAAGTGATGAGTCTTGCAGGCTGTTTGCCCTTTGCACAGCCAAACCTCCTCTAAGTCAGGAAATTAGAGCCTGCTTCCCATATGGGAAGTGGAAAGAGAAGATTATGAATCATTATCTACAAAGATCACCCTGCCAACTGTGGTGGTGGTTTTATGACTATATATATTTGTCAAATTTCATCGAATGGTGCACTTTAAATTGGTGAAATTTATTGTATGCAAATTCTACTTCAATAAAGCTGACAAAAAAACTACCCTGCTACATGAATAACACTATATTCAAAGAAATTATTTTGGGGGAAAAATAACTTGGATATGGATTTTTATATGGGGGAAATTACTATTCTAGGCTGTCTTAACACTTCCAATGTCTCCACCATGAGATGAAATCAAAGTTTTAGCCATAAATAACCCAGTTTGGGTTTTGGTTGGGGTTGTGGAGGTGCAAGGTGGTAGTTGCTTTCATATGTATTCAGCAAAGGAGGGCAGAAAACTGTCTTCAGCCCTTAAAAATTTGGTTTTATAGCCTGGGATCATGACAAAGTAAGAATCACAACTTCCGTGTGCAGAGCCCTAAATTAGGGCTAGAGACGCACCTTCACACATTGTCTAATTTGATCAATTCTATGGCCCAATATGTCAGTAAGGCAGGTCTTGACCACACTTGACAGATGAGATGATCATATCGAGAGAGAGGAGGTCACTTGTCCAAGGTCACACAGATGGGAAGTCCCATAGTCAGACCCTGAGTCCTGGTATTTTGTGGCCAAATACAACGTTCTTTTTACTACATAACTAGACACTGATCATATTTTCAGGCTCTGGAATTGGCCACATTTGCCTCCAGGGTCGATTAGTATAAATTCCTAAGATAAAATAGGATTCTGCTGATACAAGTCTAGAGCCTCGTGTTGGCATCCCACAGTGAATGCCATATTGTTATCACACTGGCCTCACAGGAACAGATGGGGAGAAAATGCAGAATGTTCTTCCTCCTGCTCCTGTTGTCCTGATCCACATTAACTGTGGTACAGCAAAGGGAAAATGAAAAGGTAGCAGTTTGCCTCTAAAGCATCAAATTGCCATCTGGTCTTAAGGAAATTATTATTTAACCATTGCCATGTAGGATTTGAGGCCACTCCAACGTTTTAGTTTTGCCATGAGGAGTTGGACAGTTTCAGAAGCACATTTTACCACCTCTTTGTTTCCTGAAAGCAAAGGGCTCGCTTTCTGAAATTAGACAACTGATTGATATGCCCCATGCACCGGGGAGACAGCAAGAATCTCCTGGAATCTCAAGAAAGAAAGGGAGGATAATTAAATGGTGATGGAGATTTCCATCTGCTGGAGTGATCCAATTGATTTCTGCAAAGAGGAAGCTGAAGAAACCTGGGGACAGTCCAGTTTAATCACTGAGTGTTAGAGACAATCTCCAGGGGAGACAATGAAACTTACTGTGTCTCGGAATGCGGCAACCTCCTTGTATTAGTTTACTAGAGCTGCCATAACAACGTACCACACAGACTAGGTGGCTTAAACAACAAAAAAATGTATTTTCTCATGATTCTGGGAGCTAGAAGTCCAAGCTCAAGGTGTCAGCAGGGTTGGTTTCTTCTGAGGCCTCTCTCTTAGTTTTGTAGATGGCCTATGTCTTCCTCAAGGTCTTCTCTCTGTGCTTGTGTCCAAATTTTCTCTTCTCATAAGGACATGAGTCATATTGCATTAGGGCCACCCTACTGACCTCATTTTAATTTAATTTGCTGTTTAAAAACCCCATCTCCAAATACAGTCACATATGAGGTACTGGGAATTAGGTCTGCAGTGGGTGAGTTTGCGGGGTGAGATACAATTCAGCCTGTAACATTCCTTACTGTGTTATCTCTTGTGCTGACACTTGTTGCCCTCAGATCTGTTTCCAATCTTTGCTCAGTAGTGCAGAAAACGACATTTCCCAGGCTCCCTTGACAAATGGCTCTGGGTAAGAAGGCGGCATTGGGGAAATACTGAATAGCAGGGGAGGGAAGGAGCCAGCACAGTTCTCCCTCTGCCTCAAGCAGCCTCTTTGACAGTGGATGACTTTCCTCCATTATCCCAGAACCTGGTAGAAAGCTCCTCCTTCAAGATTCCCATTGCTGCTGGGCAGTCCTCACCACAGCTGTAGCTCCTGTCATACAGTCCGTGGCTTCTGGCTCTGGTAACTCCATTTCCTTCCTTCATCCTCCCATCCCCAAGGATGGAAGTAGATTTCTGCAGTTTCTAATCTCCATGGTGCTTCCACACCCTCTGTTTGGCTTCTCAGCTCTTCCATCATCTGGCCAACCAATTCCCTGCATTAACTCTCCACTGTTAGAACATCTTTTGTTTCCCTACTATACTGAATGTGACCTCCCCAATCTCAGAAAGATAATTCTAACAGAAGGCAAGCAATAGAATCTAGAATCTTAGAATACAAAGCCGTGACAATAAAGTAGAAAACAAGAACCATGTATTCTACTTATAGAGTTTCTTTCTAGGTAAAGAGATGGACACTAATAAAGGACTCACAAACAGCAAAACTATGTGACCCCCTCCCGCCAGATACAAAGCCAGCAGTCAACTGCCACTGAATAGCTTAATCTTCAGGGTTCCTCACCTTCATGGGCTCTTCTAAGGCCCTGGGAGAAACCCTAGCTATGTGTTTATATGGTCATATTTTTTTGTAGAAATTTTGAAAGAAACATATTTTGTATTATTTTTCTTAAAGAGGATTTCTAAATTTGCATATACATGAAGCCCAGAAAAAACTCCATCTGTCTCTACTGCAATTATTTCAGAATAGGCAGTCAGAGGTTCAGCCCTTACAGAAGCAGATATTGGCATTTGAGTAAAGACCTTAATCTGTTCTCTGGATTCTTGAGCCCTGGATACTCTGATCATGGATTAGAAGCCGCTCCTGGTTACAGTCACCCTTATTCCTCAACATTATACTGAGGAAGCAGTATGCAGTTAAGTACATACTCTAGGGTCAGACAGCCTCAATTATATCCCCAGCTCCTCCTCTTATTACTGCATGACTTAGAGCCTCAGATTTCTCATATATTAAATGGACACAATATTAGCCCTTAACTCATAGGTTTGTTTTGAGGATTTAATGAGGTGATCTAGAACCCTTTATGTAGTTAAGTGCTACATAAATGTTAGCCACTGTTAATATTGCTATTATAGATTTGATCTCAGCCTTCCTGTGTCTTAGTTCCTATCTCCATGTTTCTTTGCCTGGACTTACTCAGCTCCCCACTTTGAACACGTCACTGTCTCCGAATGGTAAACTGACTGTATCACCTCTGTTGGCTCTGTCCTAGCCCCAGCCTTTGGTGTGGAACTTGAGCTTACAAGTCAGACTCCCTAGGAACGTACATTGACGACTTCTTTCCAGCCCACCATTGCAGAGGCTCCAGAGTTGTCTCAAGCATTCTGTTGGACCTCCCAGGCATGTGCAGCACTGCCCCCACAAGGTAGCAGGTAGATCTCTTGTGTAAACTAGCCAAGCAGGCACAGTTATTACCAGAACTTCCTCCTACTTCCAGTCAACTGTCTTTGTCCATTCCATACCAGACCTCCAGAGCTCCTGTGACACCTGATAATCAGGGCTCCCATCAGAGACATCTTCCCTTAAGTTCCCCCTTTATACTTTCCACCACTACACCCCTAACTCCTGCCAAAATTCTCAATTATTCCTGGTCCATCTTTATTACTATTACTATGAGGAAAGAGAATTGATACAAATAAGATGGAAATTAATGACAGCTCCAATTGCATTTTCAGGAAGGTTTTTTCCTTTAAATAAGCACATTATGTAATAGTTAAGATCTATAGAAAGGAATAAGGAATAATACAGTGAAGACCTAGACACCGGCACACAGTTTAAGACATAAAATATTACCAGTTAAAGCCTCCGGTGTACTCCTTCCCTATCACGTCACCCTCCCTCCTCCCAGTGGTAACCACCATTCTGAATTTGCTGTTCCTCACTCCCTGGTACTTCTTTATACTTTTCCAGTATACAGGCAGATATGTATTCTTAGAGCAAGTTAGAGAACATATATAATATTTCTATAAAACACATCTAGCTTTTTTTTTTTTTTTAACCAGATAGATCTGTGGTTTGCTCAATGAGGGAACTATGGAAGATATCAGGACGGAAGGCCAAATATCCATTGAGTGTTTCATTTAGGATATTGTAATTTTCAGTTCTAAAATTTCACTTGGTTATATTTTTATAGTTTCATTTTTATATCAATTTCCTGTCTTTTCAATAGTATGACTACATTTTCTTTTAAATTTTTGAACATATTTACAATAACTTCTTTAAAGTGCTTGTCTGTTAATTTCAAACTCAGGATCATCTTATGTCTTTTTCTATTGATTGCTTTTTCTCTCGATTATGGATCACATTCTCCTATCTCCTACTTTACATTTCCTGCATATTCAATAATATTTTTAGCATACTGGATATGGTACATGATATGTGGTTGACTCTGGGTTCTGGCATATTCTCCTGACAAGTGTTGTTACAGAAGACCAACATAAAAAATGGCTGGCGTTTTTATCTTGTGGAAGCCTGATTTTACCCTTTATTTTGTTGTATCTGTTTGTATTTGGCCCTTGATTCTAAGACAAATCCCTTAGACCAGAGATATGGTGGGATTTCAATGGAAAGCTCAAGGTGTTTAGCAAGACCCACTAACTTGGAAGGACTAAAACTCTTAATTCTGTCTCCTCTTTACTATGTAGAAATTGACATCTCTGCTTAAATCTTTCAACCTTCCAGCTATTGCTTTCTGTTGAGCCTCTTAGAATCTCCCCTGTGTATATGCAATTTAGGGTTAGCCAAGGATTCAAGGAGGGTTTATATGCATATTTGGGGTCTCTCCATTCTGGAAAAACTCCTTCACTTTCCATCTTCTCTGGCAGCTTTGAATTCTGCCCTGTATCATGTCAAGTCAGTAACACTGTGTCTTTCTGGCTCAGTTCTAGTCATCTCATCACACGTAGACTAGGTGACCCAAATGAGAAAACCATATAAACGTGTATTTCATCCAGGGCAGTTTCCTTCTTTCAAGTATTAAATACCCTCCAGTTTCTGCCTGCTTTGGGTCACTCTCTCCAGTGCCTTAAAATGTCTTTTGTTCTATATTTTGTCCAGAGTTTGTGATTATTGTCAGTGGAAGCATTAGTTGATACAAGATACTCTGCCATCATTGAATTGGATCAGAAGTGACATTTTTACCAATTAAAAATATGTTCTAAAGGATCAAATAATTACTTCTCTCTTTTTCTCACCTAGGGCATTACGGACATGTCAGACCAGCTGTTCAAGGAAAAATAGTTGTTTCAATAACCTGGAAACAGTGTCACAGAAATACAGTTTGCATTTTCCTGGTAAGTAAGTACTGCCTTGCAGGAGGTAACGTGCCTCAGGCATTTCTTACATCATCAGTCAAAAGTTCCATAACCAAAATATCAATTCTGATAGGTTACAGACCTACCTTACCTTCCACCCAAACTTTGTGGTCATCATAGGACATTTGTCCTAAGTAAAATATCCAGCACAATTCCACTCAGAAGCTTCTAATTCCTCAAGTAAGTATAGTTTTGCAGTAGGCAGGAGAATTCCTATTTCCCATAGTTATGAAAATAAAGTGCCAAAAGCTCCAATTTACTTTTCACAGGCACCTGGATTTTCCTGCCAGGGTCAGCGGTTAGAAAAACATTTATAGAACTTTCCAGGAATCTGACCTAACGTCCCCAGTCTATCCATCACCCTGACCTAGCACAGGTTCAAACTGTGAAAACCCAGTATGTAATAGAGATGAAAGCAGAACTGCTCTGTTTGAAGTAAATTAGGCCCCGAGAACCTTGTCAACGGATGCTCATGCCCCAGTGATAGAGGCCTTTGAGTTCCATTTCAGTGAACTTAGAGGCCTCTGGAGAATATGGTTTGCAAACTGTTCCTTTAGACCCTGGGTCAGCAAACCTTCTCTGTAAAGAGCCAGAGAGTAAATATTTAGGCTCTGTGACCCATACAGTCTCCATCACAAATACCCAAATTTGCCATTGTAGTACAAAAGCAGCCACCATGGACAATCGGTAATGAATGAATATGACTGTGTTTCAATAAACCTTTATTTATAAAAACAGGTGGTAGACCGAATTTGGCCCACAGGCAGTAGATCACCGATCCCTGCTTTAGCTGAAAGGGGAAGGGATCCTGAGAAAGCCAGGGCAAGTCCTAGGAGCCAGCACAGGCTCTTTTTGAAGGTCTCAAGGGTTAGGCACTTATCCTTTCCTTATTTTATCACTGTTGATGTCATTGGTTACACTTTGCCTCGACAGTCTATGAAGTAAATAGCCAATGACATTCTCAGCATCTCTGAAGTGTCCTTTCCTATCTATAGAAAATGTTTATTAAAATTTTAAAAAGAGAGAAGACACAACCATGATGTTGGTGAGCACCACCATTACGAGCTGTGCAAACCTGGGCAATTTGCTTCCACTCTCTGAGCCCCCGTTCATCATCTGTAAAATGGGAATCATAATTGCTACTTTATGGGGTTGTCATGAGGATTAAAGAACTTCAGAGTAAGTGCTGAATAAGTGGCAGGTCCTTTTCTCTTTTTATTAGACACAGAGGGCAAGGATGGATTTCTTCTGAAAAGTGGAATCAAAGGAACAAAATTTAAAAATCCAACTTGCCTAGAAATTTAGTTTAGCAATTCCTCCTGAAATGTATTATTTTAAAGAAGTCCAAGTCTTTCTCTTCCAATGGAATATGCAACAGGTTCAGCCTGATACAGTGGGAAAAAACTCAAAATTAGGAAAAGTCCAAGTGACCCAGGTTCTTGTTCTAGCTCTGCCGTGGAGTGTTGTGTAAATCACTTCTCTTTATTATCAATTTCCTTAATTTTCTCAATTGTCAAAACGGCAGTGGCTGAACAAGATCGGGGGTTTCCAAACTGTCAGAAAACCATCATCAGAGGTTCTTGAATCCACGCAAGCATCAGGTATTATCTGAATAAAATGCTCACATGCAGAGGCAGAAAAAAATGTTAAAAGTGGTCCTAGAATTCAAAGTGCGAGCAACACTGGCTTAGATGATTCCTCAGGTACCTGCCAGTTCTAACTTCCCATGTTTCAGTGAAACTGTGCAGTTCTATTATTTCCATGCACATCACATAAATGGAATTGCCAATATGACATCGTTATTCAGGAGGCATTTTATTAGTCACATTGAGTTCACACTGTGAATGCAGACTAGGGATATGGATTCTCTCTTTGGCTGTCTGAAAATCAATTGAAGCCCAGCTCCCTCACAGGGAGGCATGGTAGCAATGTACACAATGCATCTTCCCTCTTTGAAGACGTCACAGTGCCCAGTGACAAGGAAAAAGTTACTACGATGGAGAAACGGATTTGAGACAGGACCTCAAGAGTGGCTAAAGTTAAGCAATTTCATTTAGCAAGTGCACAGCTGCTGCTCTAGAACTAGAAGCAAATTATGGGAGATGTAATTTGTTTTTGCCTGCTCAGCATCCTTTCCCATTCTTGCTGTAGTACTTCAGTTTTCCTTGGAAGGGAAGGGACTTGATTTCAAGTCTTACTATAAAACTGTAAGCAAGATAGTGTTGTCTTAGCATCAAGATGAGCAAATACTTCAATCGAACAAAACAGTGTTTAGAAGCAGACCCAAACATACATGGATAACTGAGGTTTCGACAAAGATGCAAAGGCAATTCAATGGAGAAAGTATAATATTTGCAACAAATAGTAAGGAAACAACTGGAAATCTATACCTTCAGACCATATACAAAAATTAACTCAATATACTTGTGGGACCTAAAACAATAAACTTTATAAAATGAACTATACAACTTCTAGAAGAAACCATATGAGAAAGCCTTAGTGACTTTGGGTTAAGAAAAGAGCCTTTAGATAAAACATCAAAAGCACAATCCACAAAAGAAAAAAACGATAAATTGGACTTCAACAAGGTTTTAAACTTTTGCTCTTTAAAGACACAGTTAAGAGAATGAAAAGCCACAAAATGGGAGAAAATATTTGCAAATTATACTTCTGAAAAGGGCCTTATATCTGGAATAAATAATTCTTAAAAGTCAATAATAAGAAAAACAAGCCAGTTTTAAAAATGAGCAAAAGATTTGAACAGATACTTCACTAAAGAAGATATACCAGTGGCAAATAAGCACATGAAAAGATGCTCATTTATTAATCATTAGGGAAATTCAAATGGAAACCTCAGTGAGGTACCTGTGCACACCTATAAGAGTAGCTAAAATTTTAAAAGTTACCAATTCCAAGGCACAGTCATGACTTAGAGAACTAGAACCTTCACACCCTGCTGGTGGAAATGTAAAATGGTGCAGCCACTTTGGAAAACAGTGTGGCAGTTTCTTAAAAAACTTAAATGTAAAGCTACTTTATGATTCAGTCATTCCACTCCTAGGTATCTACCCAAGAGAAATGAAAGTCGATCTCCATACAGACAGAGACTTATACATGAATATTCATAGCAGCTTCATGTGTGCTGGCCAAAAATTAGAAACAACCCCAATCCATCAACAGGTGATAACTGGATGAACTGTCATACATACATAAAATGAATACTCACAAATAAAAAGGGATACACTATGGATAAATGATTCAAAATGGATAATACTCAAAATACGCTAAGGGAGAAAGGCAGGCAAAAAGAGTAAGGTTCCATTTATGTAAAATTCTAGAAAATGCAACTAATCAAAAGCAGATCAGTGGTCACCTGGCTGGGGGAAGGTACAGGAGGGAAGGATTACAAAGGGACATAGGAAACTTTTCAGGGTGACAGGTATGTCCAGAATCTTGATTATGAGGACGGTTTCACAGGCATATGGAAACGTCAAAACATATCAAATTGTACACTTTCAATACGGGCTGTTTGTTGTTATGTTAATTATACTTCAATAAAGCTGTTTTTAAAGACTAATCATAATTATTTCCCTTTGTATATCCACATCCCTGTGCAATATAATTTTGCAGCTAGTCCCATCATGAGGAAGTGTCTTTCTCCATCCTTAGAATCTGGGATGGCTAATAGAATGTGCTGGAAGTGATACAGTTGCCTGTTCTGAGCCTAGGCCTTAAGAGGCTTGTACATTCCCCACTGTCTTAGTCCATTTGGGTTGCTATAACTAAACCATCAGCTGGGCGGCTCAAACTACAACCATTTATTTCTCACAGTTCTGGAGGCTGGGAATTCTGAGATCAAGGTGCCAGAAGATTCAGGGTCTGGTGAGAGCTCACTTCCTGGTTCATGGATGACTCCCTTCTCAATGGGTCCTCACATGGCAGAAGGGGCAAAGGTGCTCTTAGGGGGTCTCTTTTGTAAGGGCACTGATTCCATTCATGGAGACTCTGCCCTCCTGACCTAATCACCTACCAAAGGCTCCCACCTCCTCATACCATCACAGTGGGGAGTTAGGACTTCAACGTATGAATTCTGGGGGGACACAAACATTCAGACTATAGCACCCACTCTCCCTCAGAACCCTGCTGCTACCATACGAACAGGCAAGTGTGATGGAGGATGAGAGACATATGACCCCTTCATCCCCTCTCCCTTTTGACATACAGCCAACCCCCAGAAGTAGAGCCACTGACCTGATCTGCAGCAAAGGAAACTGAGCACAGGAGGGGGTTCAGCCAAGACTGTACAACCTGCCCAGCTGAGGCCAACTTGAACTTTCAACCCTCTGAATCATCATCTCAATAATCATTGTGTTAAGGCACTAAGTTTTGGATGGTCTCATTTGTAGTTAATACATAAGTGATCTCCTTCCCAGCCAGGACCATATTCCTCACTCACTCAGTTTTGCTTGGTCTTGGTAGGGCAGCTAGAGATTTAGGAACTGTTCACTATCATAGGTCAGCTACCTTCACTCCACTGAAAACTCATTTTTCATATACCAAACGTGAGTGTCTCCTATGCACTAGGCACTGTGCTAGACCCCAGGGGTAGATTACGAGAGAGACGGTCCCACCACAGGAGATCTGAGATTACAAACTAGAGTTATGGGTGGGTAGCAGTGAACAGATCAAATTCATTATTTCCCTTTTTTAGGTGGATTTTGTTGTCCTTCATGTCTCCAAATCAGTTAATTTCTTTCTAAACTCAATACCAAATCCCTCCCTACTCTGAGAAGAATTAAAGAGAAAGGGGATAAACCTCCAATGAAGCAAGACGGAATTCAGACAGCATTAGAGAAGGATGCCATTCAAAGAAGGAAGGGATCAGAAGCAAGGAGGAGGTGAGCTTATGCAACAATTGCTGAGGGGCAAAGTTGCATAGTTTGGAAGCAGATGAGAAGCCATAGGATTGGGCTACAGAAAAAAACAAAAAAGGAACTAAATCCATCAAGTGCAAGTATCAAGCATTTGCCCTTCATATTTTTAAAAATTTGAAAAACCCAGCTTCCAGATGTTCTATGTCAGAGACGTTGAACCTGGAGACAGGCTGATCCATCTTAGTCAATTGCCATTTAAATGTCCTGCCCTCAGCTGAAGAACACACATATTTTATAATGACCTCCGGGAGAGCATGGCTTCTCAAGCCTGGGGCCATTTCCCTCCCAAGAAATGGTTTATGTATGTAACAACGGACAAAATTGTTCGTTGCAAAATTGCAAGGAACAAAATTGAGGTGTTCTTTGCTCTTTATATGAGGTGTTCTTTGCTCTTTATCTCTCTCTAGATCAAGAGAATACTTATGATTGTGCTCAGAAATATTCCTATTAGAGTATCGAGAAAATCCACCTCTTTATGCCCCAAATACCATCCTGGTTGTTCATCTCCTATTAAAAGAGTAGCCTGTCACCTTAAGGGGAAGGGACAGCAGCCAGGTCATGTTCACAGAGCTCGATTTTGGATGAATCTCTTTCCGCCATCCTTCCTAAGACAGGATGGGTCACTGGTTCTACTCAGATGACAGAAATAACTAAGGACTAGGAGTTATCCACTTATCGGCCAAGGGCTGAAGAAACAGGACAAGGAATAGCTAATTGATATCTAATGGCATTTTGAGTAAAAAACAAAACCCAAAAAACATGGTTTAAAAACGCTTTTAAAGAGAAAGACAAATACCATATTATATCTCTTACATGTGGAATCTAAAATATGACACAAACGAACTTATCTACAAAACAGACTCACAGACACAGAGAACAGACTTGTGGTTGCCAAGGTGGGTGGGGTGGGGGGAGGGAAAGACTGGGAGGTTGGGATCAGCAGATGCAAACGATTATATACGGGATGGATAAACAACAAGCTCCTACTGTAGAGCACAGGGAACTGTATTCAATATCCTGTGATAAACCATAATGGAAAAGAATATGAAAAAGAACGTATACATATGTATAACTGAATCACTTTGCCGTACAGCAGAAATTAACACAACATTGTCAATCAACTATATTTCAATAAAATAAATTAAAGGGAAAAAAAAAACCCTCCTGACTTATGTCTCACCACCTTTTTAAGAGAACCTATTCATTAACCTAAGACTTGGCCATGCACACCCTAAGACAGAAGCCCAGGGGGAACTTAGAGACAAGTGGAACAGCTTCTGCAGCCCTTTGGGGTACTCCCCCAAGTCCCCTGGTAACAAACAGACCCTTGTCCATCTAGCAAGAGCTGACACCACCCCCAAGAGGCAGGCTCTTCTTATCTCGCAGGACCCCTGGGGATCCTGCTCAGATGAGGGTTCTCTAGGGAGCTCTTCACCAGGAACCCCACTCTTCTTCCAAATTACATCTTTCCAGATTCCTGGAAAAGCTTTCACCTCAATGGAGAAAAGTCTCTTTAAGCTGGTCACAAGTTTTTTTTTTTAATTGTTTTCTTTTTTTTTTTTTTGCTTTGAGCTTTGTGCCTTTTATCATTTATTATTATTTTTTTTTTTTCAGAGCTTGACACTTTTTTCAAACATCTTTATTGGAGCATAATTGCTTTACAATGGTGTGTTAGTTTCTGCTGTATAACAAAGTGAATCAGCTCTACATATACATATATCCCCATATCTCCTATGCCACTCTCTCACTTTGTCACAGCCTACCCTTCCCCCTCCCCACATCCTCAAGTCCATTCTCTAGTAGGTCTGCGTCTCCATTTCCGTCTTACTCCTAGGTTCTTCATGACATTTTTTTTTCTTAGATTCCATATATATCTGTTAGCATACAGTATTTGTCTTTCTCTTTCTGACTTACTTCACTCTGTATGACAGACTCTAGGTGACTTTTATCATTAAAAGTGCAGTATCATTTAAATAAAAGCGAAGAGTGACACTTCTAAGAAAACAATTTCTGCTGGGGGATAGCACTATTAATTTTAAAAGGTTTTTACTTCAGAGAGCACCCTTTTAGCACACAGTATTAAACAGCGCAAAGCTTATTAGCATATCAGCAGGCCATACACCAGCAATTTGCCTTTGGTTCTGAGACCTCAAAAAGAATCTCCTTTGCTGGGAGCAGGCTGGCTGTGTCTCTAGCCCTCCCCACATCAGTACTGCTGAGAGCCAGGCACTGGGCCACGGCCACCTGCTTAGTGAGCAAAACTGGATGTACTCATTCTCCAAGTACCACAGCTCTTTTTTGGTTTTTTTGAGACACACTTTCATCAGATGTGTTCCCAACTTCTGGCTCCACTTGGCAACAGGCCAAGCCCAGTAGCCTTGATGGAGGAGCAGTGAACTTGTGAACCATCTGGAAATTCAGTCCCCACAAGACATCAGGGAAATCTTTCCATTGCATCCCGTATTCAACTATCATGGTAGATTAAAAAGCCCAAGAATAAAAGTCCAAAACAAGCCAGTCATAGCCCAATTCACTGGCAGACTGTATTCTGTACCTTCCAGATGCACTGACCTCTGAGACAGAAGCCAAAGACAGAGCCAAAGAGAAAAGACCATTCCATAGGAAAGAAAATCATCTTAGCTAAGAGACAAGAATGTAGGATATTGGGGTTTGGCAGCCTTAATTTTAGCCATAGTAAAAAGTAACATCACTATATCGCTTAAATAGCTAGTAAATGGAGTAACTAAAATGGACCTGCACATTAACAAAAAAAAATCAAGTACCAATTCCACTTTCATTATTGCAAATACCGCTTAGAGAAAATAGTCTTGCTGGAGCTTGTCTGTTATGCAACCAATAAAATTGAGAAAGGTCCAGGGTGAAGGAGAATCAAAGGGACTTTTTCCAAAGCCCAGGTGCATGCATTCTAAGAGGAGAATCGGTTTGATAATACATGCCTGGTATGTCCTGCAGCACCGCTATATGCCGATCAGGAAATTACTGTCATCATACATACTGTTAACAAAACCAGAGTCCCTCATCTCACCTCACTTCAATTTGACCTTGTGGTTTTGCAGGAGACCAGCAATAAGTCCAAATGCAATACTGGTGGTATAGAAAATAAACGCTGTCTCCAAGACACACAAAATTAATGTTGGCCTATAACACTGAAGATCTATATCCGACAGTTTTGAAAATGTATCAGGATTCCCCCACTACTGAAGAAGAAAAATCCTTTCAAATTTCCTAGGAAGGGCTTGACAAATGAAGATATGGTGGGTGGACACGCTCTCCCTTTAGAAGTGGATTGCTCAGAGATAAAAATAATAAAAAGTGCTGTCAAAAATCAATGCTACAAATACAGTTTGATCACTGGCACTAATAGTGAATGCCACCTGACTCAGCTTGCTCCTTTCTCTGTATGGAATGTGACTTGTCATCTGTCACATGGAACAGGTTGACAATTGCCATCACATCAGGGAACATCACATCTGCTCAGGCCATCAGCCACTTGTCACAAATGCCCTTCAGTCTGAGGGTGTTACTTGAGAATCAGTTACAATGTTGGCAAAACCAGAAGTCTTTTCAAGGCTGAGCTCCGGCGTCAAAGGCTGACATGATGAATGTCTCCAAAGGTGACTGAACCCACTCTTGGCGACCAGATTCCTGGGACCAGACTCAGTTCCACGTGGCAGCTTTAAAGCTCACACACACATCTGTTTTTGATACCCACATACTGATTTAGTCTTAGCTCAGTTTAAAGAACTAAAATCAGATGCTGTCAGGACCAGTGCACATTTTCTTATGCTCTAACATGAGCATATCTGTTGTCTACATTGGCCATCAGAAGCAAATATCACCAAAATAGAGTCCTGAGGTCTGCTACTGATTTGAACCATTACTCTGAGTGAGCAGTTGATATCGTCTCTGCATCTAGATCTTCTGAGGGGATTAGACTCAGTAATGCCTGAGACCCCTTTCTGTTTTAAGATTCTGCACTTAGGAATTGCCAATAAAGAGGGAAATGTATGTCAAAAGACTGAAATTTTGACCTCAAAATATTTCAGAATTCCTTTAAATGCTGAGTAACAAATTTCTGACTTCTTTCAACCATGAAGGAAATGCCTATATTTGAATAAAGGCAACATCAAGGAAAGCAGGGCACAGAAGGAGACCAGCCACAACGACAGTAAAAAAAAAAAAAAAAAAAAAAAAAAGCCCCTAGATGCAGCCACGTCATTTTGGCAATTTACATTGAAATAATTAAAACCTCCATCGAAGGCCACATACACGACAGTAAAAAAAAAAAAAAAAAAAAAAAAAAAAAAAAAAGCCCCTAGATGTAGCCATTCCTGAAGCATCTGCTTCAGGAACTTTCGGTTATGTGAGCCAATAAATTTCCTTTTATGCTTAAGCTTGTTTACAGGTTGAGTTTGTGGTCGTTCAAAACAAGATGATTCCTGACTGATAGAACAGAGAATCTTTAGGACCCCTGAAGACTGTTCTATATTTTAGTTTCTCTCATTATTTTGGGTACCAGATTAAATATACTTCAACGTCAGTAACTTGATCTTTAAAGAAGAATTGGACTTTGTGACCAAACTTCTTATCCTGAAATCTGCATTTGTCTAGCTTAGTCTGTAATCCAGTGGAAAGAAATTCGTATAGGCTCCACTGAAGGAAAATGGAAAATGTAAAGAGGAGTGAGAGTTAACTATGGGGATGAATTAGTGAATGCCTAGGCTCTCTCTAGAAGCCCTGGGCCAGCCACACAGAGGCACCGGCCATGACTGCTGAGGACTCATTTGGTCCTGGTTGTGCAGAATAGCCAAGGGCAGACGGAGGCAGAAAACAAGAGCACACCCACATCTCAGAGATTGCCAAAGGACAAACCTAAGAAGTTACAACATGCCTGCAGGTCCAGGGAATGAGAGCTGGCTAGAACCACAGCAAAACGTAATTCAGAGGCACCGAGTCAAGAAGTCCGGCATAATAATGCAAAATGGGACCGCATACTCAAACCTCATTAAAAATGGATTCCAGTGTCATGGCACACAGAGTCAGCCTGGGAAAAGGTTCAAGGTGGACAGAAGGTAGCCTACCTTTAAGTGTAGGAGAAAGAAAGAAAACAGAAAGGGGACTGGAAAAGGAAGAAAGATGGAACAAGAGAAACAATAAAGTACAGTGGTTAGACCAGAGCTTCTGGAAACAGACAGACCTGGGTTCAGATGCGGGTTCTGCTCCTTCCTGTGACACTTCTTTTCTTCTCCTTTCCTCCTTTCCTACTTCCTCCCTCCCTCCCTTCTTTTTATGGTTTCTTTTTTAACTAGTTTATTGAATTATAGTGTACATACCATAAATTCACACATTTCAAGGGCACAAGTCAGTGACTTAGTAACTTTACCAAATGGTACAGCCTTCACCATAAATCGGTTCTAGAATATTGTCATCTCTCCAGTAAGAACCTTCATTCTCACAGTCAATCCCCATTCCGACTCTCAGCTCCAGGCAACCACTATTTTCTGTCTCTATAAATAAATCTATTTTCTGCCTCTATAAATTTGCCCTTTCTGGACACCTTACATAAATGGAATTATACAATATGAGGTCTCTTATGTCTGACCTCTTTTATTTAACATAATGTTTTTGAGGTTCATCCATCATCCATGGCATAGCAAATGTCAGAAGTCTGCCCCTTATTTTTGCTGAAGAGTAGTTCACTGTAGGTATGAGACATTTTCTTAAGCCTCAGTTTCCTCATCTGTAAAATAAGGATAAGAATAATAGAACCAATTTGATAGAGTGTTACAGTGATAAATGAAATAGTGCGGATTAAGAGTGTAGCACAGCAGCGGGCACCAGCACATGCATAATTAACCTTAAGAAGCTACAGTAGTAATATAAAGAAAGCATTGCTATTTCAACCATCCTCAATTTTCTGACTTTACAAACACCACCTTCCTCCTACTTGCTATTCAGCAAAGGAAAGGAAGTTACATTTGCCTGCATTTTTATAGAAAAGGAAAGAAGAACAAAAGCTAAGTGAGTGCCTCGGGCCCCACAAGAACCTCTGGGTGGAATGCTTTGGCACAGACAGCTCAGGAAATATAGCATCTCCTAAATAGCATCACCCCCACTGTTAGAGAGCCTATTGCTTCTAAGTGCATCTGGGGGAAGATAGCAGAATGGCATCCATAATGCACAGATTCACTTTCTAAAACATGGAATGATAATAATGTAAGAGAAAGCTCTCTAAGTAGGAATAATTGTGTGAAAGTGAGGAAAGGAACAAATACAAGTGAATTAGAAAGTGTCACCCAGATCCTGCCGTGCATTCAGTTGCTACAAGTTCCCTCCCAGGGAAGTGCAGAGGCAGCCCTGCTGCAGCTGCTGAAACTCAGACAGGACAAAGGAAAAAGGCTGCCCATTGTGAAGAAGCATCCTGCAGCTCTGACTACTGGTCCAGCCTTCCCTCTGTTTCCTGTAACTGACTCTGAAAATACACTTTTTAAAGCTCAGGACTTTAAATTTTTCATCATTCCTGCCACAGAAATACATTAACCAAACACAGAAATGTGCATGGAGAAATGGATTACAGGGTCCCAAGCAGGGAAACTACTGACACCTTTCTCTGCTGCAGGGCTCATGGAAGGAAGACCCACAGAGACCTTTAGCGAAAGTATATCGAATGGAGCTGGAACTTTCAAAAGAGGAAATAGCCAGATTATAAAAAGGTGGGATTTTAGGTATGGGAGACTTTCATATGCTTAGTAAATGTTCCTGAAAATAGCAAATATCCAAACCAGAATTTGAATTTCAGTTAGAGCACAGCGTTACTGGAAAGACCCTCAGAAACCTCTAAGTCAACCCATCCATTTAATATCTAGAAGGAGGAGGAGGAAGAATAGAAACACACACACAAACACATCCATGACCTTGGCAGGGTAGATGAGGACCTTTCATCATTAATTTGATCTAGGATAAATAAAAGAAAGAACTACAATTTTGAAGGCTACACATTCTTTGCTAAGAATAGAGGCTCAACGGATGGCTTTTGTGCTTAGTCAAAATAAACACTTCAGTGAAGTTTCTTTAGACCTACAAAGTCATGGCAGGAGCCAAATATGAGATCAAGATTAGACATTAAATTGCTCTAGGTAATGATGTATGAAGAATTTTTTGAGTCTTCTCTTGGTGCTTGAGGGACTAAGGAGTCTAGGGACCCAAGAATGATAAAAACGAGGGATGAAGGGAAGATAACTCTAGAACAGTGATTCTCAACAAGGTATGCTTTGACTCTCAGGGGACATTTGGCAGTAGCTGGAGACATTTTTAGCCGTCACAACTGGAGGGAGAGGTACAATTGGCATCTAGTGGGTAGTAGCCAGGGATGTTGTCAAACATCCTACAGTGCACAGGTTGGCTCCACAACAAGGACTTATCCCACCCAAAATGTCAATAGGGCCAATTTTAAGAAACCTGCTGTAGAAGAAAATAAAAGGAAATCTGTTAACAACTTGAAAGGTCAGGGATCAAACAGAAAGACAATAGGGGAGAAATTCCCTGGGACCAAGGATGGACCAGGAAGTTTTAATGACATCTATTAAATTTTAAGTTATTTTGTGTGCTTATAAGTACCGAGATCTCTCTTTCCATTTCCCTACGCTAAACTTTATTACGCAACAGCCTTGTGGTAGGGATGCTTTGGAGAATAAGGAAGAAGAGCTACAATCATCAGGGAGCAGGGAGATAGGAGAATAAGGTGCGGTGACAGAGACCAACGGTGATGCTTGAACCAGGCAAGAACAGAGAGGGCGGCAGCAGGGCAGGGCTGCCATGTCCTCACCCCGGCAATCTCCCAAATTATTGGGGAAGGGGTGGAACCTCTGCCAGAATGTGGCAAGGAGGCTTGGGGAGATGGTGACACAGGTAAGGATACCTCAGAGTAACAAAGTTGCTTGCTGCAAGGTGTTTAGATCAGAGAGTTCCACTTATAGCCAAGGCCGACCAGAGCCTGCAGAGCTGGTGTGTACAGTCTTAAATTGACCAAAGACATGAGAAAATCTAAATACAGGATCAGCCTGCCTCTCTCAAGCCTCACAATCCCCATGCCAAAGTTTTCAAGCACCCAAATATGCCAGGCGTGGTGCATGGCACTCTTCATCGTCAGGACAAGATTGTGACATACATATAACTACTCCCATCTTAGTGATGAGAAAACAGACTTGGAAAGACAAAGTTACTTCCCAGGGTTACACAGATGGAAAATGTTTGAGCCAGTCTTGGAACCTGGTCACCTTGACTTTAAGGACTGAGGAACAAATTATAGTGGAAATATAACAAGTGGAATAGAAATGAGTACCTAGCACATAAACAGATGATCAATATTATCAGTTCAAATAAATATGAATTAAAACAAAATAACATTGTAAAATCTATTAGCAGATGTGAAAAATCATAAGGGTTAAGGAAGTATAAATTGAAATATACTTTCAGGAAGGCAATTAGGCAATAAATATAAAGAGGGTTAGCAAGATTCTTACTATTTGACCAAGTAATTCTATTTCTAGGATCTTATTCTGAAGAAATAACACAAATGAAGGCAGAGATTTATGTATAAATATTAATTATGGGGTCATTTATTATAGCAGAAAAGAAGAAATCTGCTGAATATCATAATTAATAAATTTTAGCATATCCATAAAGTAGAATTGCATACATTTACTAAAAATTCTTTTACCAAAATATTTAATATGGAACAGTGCTTAAAATATCAAAATACAAAGGACTATACAATCACATCTTCACTGGGATACCAATTTTTTTAATATCTAAGAAAAAGGATGGCAATAAGATATGCCAAAATATTAGTACATTTTTCTCTTTTAAATACCTTCCTGTATTTTAAATTTTTTCTATAAAATCTATACCTTGCATTTATAATTGTAAACAAAATGAAAACCAAGACGACCTAGATGTTTCAGTAAGTTGCAGAAAGAATTTCATAAATGATGACTGGGTTAGGCGACAGTAGACAAGAAAGACCTTCAACAAAGAAGTCTTATTCTGCAAAATAACTCCATGATAATGCCCGCCCAAAACCAGCACCACCTGTGGGGTGCCAGGGATACACAGAAGACTCACAGTGCTTCCATTGAGAGGGAGCTCAGGGGAAAGGAGAGGGGTCCAAAATCCTAAGAAAAGATCAGGGCTCACCAAGAAACGTGAAATTAGGTAGAAGTTAAGCAGGCAGAAGCCAGGCTGACACTGCACAGTGTAAACAATTCTTAAAGCATCCTCTACCTCAGGAGGAGGAGATGATTATAATCTCTGGTGAGGTTAATCAAAATAAGAAGGATCCCCTTGACATTTCTATAATAAAGTGCTTCCTGCTACTATACAATGCCTGCAAGCAACAGCCAGCTCTTAAAACAGGAGTCAGCTGACTTATTTCTGTAACCAGCCAGGCAGTAAATATTTTAGGCTTTGCAGGCGGTAGAGCTGCTCAACGCTGCCATTGTAGGGTGAAAACAGCTGGGAGACAAGGCGTAAATAAATGGGTGTGACTGCATTCCAAAAAATCGGAATTTACAAAAACACTCGTTGCCATAGTTTGGCCCACTGGCCATATATAGTTTAGTGATCTCTTAAGACTTCAAGCATGGCAAGGAAAGCTTTCTATTGTGGCTTTTCCCATTGGTCATGCTTCCTCGTTTAATGCACCACAGTTTGAACTTGGTGGATTATGTGATTATTTGGGGAAAGAGTCTGGGTGGATTCTAAGGTAAATCAGAACACAAGTTCATTTTACAGCATTTTGGTAACTGAACGGACAGCAGGCAGTGTTAGGTCCTCTGCAAGGTGCTCCCAAATCTTGGGATGACACAGGTTAATCAACGTAAGTCTGACTCTGGTGGTGTGAAGTTTATTGGTTACCCTAGTGGAGTGAGTGTCATGTCACAGACTGGTGGGAAGAGGAGCCAGAGACTGGGGACCCAGGAGTGACAGAAAGGCACTATTTGAGTGGAGTCTTTTAGGCTGAAACTCCAGAACCACAGGTCATGCTTTGATTAGTCACATGGCCTTCACTTCATCTCTCACCCAGAAAAAAAGTCTAACGGCCTGACAATGTTGAATTTTACCTGAGCCCTGTGATCCTACAAAACAGTGAAAATTAAGAACTGGCCCTTTAAAAAAAAACAAAGAAAGAAAGAAAGAAACTGGCCCTTTGTGTTCCAGAAATCAGCTTACTTCAGAGACCGGCCCTTCCCCTGTGACTTAGGAAAGACTCATGGGTGCCCCCCTGTCCCTGTTTACCTATGGCAAAGACAGGCACAAACCCTCCAAATTTCTATTCTTTGCCTCATAAATAACTGAATGAACTGCTTATCTCCACCGATCAGAGCAAAAATGCTTATTAACCAAGGTTTGGTTCTGCTTCCCTCACTCCTCCAGGCCCCTGAACTCTGGTCCACCCTCAACATGAATTAGGACAGAGCCCGCCCCTCGCCCCGCCCCCAGAGAACAGGCTGGCCTCAGGGTCACATTCTCTGATCACGATATCCTTTGCTCCCACTCGCCCACACCTGGCTCCCTGTAGCCTTGGGTACTTCTCTAGAAGAGAAAACCCCTTTTTGCCTAATTTGAGACACTTGTAGGTTTTATGGTCACAACAATTTCCCTACTGCAACTGTCCCTTTCTGCTTTGTAATATTCCTTTCGAATAAGTCTCCCCTTACTGAGTCTGGATTGGTTTTTCTTCGACAGGCTCTAGATGAGGTGGTTGATAATGGTCCCCTACCAGCTCTCCATCTCCCTCACCCTTCTCCCCTTTTCCCCCTCTTCCCACCTCCACGTCTGCTCTCTCCCACTCCACCCTGGCCCCACTACCTTCCTCAAACTCCAAGCATGTTTCCATTCCAGGGTCTTGGCACTTAACCTCAAAACTGACATAATCTACAAGGACCTGGGTTACTCCTTCAGTTCATTCCGGCATTTGTTGAAATGCTAGCCTGTCTGAGAGGCCTTCCCTGAGAGCTCTCTATAAAATACCAACTCCATCTCTTTCCTTTCTCCCTAATTCCATACTGCCTTTTTTCTTTCTTCCTTGTGTATACCTCCACCTGACATAGATTTGTTTATTGTCTGTCTCCCAGCACTTAGGATATAAACTCTATATGACCAGCGACTGTGCCTTCTTTGTTCATTGCTGTACCTTTTGTGTCTAAAACATGGCCTGGGGTGGGACAAAGTCAGCTGTCAGTAAATATCTGGCTAAATAGAATGACCTGACTAAATAAAGTGAAATCTACTAGTGATGATTATTGAATGCTTACTCGTTATCAGCTCTGTGCTATGATTTCTAAGTCTTAACAATTATCTGTCAAGGTAGGGATACTCATCTCCTTTTACAAATGAGGACACTGAATTATAAAGATTCACTAAACTGCCCAAATTTTTACAGTTGAGATGTGCTCAGGCTAGGATTCAAACTGACCCCCAAACCTTTATATTTTTTTACTATAATATAGCAAGTTCCCTTCTAAACCTCTATTGCTGGTGCCATGCAATTGCCTGCAAAGAAAAGCAGAAAGAAGTCCTAGAGAACCACTTCTTTTTGGCACCAGGAGCAAGGATCTGGAGGGGAACCTGCAGAGGCAACTAACAAAAGGCGCCCTCCAGCAGTCCGGGGGAATGAGGGTGAAAATGCCAGCAACTGGGTGTGTACGAGAGCCAGAAGCTGGCCACTCCAGCTCATCACCATTGCCTCAATAGCCAGCTGTGCCTGACACACAGTAGGGGCTAGACATGTGTTGAATAAAAATGCCACACAGACATGGAGGAAATGTAACCACCAGAGGAGGAAGGGCACACTGGGGAGAAGCTGCGAGGGCTTATGCTAGAGGTGGCATTTAAAAGTCCCCTAGAAGGACAAGTAGAATTTGCATTTAGATAAGCAACTGGAGGAAAGGCCTTCATGTCCCAGCTGGGACTTACTCAGCCCCAAGTCTCCTTGCCCACTCCATCTCACTGTGTCTGACCCAGGGCACAGCTCTCCAATGGGAGGTGTTCCAACCTGACCTGCTATTTCATAGAATCACAAAAATTAATTACTGAGCTGGAGGTGGAACGTGTGTCTCACTTATTCTTCTCAAAACCAACTCCAAATCTTGAAGGCAAAAATAGCAGGCATTGAATACTCTTACCATTTCCCCATGGATGCAATGAATACTTAAATAGATCTATATATCTTGTTTTTGACTGAAAAATGTTTGTCAAACATAGTAATGACCTAGCTTTTATTGAGCTCCTAATATGTGTCAGGAACTGTGTTAGGCATGTGACGTGTGACAATGCATCTACTTCTCACAAGAACCTATTAGATAATGATTATGTCCATTTTACTGAAGAGAGACTGAGGCTCAAAGAGGTCCATCATCACCCGGTTATAAAATCAGGGTGAAGATTTAGGTCCATCTGACCGTAATACCCTTGCTCTGTCGGCTGTGTTATTTTGCCTTCCAAGACATCAACTTTTTACTAACTTCTTCATATTTTGCTAAATTAAGCACCAACACAGAAATGGGGCTCCTCCCCCAGGAAACCAGTTCCCTTTGACAGTGGCATTATCCAACATAGTAATCGGTGCATAAAAGTGCAGGTGTATTCGTCCTTCATGAATGCTGAAAATGAGAAAATAAACTGAGCAATCAGATAAATCAAGGGCAACTATTTACCTCTTAAGGGGATTGTGCCTTTTAAAAAAGACTGAAATCAATGTCCTAATTTATTTCATTGCTGTTAATAAAGACTGTGTTAGTGGATTGGGAAAATGGTAATCAATTTACCTGTCATGCAATGTCTAGTTTTAGTATAATCTGCCCATTTCTCAGCCTGGGCAAAGGAAACCCTCAGTGCTATGTGACCTGGCCCCTGGTCACAGCTGACTGTCACGATAGACAATCTGACTCAAGCTGGGCTGATTAGATTTTCTCCAGAGAATATTTCAGGCATGGAGTATGAACACAAGGAGTCAGGGTAGCTATAGCCCACAGTAACCCCACACCACACACAGACAAGAACAGAGAGAAATCAATATACAGAATGAGAGACAGGAAACTGAACGCAGCAGACACATGAGGCCAAACTACACCAAAAAGCCAGAGGGAGTGGCTGACTGACATTGCGGAGTGACAACTTTCTACTTCTGGGGAGGCCCACCTATTTCCTGATATTCAGTTCTGAGAGTCCCCTGATATATTAAATTTCCCTTTATTTAAGCCATTTTCGGGGGCTGTACAGGCATACCTTGGAAATGCTACAGATTCAGTTCCAGACCACAGCAATAAATATCTCAGAGAGTCACACAAATTTTTTGGTTTCCCAGTGCATATAAAAGTTACATTTACACCACACTGTAGCCTTTCGACTACAATAGCATTATGTGCAATAGCACATAATGTGCAATGGCATTATGTCTAAAAAACACAATGTACATACTGTAATTTAAAAAATAATTTATTGCTAAAAAATGCTAACCATCACCTGAGCCTTCAATGAGCCTTCATAATATTTCTGTAATAGTAACATCAAAGATCATTGATCATAAATCACCATACAAATATAATAATGAAAAAGTGTGGAACATTGCGAGAATTACCAAAATGTGACACAGAGATGCAAAGTGAGCAAATGTTGTTGGAAAAATGGAGTGAGCCTATCGGCTCACTCGATGACGCAGGGCTGCCACAAACCTTTAAATGTAAAAGAGGCAATGTCTTCGAAGTACAATAAAATGAGGTATGCCTGAATTAGTTACCTATTGCTGTGTAAAAAATTATCCCCCAAATGTAACAGGTTGAAACAATCAGATTTCTTATCTCACAGAGTTTCAGAGGGTCAGAAGTACAGCAGCGATTTAGTGGGGTGGTCTAACTCAGCGTGTCTTCCAGTCTGCAGGCCAGCTGGGCTGCTGGCTGGGTCTCCAGTCACTTCCAGGTTTGACTGGACCTGGGGAATCCACCTGTAGACTCACTCACCTGGCTTTTGGCAGGCCTCAGCTTCTTCCTGGCTGCTTCCGCCACAGGGAGAGAGAAAGAGAAAGAGATCCCGCTGGGTTCCTACCCTGGTTTCTCCCTTATGGCTGTGGGACTGTGGACAAGTCACTGAATGGCTGGACCTTGGTTCCCTCATTTGTAGAAGGGGCTGATTACTATAGCAACTATCTCTTAGAACTGATGAAAGGATGCAACTGGACATGTACAGTGTTTACAAGAGGACCTGGCACAGAATCAGCACTCGACAAATGTCAGCTGTTACTCTTAGTTCCCGAGTCTGCCATTCACTATACAACTTACCTCCTAGGCCAGAAACCCCTGAATCACAGAGCCAGACACAGCATGTCCTCCCTCTCCCCCAAATACAAATGAAGAACAAAGGGATACAGATTCAGTGAAAAAGGTTTCTCAACCACCAAGGGCCCCACAAGGAGAGGCAAGGGGACCAGGAGAGGTTCCTGCCGATTCTTCATCTGTACAGAGAAAGTTCAAAACTTCATATTGGGCTTCCCTGGTGGCGCAGTGGTTGAGAATCCACCTGCCGATTCAGGGAACACGGGTTCGTGCCCCGGTCCGGGAAGATCCCACATGCCGCGGAACAACGGTGAGAGGCCCGCGTACCGCAAAAAAAAAAAAAAAAAAAAAAACTTCATATTCTCTAGTCCGTCCACTGCTTCACTCCCATCACAAAAACCTTCACAATGCTTTTTTATATAAATTATTTTTAATTATTTTTATTTTTTAACATCTTTATTGGAGTATAATTGCTTTACAATGTTGTGTTAGTTTCTGCTGTATAACAAAGTGAATCAGAGTCTGTCATACAGAGTGAAATAAGTCAGAAAGAGAAAAACAAATACCGTATGCTAATGCGGCTCTTTAACGTAAAATTCTCAGACTAGTGTTTAAGGGCTTGCACAACCTGGGCCCAAGCTACCTTTTCCAACCTTCCGGGTAATTATTTCTTACACATATTAACTGCTTCAGAGAGACTGGACTCCTTGCCTTATTCTGAGCTCTTGGTGGCTTTGTCTGCATCTTTCCCCTCGCCACTGCTCTTCCCTCCTTCCCGTTTGAATCTTTCCCAGTTCCATTCATGTCTCAACTCTGTCTGCTCCACGGAGCCCTCTCTGGCCGTGAGCTCATGAGTGGTTGCTCCTGCTTCTGGATGCCTGTAATTCTCTGGTCTGTTTAGTAATTCATTTGTTTACTCGGACTATTATTGACAATTCTTTTTCCCCTTGAGAAAAAAAAGTCACAACTCTACACCACCCATAAAAGTAGATTCCAGATGGATTAAAACGCTAACTGGAGTGAACAGGAAATTCTAGAGAGACAGGAAATAGATCAGTGGTTGCCAGGGCCTCAGGGGTTGGTGGGAAATGGAGAATGACTGTTAAGGGGTCAGGGCTTTCTCCTTGGGATGATAAAATTGTTCTAAAATTGATTGTAGCGATGGTTTCACAACCCTATTAATGTATTAAAACCACTGAATGGTAACACTTCAATGACTAAATTATGTGTATTATAACTTTGTTACATTTTTTTAAAGTATTATTTTAAAAACTTATGAAAAAAGCTAACCAGAGACAATTCAAGCTTACACTTAACGATTTGTATATTTTTCTCTATGTGTATTCCATCTCAATAACAAGTTTATTTAAAAAGCTAACTGGATAAAGGGAGATCTAGTAAAGTCTTAGGAGACACTACAGAAAAATAGTTTTTATAATACTTGGATGGGCAGAACCTTCCTCAGCGTGACAAAGCACCAAAAGTCATAAAAGAAAAAACCTGACATGTCATATTTTACTATCCATACATAACAAATTAAATTTCCTGTCAGTAAATGACATTGTAAAAACTTAGAAGACCAGAGAATATTTACTATACATATAGAAACATATATACACATAATTTACAACTATCAAGGATTTAATATTCCTAATATAAAAAGAGCTCTTACAAGTTAATAAAAATTATAAACAACCAAGTGTAAAATAATATAGGCAAAGATATGAACAAGGGATGCAAATGGCTGTGACCAAGACAAAGTGCAACTGATGGGGAGGGGACTCTATCCCATGATATGGCCTCATTGCTCCTTGGTAACTAACACAGCACCTTATCCACACTGTGGTCAATGCATGTTTATCTAGGGCAACACTCTTATCCCCCCTCCCCTGAGTTTCAATATTCCCTGTATCATTTTCACTCTAACAAATTTTACATTCTCCATCTCTACTTCTGCCATAGCAGATGTTCCTTTTACTTTTATTTGAAAGCAAAAACATGTGTGTATGTGATTTTAGTAAAACCCTTCTGTCTCGTAGTTAACTTTTTTTTCCTTAAAGATGATTTTTCTTTTGATATGATTTTGCAGCCCTAACTAATCCGTTTCCCTTTCACACTGAGTTATGCGATCTGTTGAGAACAAGTGAGGAACATTTCGATGGAGGCAGGATGGGAACTCAGCCTTTTCATCAGGAATTCCATCCTTGATGTAACAGGCAAAATTATTATGCTTTGGGGAAATTAAAATAATTGCCTCTGGCAAAAAGCAGAATTTCCCATTTGCTAATGAAAATACTGAGGAATTCTAAGGGACTAAATTGGCTTTAGTGCCACGTTTCCCTCTTAAAAAGCAGCTGAAAAATGCACACAGGTGGAGAGAAGGAAAGAAAAATCTTAATCTTGGATTAGCCACAAGAGCATGATGAGAGTTTACAAAGAACTGTGGGGTAGATTTTTTTTTTTTTCTTTTCTGTCTTTTGCTGAGGAATTTAACGGGGAAAAAATCCTTTCAGGAAACAAATTTCTTAGCAGTAGCCGAGTTTGAGGGAGCCGTGGAAGTCACAGGATTGAACCTCCAATTACCATCCCTTCCCCACATGAAGCCTACCTTTGAAGGTCGATTTAGAAACAAACTGAAAATCCCGCAGGCACCTCAGATTCCACAGGTCGAAGGCCCTCTAGCAGCTGTTCCTCTTATTGTGCTCCCCATAGCACAACAAACCCTGTCATCCAAGGTAAACACTGGTCCTCCTGGACCCCTCTCTTCCCTCTCCCTCACCACCCAGCCAGCCATACACCGAGCCCTGAAGAGTTTGCCTCCAAGACTTTTCTCAAACTCCTCTCGTGCTCTGATTGATGGAGTGATGCTTTACACTCTTGGGTCTCTGAAGTCATGCTAGACAAGGAATGGACATTTCTTGCACAAATGGGACCACTTCTTTCAGTCCACCAATGGCTCCTCACCTATCCTTCCCATGATGGGACCCAGTCAATGTTGAAAGAGATCACATTCTAGGAATGCAGTGATGATATTCTAGAGAGTTCAAGACAAGACAAAACTGCGAGTTGTGTTGTTCTGCTTATAATAATTCTGAAAAGTGAACTTAACATGACTGGAAAATGAATTACCATTCTCATTTTCCTGTATACTCTAGGTAGGACTTTAATTTGCGACCATCAACAAAGCACAGTAACAATCTGAGAAAATCACTGGAAGCCAACTGTCACAGGCGACATTATGGATTATGCAGTATCATGAATAATGATATAACTAACATTAAATAAGTAGCATTAGGGAGTTGCAGAGGTCAGAAGGTCCATACGGGCTTAATTCAAACAGCTGCTAAAGAACTATGGCATTTTGAGTAATAACAACATTGCCACCTTTTTCTCTCAGTGGGAGTTATGAAATTTGCCAGAAATGGTTCATTCAACAGGAAAGAACATGAAGAAATAGTTTATGGGCCTGAACATGAAGAGGTGATGTCTGGACACTATGATGAATCTTTGTACACTGATTGGTCAATGAACTAATACATAAGTACCACTTCTACCCCACTCGAAATCTTTATCAATAAATCACTAGAGTGTACATGGGCCCATGCATTTTGTAATACACTTTACTTGACCCTGACATCCTCAGATTATTCAAAAAGTAGGGGGAGAACATTTTAAGGAAGTTGGATTTTGGTGTATCCCATTATGTTATGCTTAAACTTTATTTACAGCCCCAAAATGTGACTTATCCAATTGACTAAGATCTGATTTCAGTGAGTGGGAGAAAGAGGAGGACAGGTTATTCATTCACGTTTGTCTTGCCAGGAAGAAAGACGTTGACACATAGCAGATGTTCAAATACATTTTCATCAGATGAATAATACCCTTAACTATAACACTGATTTTGTCCTTGTAGAAAGAGTCTAAGATATCTCACTTGCTTGCATTTAAGAGACATCTCTGAATATTTTTGAGCTCTAAATAGAGTATACACTTTCTGGTTTACAAAGCACCATAGGATGAATTATCTCATCAGACAGGAAACACTTCCTGAGCCCTAATATATGTCAGGTTCTGGGGAAGAAGGATGAAGAGAAAAGTCACTGCTCTCAAGGATCTTAAAATCCACCATAAGAAAGAGTGAGACATAATATTATAAGGCAGCGTTATTAAGGGCTGTGTGATGATTAATTCTGTGTGTCATCTTAACTGGGCTAAGGGATACCCAGGTAGTTGGTAAAATATTATCTCTGGGTGTGTCTTTGAGGGTGTTTCCAGGAGAGATTAGCATCTGAATCTGTAGACTGAGTAAAGAATTTCACCCACACCACTGCAGGTAGGTATCATCCTATCCACTGAGGGCCTGAATAGAACACAAATGCAAAGGAAAGGCAAATTTGCTTTCTCTGCCTAAGCTGGGATATCCATCATCCCCTGCCCGTAGGATCCGCAATCCTGGTTCTCAGGCCTTCAGATTCAGACTGATTTACACCACTGGCTTTTCTGCTTCTCCAGCTTGCAAACAAGAGACAGTGAAACTTCTTGGTCTCTGTAATCACATGAGCCAGTTTCTATAAAAAGTTTCCATATATATAAGGGCATCATCAAATTGATGGTGGAAGAGACAATATAAGTGCAGCCAGGATATGTTGAATTAGACCTGCCTGTAATACATCCAAGTTCAAAAAGCCAAGATATGAAGCTTAGGAGAGAAGTTAGGGCTGGAAATATGAGTGGATGGTCACCTGCTAGAGGAAATTTCTCAAAGGCCATGGGAGAGGATCATTACTCTTGAGTATCGATTATTGCAAAAAGTAGAAAAAGAGAACTAAGAGGAAGGACCAAGTGGCCAGGGAAGGAGAAGAAACAAGAGCTCACCGTCTTGGCCATCAAGTGATGAGGGATTAGATCTATTTTATCTTCTCAACCACCCTTTCAGGAGAGCAAAAGGCAAGTACTTTACCTCTATTTCACAAACGTGAAGACGCACACTCAGAAGAGCTTAGAGACCTGGCCAAGGCTCTGGGGAGCAGAGGCAAGACCCAAACCCAGGTCTTCTCACTGCAAGTTCAGACTTAAAGCAATCACTGCTCCCAAGCATAAGGGAAGAGTTGTGTCAAGTGTGGTGGGTGTCTCTGATGGCTCAAATCAGACACATTCAATCACTAACCTTCCCGACTCCGTGAAATTTTCATCACCAACTTCACTCTTTGGGATAAAGGAATTTTCAGAAGGCCTTTAAAATTGTACATTTAGGGCTTCCCTGGTGGCGCAGTGGTTGAGAGTCCGCCTGCCGATGCAGGGGACGCGGGTTCGCGCCCCGGTCCTGGAGGATCCCACGTGCCGCGGAGTGGCTGGGCCCGTGAGCCATGGCCGCTGAGCCTACGCGTCCGGAGCCTGTGCTCCGCAACGGGAGAGGCCACAACTGTGAGAGGCCCGCGTACGGCAAAAAAAAAAAAAAAAAAAAAAAGTCAATGATAATATTTGATATTAGTAGATACATTTTAACTTTTTTCAGAAGTGATACTTTGTGTTAATTTCTCAGTAAACCCAGGAATGTATTTACAGCAGGGGGCATATTGTGGCAGTAGGCAAGAGGGATGCTAACTGGTTCACATGGTTATCAGACATGAGCCCTTGGCCTCTTTGGCATGATCCTCTAATAGCTGATTTAATATTAGTGGAATCTCTGGAGAAATACTTTGAAATGCTCTCATTCAGTGTGCCGTGCCGCGGAGCGGCTGGGCCCGTGAGCCATGGCCGCTGAGCCTACGCGTCCGGAGCCTGTGCTCCGCAACGGGAGAGGCCACAACTGTGAGAGGCCCGCGTACGGCAAAAAAAAAAAAAAAAAAAAAAAAAAAAAAAAAATGGAACATTGGCAGGGAGGATTTGAACACATGAACACATTAGCAGCTCTTAAGGTGATTTTTCCCTCAGAAGAGGCCTGCTCACAGCCCCTTTTCATCAAATTTCCGAAGAACAAATAACAGGTCATGAAGGATGCCAGAACATGAGAGGGAAAGGGGGAAATGTCTTTTGTAGGCTGAAAAGCCTCAGCAGCTACCAGTAAAGTGCAATCCAACCAAATTAAGTGGGGTAATGGAAGGAACCGACCACTGGAATTGGGCAACCAGGTAGATCTAGGTTAGGCTTAGGTTCTGCGGGGCTGGAATTGGAGCTGAGTGCCCCTAGGTGAGGCAACACAGGCACTGAGGATCAGAGGGAAGGCAAGTATCAAATTTCCAAGACCAGAGAAGATGCCCCAAAATCAGAGGCCAGAAGCAAGACTGGGGCAGGGAGATCACAGAACCAGACAGAGATGGAAACAGAAGCGAGAAGGTCAGGAATTGGTAAAGGAGGCTGAGGGAATGGCAAAGAGGGTGTGAGGGGGGATATGACCACAAACAACCATGAATATTTATACAACCATGCATATTTATGACCAATGTTCATGAGCCAATGGGTTCATGGGCTGGACACGCGTGAACCCAGCACCATGACCACGTAGCCGTGTGACCTTGGAAGACACTTTGCCTTTCTCAGTCTCATATTGCTCATCTATAAAAATGAAAATTTGATTAAATTATTGTTAAAACCTTCTCCAAATCCAAAAGCAAAACCATACTGAAAATCTCTTTTTAAAAAAATACATTTCTTATCGACATTAAGGAAACTGTCAGATGCTTAAGAAAAGAAATTACCCATTGATTTATTTCTTACCTTCTAAACAGCTATTCCTTTCAGCAAGAATAAAAGTGAAACAAACCAAGGGTTGGAAGCATGAGGGCATTTTAAATCTCTAAATTGAAAAAGTTTTAAAGGTAGCATAACAACAGCTTTTCTGTTTTCTCACTAAGAGCTTTTTATCTAAAAGGTTCACCCAGAATGCTAAGAAATCAAAGCTTCAGAAACGCATCAAATGAAACCATTTCCATTTCCAATGGCATTAATCCTCTCTGTGGTTCAGGCAGAATTAAAGGTAACCCCTAAGGAGTTGGTATCCCTCAGGTGTTTTCCAAGTACACCTGCTTAGGTGTCCCTAGGCAAGGGCATTGGCCTGATTCACCCCTACATTCCTGCAGTCACTCATGGACTTCTCCAGCATGTGATCCCCTGAAATCACCCGCTTGCTACAAAGGGCACTAGTTAGAAACCAACTGGATGAGTATTCTCCTTATACTGGATGCAACTCACCACTGGGATTTTCATTTTCAGGACAAACCTATGGATAGGTCATATTTATGCTGATAACATTATCCTATTCAAAGACAAAAGATGAGATCTCCCATATAAATAAAAATGTGAGATTAAAATTCTACCTTCATTGTGATGTTTTTCATTAGTTCATTTATTCTGTAGATTCCAAGTGAACTAGCTGGCAGCATGAGGAGATAAAAAAGCTGTCTACTTTAAAACTGATCAGTTACGTCGTTGACAACTATACCAAAGCTCTCCCATGCTTTTAAAATATGAAAAATGCAGATAAAGGAAAACGGTGTGAAAAATGACTTGAATTCTCCAGGAGCCTCGTCTCTGGACCAATGAAGCACCAGGAATATCAAGTTCTACTGCCACTAGACAAAGATTTCGGTCAGCACAAGCTGCTTTACTCTCTCTGACTTCTGTTTCCACCTCATCTTGGAAATTTCGTCGAGCTTATACAAGAAGAGGCCAATCATGTAGGATAAGTAACATTGGAATCTCATCAAAATCATCTTTAAAGTTGTACACCAAAAGAGCATCTGGAGTTTTCGGCTCCAAAATACTTAGTAATTAGAGATGCTACACATCAGGAAGAAAATGACAAAAGCTGACATTTCTACTAAAAAGTCACTAGAACCAAGGGATTTGTCTCCAAATGTATTAATTACAGGAAGCTGCTTCTGCATGGTGGTTGGTGGTAATTGCTAATGCTAAAAGTAATGTTTTCTCTCCATCCGTTGTGCCAGCTTCATTCAGGCTCCCAGAAGTCTCATATTCTCTATAAAATCTTCTCGGATAATGTGTTTTATTTTCATAGAATAAAAAGCATGCTCGTTATGTGTTCAGAGGACCCCCAAGCTAATGGGGTTTACTATACCAGGGAGGTAGTAGAGTTCAAATTGGCATGGACAAACTGGATTAGCTGTTAGAATCCAAGCCAGTGCATGCAAGGAGCACACACACACAGCAGAGTCTCTGAGAAAACGGGAGCCACCTAGGGTATCTTGGTTCCTATGTCCTGAGATGGTCAAAAGGCTTATACGCTCAGTTCACCCCCTCAGAAAGCACCAGGCTTACACATAACCAACGAAGAACAAAGTCAGAGCACAGAGGGTGAAACAAACATTCCTTTTCCTGCTCCTTCTGGGTATTCTTTCAGTCAGGGCTGGGGAATCTGCCCACATGAATGTCCTGAAGACCCTTCTCCTATTTCTTCCTTCATCTTCCTTCCCTTAATAACCCCCCAAGGGTCATAGCGAGCTCTCCCCTGTGTTGAAGGTTCATAGCTCCCCTCTTTCATACA
This sequence comes from Physeter macrocephalus, assembly GCF_002837175.3. Lineage (NCBI taxonomy): Eukaryota > Metazoa > Chordata > Mammalia > Artiodactyla > Physeteridae > Physeter > Physeter macrocephalus. Next base: position 66,624,338 of record NC_041233.1, read on the forward strand.
GTTTCTTCTTGTCTCTTAACACACTGTAGGTCAGTTTCACACTGACACTCCCAGAATCAGCCCTGGCAAGCACAGTTTGGTCTCACTGGGATAGTCTCATCTATCAGTACAGTATCTATAAAGAAAGAATTCTTTCTCTTGCTAATATAGATCACCTCTCATTGCATAACTTATGCTCAGTGACCTCCTGCCCAGGCTGACTGAAGATGGGATAGGGTAAAGGGAGGGCCCTGCCATGTACACAAACCTAGATTAGGTTCCAGAACCACCGCTACAAGTTTTGTGAGTTTAGGCAACACACTTCTCTCTGGGTCTCAGTTTCCTCATCTGCAAAATAAATAGGGAAGACCCTCAGATCGTCAGATCCCCTTCCAGCGCTAACATCCTTTGAGTCTTGTCTCTACATGGGTCTTGCTCTTTTGTCCTCAGCTCACTCCATACTTTTCAGCTCTTGAGAGTGAGTGTATTCTCAGGCTGTCTACTCCATTAATACCACCTTGCTAATTTTATCGTAAACTCATGGCCTCTTTGCATCTTGGGGCAGGAAGCGATCCCAGCCGACTTACCGTCGGCTTCATCAGCTTCAGAGGAGGAACAGCCAGCCCAAACTCACAGCCGTTGCGACCTATACCCTCACTGTTCCAAAGAGGATCTATGGCAGCTTAGCGGGATATGTTATAAAATGCAGGATAAATTAGAAGAAAAGCTAGAAAGAAAAGCAAGGGTAAGGACGTATGGAGCCTGAAAGCCCCACCCTCACCCCGACCAAGAATAAGAAAAGCTCCCTTCGAAAATTCTGTGGGTAGTACGTATTTGGCTCTGAGCTCTATAACGGCCAAAAGGAAAAGGGGAGCCCAGAGAGTCAGTAAAGGAGAAGCCTCCCTCTTCTCCCCAGCATTCTTTCCTCTGTTCTGCACTGCCTTTTGGCTGCACCTAAGACAGTGCTCAAAGCTAACAGTCACTGCCTGAAAGGGGTATCGACTGATGGCAGTTGGAGTTCTTCAGTCTTTGGCTAACTCACAGCTCGGGAAGGAAACAGAAACCATAACCTCAGAGACTGATCCTGTTTCTTCTCAGACGTGGGTTGCAGTGCTTTGCATCCCTGCCAGGGAAAACCACAAAGAAACCTTGGTCCACTGTCATCGTTCCAGGTTTTCTTGTAACGTCTTACTCACTAGCAGAAGAATTGAAAGACGATTCCTGAAAACGTGCATTTCTCGCTCTTTCTCTTTATAATACACAAGGCTTCATGTGCTTCAAAAAGAGCCTTTGATGCATCATTCAATAAACACCTGGCTTCCTGAAGAGAGGCACCTTTTCCCAGCAGGGCAAGGACTATTTCCAAACATTTCCATTCTAAACCATCAGCGTGAACAAGCTCTACCTTCTCCTCAAAGAGCAGCCACAGTCTGGAATGGCTCTGGGATGAGAAACCTAGGAGAGGGAGTATTGTCAGAAGTCTGGGAGGCAGTGAGGCACTGTAGAGACCAATCCTCTAGGTAGCCTTCTACCTAAATAATGTGTGTGTCTCCTATGTGTCCCCAAGTCCCTGTGAGGTGGGTAAAAGAGCCCCACTTCTGGATGAAGAGCTGAAAGTGACTAAAGGACTTTTTAGAAATGGGTTGCGTAGTGACAAAGATTCTCTTCCTGACCAAACTTCAGTGATGCTCCTTTGAGCCCTCTGCTTGACAAGGCCCCCAGATGGGCTCCCGTCTCTACCCTTGTAGAGTCCAGTTTTTTATTTATTTATTTATTTATTTATTTATTTATTTATTTATTTACTTATTTTCTTACTTACTTATTTACTTACTTACTTATTTACTTACTTACTTATTTACTTATTTACTTATTTATTTAGCTAGCTAGCGGTACGCGGGCCTCTCACTGCTGTGGCCTCTCCCGTTGCGGAGCACAGGCTCCGGACGCGCAGGCTCAGCGGCCATGGCTCACGGGCCCAGCCGCTCCGCGGCATGTGGGATCTTCCCGGACCGGGGCACGAACCCGTGTCCCCTGCATCGGCAGGCGGACTCTCAACCACTGCGCCACCAGGGAAGCCCGAGTCCAGTTTTAGTAAGAATCCTATCAGGGTGGTTTGGCAAGAATTTCCCACCCTCGATGCCTGATCAAATTCCCCATCCTCCGCCACCCCCTAGATGATGTCTGATGCCCCTGGCCTTCCTTCAGCAAGAATCAGCTTAGGCCATTTTAGCCAGAATCCCCCCTTATCCCTGATGTTTCCTCTTAGTAATTTTCCATCCACTGACCCCCACTCTGGTCCTTGGCTATAAACCCACACCTGCCCATGCTGCACTCGGAGCTGAGCCCAGCTCTATACTGAGGTCTCTTTTCCCCCATTGCAACAGTTCCTGAACAAAATCTGGTTTTATCACTTTAACAACTGTCCAGCTCTGGTTATTCTTTGGCAATAGCCATGGGCCGTGTCTTCTGATTCCAAGTGTGGTAGAAGCCCTGGGAGTTGCAAGGTGAGTGGTGAGGCCCTGGACCTGCCCTCCCACTAACTAGTTACTTGACCTCAGACAAGCCACCTTCTCTAGGGTTAGGGTTGGGGTTGGGTTGGGAGCATGAAACATGACTCAAACCATCACTGCTGGGCAAGCGTAAAGCAAGCCCATCTCTCCAGCCCGCCTCTCTCCATCTGTCCCTGCTCTCCTCAAGTCCATCTCTTCACTGGGACATTGGCTTCTGTATCCCCTTCCCACATTTGCTCTGCACAGCATTTATAGGAGGGGAGAAACAAAGTCATTGATCTAGAACGTGTGAGCACACGTGGGCACATTCGGTCCTGGCTTGCCTCTGTAATCTACAAAAGACTTTATAACGTTGTAGGTGCAGGACGGTAGGAGCATTTTGCCTTTACTAAAGTAAACTTTTCATTTACTTGGCTTCATTCTTTGCACATAAACAAGATACGATGCCTCTGCTGCTCCAAAAGGTTTCCCATCATTTAATACAGTCAACCCAGGTTCTTTTCCGTAACTATTTGTGAATGAAAAGGAACAGCCTTTATTAGGTCATTCAAGCTTCTTTTTAATTTAGAAAGATCAGAACAGCTTCCCCTTCCCCAAAGTCATTACAGATGAGAGCAGCTTTACCCGTAGACAATCCACAACCTGCTCCCCAGCCCCAAACCAGCAGAGATTGGTCTTTACTCCCTAATCTGCCCACAATGCTCTATTGCAGGCTCTCTAACCTGACGCTGAACGCTGTTTTTAATCTTTGTTGTTGTTGTTGTTGTTGTTGTACGTGGGCCTCTCACTGCTGTGACCTCTCCCGTTGCGGAGCACAGGCTCCGGACGCGCAGGCTCAGCGGCCATGGCTCACGGGCCCAGCCGCTCCGCGGCATGTGGGATCTTCCCGGACCGGGGCACGAACCCGTGTCCCCTGCATCGGCAGGCGGACTCCCAACCACTGCGCCACCAGGGAAGCCCCTGAACGCTGTTTGTAAACCCTGCTTCATCTGCTAGAGAAGGTCTCTGGATATTCCCACTGACACAGTAAGAAAGAGGGGCTGTGTATCCCATAGCCCCTAAGTCCTGCATGGGCCAGTTTAGAATTCTTTGTCAGAAAGAGTTCCATTTCTATTTCCTGGCTATGTTTTCATTATGGCCCAGTTTAATCTCTCCCTATAAATGAATATGATTTCATCAGGTCTCCTTAGGACCTGCCCTTCTGCACAATGATGAACTCCAGTTAATTAACCAGAGGTGCTCTTAGATAAGAACTGTGAACCACCCTTCTTCCCTGCATTGTCTACTCAGAAATGACAATGACAAACTATAGGGCAAGACCTAAGGGTGCATTATAACCTCTACTGTTTCCAATAGTCACACTGACCTTAAAACTCAGAAAAAAACAAATTTCAACCAAATAGTCCTTCAAAAGACAGAGCTAGTATGAAAATCTTTGGGATGTCTTACTAGCCTTCCAAAGGGAAAGCGCTTTTGTTGCATTATGGCAATGATTCCACTGTTCCTGGTAAAATAATAATTTATATACAATACTGCCAATCATGTGCCATAGTGAGACAGGCAGGCCTACAATCTCCTTCAGTGGGAGTACAGCCACAAATGTGTATGTGTGTTCAAAGTCTGTCCACTGTCAATGTGACTCTGTCACTAAATGAGCGGTCTACCAGACTGACCTCAGCTTCGACACATTTACAATTTCCCATTGTGACAGCAGAAGCCGTTGGAGCCGCATCCAGATGCTCTTTACAGACTGGTACACCCGCCCTTCTTCCAGACCACAAATGAGTGTTGGCTGCCAATGACAGCAGCCACGCTTCCCTTAAGAAGGACCCTCATCATAAACAAGGTCCTACTGTATAGCACAGGGAACTATATTCACTATCCTGAGATAAGCCACAATGGAAAAGAATGTAATATATATGTATAACTGAATCACTTGCCTGCACAGCAGAAATTAACACAATATGGTAAATCAACTATACTTCGATTTAAAGAAAAGATAGCAACACGTTTAAACAAAAAGAGAGAATGATCCTCACCAACAGGAACCACTTTGCCTAGCAATGCCGTGGAGGATACTCAAGGCACAGTCCCCCAGGGAAGAGACAGCAAAGCCTGTATCCAATGACTGAATAACATGGGGTGTTAAAGGCTGGCCCCCTGACCTCCCCCTGGGACAACTCTGGGGTGCTACTGATGTTCAGAGCCCCCTAAACCATCATACCGAAGCTAGACACCCCCATCCCTGTCCAAGTTTTCTGCAGTCATCTCCAGCTTCATTTGCTCCTTTGAAGGCTGTACCCGAGAGCACTAACTCAAAGAACCTGTTACACAGGAGTCCATTCTTGGCTCTGCTTCTAGGAATCCCAGCCTAAAGCCCCCGTGAGGAGCAAAGCTAAGCACAGGAAATCACACCTGGATGTCAATGGTGGGAGTCCCTTACGAGGAGGAGGTGTTATGTCTCTTATTTTCATTCCATGGTGCTATTTCAGCATCAAAGAACAGGAGCATCCCTGGATTTCAAAGGCGCGGTGTGTCTGGATACGCACATAGCCCGAATCTTACTCACATAACCATCAGGGATCATGCTTTAAGAAATAGTTGCATGGGGGCTTCCCTGGTGGCGCAGTGGTTGAGAGTCCGCCTGCCGATGCAGGGGAG
>NC_041233.1:66629882-66685803 GCF_002837175.3 Physeter macrocephalus
AGCGGCCATGGCTCACGGGCCCAGCCGCTCCGCGGCATGTGGGATCTTCCCGGACCGGGGCACGAACCCGTGTCCCCTGCATCGGCAGGCGGACTCCCAACCACTGCGCCACCAGGGAAGCCCCTGAACGCTGTTTGTAAACCCTGCTTCATCTGCTAGAGAAGGTCTCTGGATATTCCCACTGACACAGTAAGAAAGAGGGGCTGTGTATCCCATAGCCCCTAAGTCCTGCATGGGCCAGTTTAGAATTCTTTGTCAGAAAGAGTTCCATTTCTATTTCCTGGCTATGTTTTCATTATGGCCCAGTTTAATCTCTCCCTATAAATGAATATGATTTCATCAGGTCTCCTTAGGACCTGCCCTTCTGCACAATGATGAACTCCAGTTAATTAACCAGAGGTGCTCTTAGATAAGAACTGTGAACCACCCTTCTTCCCTGCATTGTCTACTCAGAAATGACAATGACAAACTATAGGGCAAGACCTAAGGGTGCATTATAACCTCTACTGTTTCCAATAGTCACACTGACCTTAAAACTCAGAAAAAAACAAATTTCAACCAAATAGTCCTTCAAAAGACAGAGCTAGTATGAAAATCTTTGGGATGTCTTACTAGCCTTCCAAAGGGAAAGCGCTTTTGTTGCATTATGGCAATGATTCCACTGTTCCTGGTAAAATAATAATTTATATACAATACTGCCAATCATGTGCCATAGTGAGACAGGCAGGCCTACAATCTCCTTCAGTGGGAGTACAGCCACAAATGTGTATGTGTGTTCAAAGTCTGTCCACTGTCAATGTGACTCTGTCACTAAATGAGCGGTCTACCAGACTGACCTCAGCTTCGACACATTTACAATTTCCCATTGTGACAGCAGAAGCCGTTGGAGCCGCATCCAGATGCTCTTTACAGACTGGTACACCCGCCCTTCTTCCAGACCACAAATGAGTGTTGGCTGCCAATGACAGCAGCCACGCTTCCCTTAAGAAGGACCCTCATCATAAACAAGGTCCTACTGTATAGCACAGGGAACTATATTCACTATCCTGAGATAAGCCACAATGGAAAAGAATGTAATATATATGTATAACTGAATCACTTGCCTGCACAGCAGAAATTAACACAATATGGTAAATCAACTATACTTCGATTTAAAGAAAAGATAGCAACACGTTTAAACAAAAAGAGAGAATGATCCTCACCAACAGGAACCACTTTGCCTAGCAATGCCGTGGAGGATACTCAAGGCACAGTCCCCCAGGGAAGAGACAGCAAAGCCTGTATCCAATGACTGAATAACATGGGGTGTTAAAGGCTGGCCCCCTGACCTCCCCCTGGGACAACTCTGGGGTGCTACTGATGTTCAGAGCCCCCTAAACCATCATACCGAAGCTAGACACCCCCATCCCTGTCCAAGTTTTCTGCAGTCATCTCCAGCTTCATTTGCTCCTTTGAAGGCTGTACCCGAGAGCACTAACTCAAAGAACCTGTTACACAGGAGTCCATTCTTGGCTCTGCTTCTAGGAATCCCAGCCTAAAGCCCCCGTGAGGAGCAAAGCTAAGCACAGGAAATCACACCTGGATGTCAATGGTGGGAGTCCCTTACGAGGAGGAGGTGTTATGTCTCTTATTTTCATTCCATGGTGCTATTTCAGCATCAAAGAACAGGAGCATCCCTGGATTTCAAAGGCGCGGTGTGTCTGGATACGCACATAGCCCGAATCTTACTCACATAACCATCAGGGATCATGCTTTAAGAAATAGTTGCATGGGGGCTTCCCTGGTGGCGCAGTGGTTGAGAGTCCGCCTGCCGATGCAGGGGACGCAGGTTCGTGCCCCGGTCCGGGAGGATCCCACATGCCGCGGAGCGGCTGGGCCCGTGAGCCATGGCCGCTGAGCCTGCGCGTCCGGGGCCTGTGCTCCGCAACGGGAGAGGCCACAACAGTAAGAGGCCCAAGTACAGAAAAAAAAAAAAAAAAAATGGTTGCATGGAAAATATGCCTTAGGACTGTATGTATTTGCATAAGGTTTTTGGGAAACCACTACTGAGTTCTAATTAAGACCAACTTCAATAGTTTAATTGGGGATAGGATGGAGTTAAGATTGGGGCAGATATATTTTATATTTTAACTGTTGGTGAAGTTGCATTTAAACTCGATCAAACAGTTATTGAGCAGTCCCTGATACAAAGTTTTATACTAAGTGCCTTGCATTTGAACACTCTGTGAAAGTAGATCCCCACGTCTGAATTCTACCCAGGAATATGGATGAAATACAAGTAGGTTAATTTTGTAATAAAATCTGTAAATAGTTTAAGTACTGAAACAGACTGTAAGCTCCTGGAAGGCTGAGGTTGTTTCAGATAAATGTCAATACTCTTGAATGGGCGTGTACTACTTTTTGCCTGTCTTGAATCTATTCTGCCTTTTAGTAGCAGCACTTGGATTGCCTTGTGAATCTCCTCCCTGGACTTGCAGCCCAACTGTCTCTGGTGGAGTTAGCCCTGTCCTTCAGATCCAGTAGTGGCTTACATATCCCCTGGTGGCAGTGATTGGTTCAGGGATGGGAGACTATGAATGAGACTATGAGAGACTATGGATTCAACTCAGTCTGAGAGTCTTGCTGCAACAAGTGGAAGAAATGTTTCGTCTCCCAAATTAGTGAAACTTATAGAACGCAGGCCTGGAGCTGCTGGTGCTATCTTTTCACAACAAGGAGACATCCTGAAGAAAAATAAACCCAACACAGAGGCAAGCAGAGCTGAGACATGAAAAGCAAAAAATTCTTCTTTCCAAAAATATTCTTGGTTTCTCTATTACAAACAGCAATGAATTCAAAAAATATTTAGGTCATTTTGAGTTGGATTTCTGTCAGTTTCAGTCAAATGCCACAACTAAGCCCTAAACCCATGATAGGCATTCCATTCATATTTTAGGTATGAATGTGTTCATCAGAATGTATTGGTACCTTTACTATACAAGCAGACCAATACTTTTAACCTACAGCAATTACACCTAATTTTTAAAATATGTGTTGATCACTTACACTGAGCCAGATATTGGGCTGGGATTTTCGAAAGCTTCTAAGAGGATTAAGACAGGATTCCCTTCCCTTAAAACATTTATAATACATCTAGCATCTGAGAGAAACCCATTAGATTTCAACTCATCTCCATTGGAAATAACACATGGACATCCATCTGAAGAAGTTATACTGAGAAATGTTTTATTAAAAATCCAATGGAGAAATAGGTGAGTCAAGCTGTCTCCTGGATCTAAACTGTAAGTTGGTGTACCAAGCCATAGATGATGACTCCACTGGGACACAGGAAAGAAAAGTATTTTTAAACTTTTGAGATTGGAGAGTAGCTTGAACAGCCAAAAGGAACAGCCTGTCCTGTTGAGTGACTCACTTGAGAAATTTCCATTTTTATGCCATTTCAAAGCAGAATTTTTGAGACAAAATTTGGATTGCCTTTTAAGTAGATATGCTATTTGGATAACTTTCTTAGGATGAAATATGTCATCATAGATACCATGGTTTCTGTTTTTAATCTACCTTTTTTTTTTTTTTTTTTTTACTTTCTCTGGCTGCTCTCAAGATTTTCTACTGATCATTTGTTTTGGTGTGCCTGGATCACTTGATTATGATGTACCTTTATGTAGTTTTCTTCATGTTTCTTTTTTTGTTTTTAAATTTTTATTTATTTTTGGCTGTGCTGGGTCTTCGTTGCTGCACGCGGGCTTTCTCTAGTTGCGGTCAGTGAGGGCTACTCTTTGTTGTGGTGCGCAGGCTTCTCATTGCAGTGGCTTCTCTTGTTGCGGATCATGGGCTCTAAGTGCACGGGCTTCTGTAGTTACAGCACATGGGCTCGGTAGTTGTGACTTGCGGGCCCTAGAGCGCACGGTTTCAGTACTTGCAGCACACAGGCCCTAGGGCGCGCAGGCTTTAGTTGTTGTGGCTCTCGTGCTCTAGAGCGCAGACTCAGTAGTTGTGGCACATGGGCTTAGCTGCTCCATGACATGTGGGATCTTCCCGGACCAGGGATTGAACCCGTGTCCCCCGCGTTGGCAGGCGGATTCTTAACCACTGCACCACCAGGGAAGTCCTAATCTACCTTTTTTGATAATCATTAAATTTAATAGTTTTTCCAAGACTTGGATAAACTAATGAGCAATGAGCTACTGATAGCAATATCCTACTTCTACATAGTACTTCCTAGTTTATGAAAGCACTTTCCCATGCATTATCTCCTAGGAAGCTGGGAGAGTCAACAACTAAGTCTAAACCGTTGCTTATCTTTCTATAGGGTATTATTTAGTTTATTCATTTTTATTCCCTTTTCTCCATCTGTAGTACCCTTTTTCATCTCTCACTTGGATTTTTTCAGTAGCCTCATAACTAGTCTCTACTTCTTAGCTTTTGTCCTCAATATTCCTCCTGCATAGCTCCGATCATGTCCCAACTCCTCAGTGCTCCATGCTTAGCAGAAAAAAATCCAGACATCTCAGCTAGTCATCCAATGATCCATCTTACATTTCCAATACCAGATCCTACCCACCCATCTCTCTGACAAGTTTCACAGAGAAGAGGAATTGGTGTTGTACTGAAGGATGGGAAGGGTCTGAATAGGAAGATAGTCATAGAAGCTGAGTCTTGAAGGAAAGAAGGAAGGACATTGGCAAAAATCACATGACTAGGAAGGTTCAAGGTGCAACCAGGAATGTTAAGACACCAAATTTGCCCGAAACAAAGTCGTAGGGGCAAGTTGATACCCACAGAGCCTTGCCAGCTATAAAATGCCTCAGTTCTACTCAACAGCCCAGGGATATTGATTCTAAATACTGACTGCCTCTGACAGAAACAAAAAGTAAAAGGAACAGAAAGAAGAAAGAAATCTTTCTCTAAATACGGAATGTGCTTAGGGGCTTTAGCCCTCAAAGCCAGAAAAGGTAACTCAAAAAAGAGAGGACCTCCACAGAGCATACAAGTCCGTGGGAGCTGAGGTTTAGGGGGGATGGAGCCCAGAGCTCCATTCTGAGCACAGTTTTGTCTCCCAAGACTGCGGTGACCTCTTCTGGAAAGGGCTGAGGTCAGACCAAAGTGATACTGGGAGTGCACCAGGAGAAGCAATGGCTGGGTAGGTCCCAGAGTTCTGGAACCATTTCAGCCTAATCCACTGTGGCCAGCCACTAAATAGCCATCATAGGAGAGGAACAGCAGTACATCGGAATTTTTATAAGACAGATATACTTTGTAGCTTGGAATAAATGACCCCTGTGAAAGGCCCCTGAGAGATGACTGTTCAGCTCAGGTGGGCCAGCACCTGGGCTGGGTGGGCCATTCTCAAGTGCCTGAGGAGCTTATTAGAAATACACATTTCCAGGACCCCATTTCAGAGATTCAAATTCAGTAAATCTGGGATGATGCTCTGAATTTCGGTTTTGTAACAAGCTCCCAGGTGATTCGGATGGATGCCCAGCTAGCTTTGGAATCACAGGATGAGCTTACTCTGCAAGTCACTCCCTCAGAAGATGCTACACTCTCCCTCCACCTGGCTCCCATGCTAGGTGGGCTGCTGATGAGTCTATTGGGTTATGCTATTTATTTTATCAGTTCCTCTAGAGCAGTGAGTTCCAACTTATGGACACATTAGAATCATCTGGAGTCTTAAGTTTCAATGTCTAGGCCACACCCCAGCCCAATTATCACAATCACGGGGTGGGGGGGGGCACATGTCAATTGTTGGTTAAGCTCCCCAGGTGATTCCAATGTATACGTGAGATTGGAAATCAACACTCTGTAGTCTTGCTACTCAAATAGTGGTCCACAGACCAGCAGCAGCATCACCTGGGACCTTCCTAGAAATTCAGAACTTGGGGAATCAAATTCCCTTCCCAGAACTGAATGCAAATTGGCATCTTAACAAATCTCCATATAATGTACATGCACACTCCAATTTGAAAAGCCCAGTTCGACTGGGCTTCATATGTTTGTGGATATCGAGGTCAGTTCTGCAGAACTGGATAGGAAGAAGAACCATAACTCTCCCCAGTAGATAACCAAGTTCACATGAGCCAACCAAAAAGAAATCGTTTTTCAGTACCTAGCGACTGCAGGAAGGTCCAGCCCGTCACCCCGGTTCTTCAGCACTTATAGACACCGCATGCTCATTTCAACATTCCTATTTGGTAACTATCAATAAAGCTAAAAGAGCCCTGCATAAATTGACTAGTTTGTAGGACGTACGCTCAACCCAGGTCACTCAGTCTGAGCGGAACCGGGCCCACCCCAGATTCCGCTGCCACGGGTCGTGTGGAAGATACACCTGGTTGATGACAGCTTCTACTGCTGAGCTGGCTGAGGATGAGTGCAACACAGCTGGAAAACTGCCTGAGCTGCTCTTTTCCTGGGAGAGAGGGGAAGAGAGGTTCAAGGAAACGTCGTGTGCAACACCTGCCTCTGGGAAATCTCCGGCAAGCATGAGCTCAGGAACAAAAGTCTGGAGCAGAATTATTTCTGCCGTAATTGCCAATTTGTCCATGTCAGCACAACAGCCACATCTAATTTACTGTGCATAAGCAGCCGGGCCCGTAGCGGGAGGTGAAAACCCCGAGGATTGCACCAACCAATGAGCAGGACCCTGGCATGAGTCACCCAAGGGTCAGGCTCTCTGAAGGATGGATTTATCCTGCAGCAGAATTTTTCTCTCTCTGCCCACCCAGGCAAGCACGAGTGAGATCGTCTTTTCAAGGCACTTTAGACAGGACGATTTAATTATCGTGTTTATCAAGTCATTTTTTAAGGGGACAAGGAATGATCCCGACCTTCTTGTACCCTCTCCCTGCAACTTAAAGAGGAAATACGTTGAATAAACATGCGCTCCCTGTCTCTCCCCTCTCTGTTTAACCCACTCTAGCATCCTTTGTAGATTTTATCTGGATCTGCAGTAGCTGGAAACCTCTGAAGACTGGCCAAAGCCATCAAGAAGAACTGTGCCTAATGATTTATGTGCCAGTCATAGGTTGGGGAGCCGTGGAAGCCCAGATGGAGCACCCCTCTTTAGCTGCTCCTGTCAAGCTTCTAGAGGCTCTGCTGAGTTAGGCTGGTGGTTCTCGGGCTTGAACAGGCAACAGGGTCCCCTGGGGTTTGTGCTAAAAACCTGAAATTGCTGGGCCCCACCCCCAGAGGTTCTGAATTAGCAGCACAGGAATTTCCATTTCTATTAAGTCCCCAGGTGATGTTGTTGCTGCTGATCCAGGGGACCATACTTTGAGAACCAGAGAGCTAGGGCAACCCTGAGAGCAGCTGTGGGATTCAGAACGTGGAGACAAGCATCGCTAGGTAAGTCACCCCACCTTCACTTTGTGAACAGAGCATCTTTGTTCCATACTTCGAATAGCTTCTTCAAGACTGATTCCCAGGAGTGGGATTTATAGACCCAAAGCATATAATCCCCTTTATGGCTCTTGATATTTATTTCTAAATTGCTTTCCAAAAGGTTTGGGCCAATTTATTATCATGTATGAATACTGAATATCAGTACTTTCATTACCAGAACTGAATGTAATTCTTTTGACTTATTTCATACGCAGAATAATAGTCAGGGTGATGATGATTGCATTTAAAAACATACCCACTTCTTTGATTACTCTGCACCATGGAATATTGTTCCGAGTTTACATCACCATCGTAATTTGAGCCTAAAAATTAGTACCGGGCTTCCCTGGGGGCGCAGTGGTTGAGAGTCTGCCTGCTAATGCAGGGGACCAGGAGTGGGATTTATAGACCCAAAGCATATAATCCCCTTTATGGCTCTTGATATTTATTTCTAAATTGCTTTCCAAAAGGTTTGGGCCAATTTATTATCATGTATGAATACTGAATATCAGTACTTTCATTACCAGAGCTGAATGTAATTCTTTTGACTTATTTCATACGCAGAATAATAGTCAGGGTGATGATGATTGCATTTAAAAACATACCCACTTCTTTGATTACTCTGCACCATGGAATATTGTTCCGAGTTTACATCACCATCGTAATTTGAGCCTAAAAATTAGTACCGGGCTTCCCTGGGGGCGCAGTGGTTGAGAGTCTGCCTGCTAATGCAGGGGACACGGGTTCGAGCCCTGGTCCGGGAAGATCCCACACGCCGCGGAGCAACTGGGCCCGTGAGTCACAACTACTGAGCCTGCGCTCCGCAACAAGAGAAGCCGCGATAGCGAGAGGCCCCCGCTCGCCGCAACTAGAGAAAGCCCTCGCACAGAAACGAAGACCCAACACAGCAAAAATTAATTAATTAATTAATAAACTCCTACCCCCAACATCTAAAAAAAAAAAAAAAAATTAGTACCACTTCTCACCTCTATCAAAGCTCCATGACACCAGATTCTGTCTTGTTCTGCACTGCATCCTAAGCACCTAGATCAATGCCTGCCACATAGCAGATGCTCAACAGAGGAATACATTATAACTTCCCTTGCTTTTCTAGAGAAAAGTTATATACAGTTGCTCCTTAAAAATAACATGCTTTTCACTTCCCATCACTTCTGTGCCATTTGTTCAAAGGAATAAAAGTTCGATAGGGTGTTTGAATTTCCAACGCTAAGTATGCATGAATGCCCCTGCGCTTTTCCAATCAGCTAACAAGCATCCCTGAGCATCCATAGTAAGCAGGGAGACGGGAGAGAGGCAAGCACCACGTCACCTGAGGTCACCCCACACGGGTTCCCTCTCCCAACCCGATTCTCTCTTATGTTCGTTTCCAACTGTCGCGCTTTTCCCAGCCCAATTCCAAGATTCAAAGAGGATCAGAGCCTCCTCTGTGCATGTCCCTGGCCAACTTGCAGCCAGGCAGCAGTGAGTGGAGGAGGAGACCGACTTTGTCCCCTTCCCTCGTGGGCTACAAGAAGCACAAGACTTGCCGGGGCACTGGACCCCTAGAACACAGCAGCTCCCCAAGCAGCCCGGCTCATTACGGCAGCTTCAGTGACTCCGATTCACACTCAGAGAGAGGCAGGCCCAGTCTCTGCCGCTGGGCTTACCCTGGAGACTGATGACTTGAATTTGATCTGAGTACTTCATACGGTGGCCCAAGTGTCATCGGCACCGTCACTTGGTAATGAATCACAAAATCAAAGGCAGGCCTGCGAGACGGCGTGATTCCCGTGTGGGGCTGTTCTCAGCTCTGGCTGCCCATTCGTTGTGGAGGCTCTGAACTGTCTTCCCAGTCTTACTTGCAGACAAAGATGTGCCGTGATTCCCTCTCCCTCCAGCTAAGATGCCAGCTGCCCTCTAGAACATGACCCCGATATACTTTTCAGGTTCAGCTGTTATTCCTCCCTGGGGTTGGCAGAGGAGCCCACACACACCATTCCTGTCTCCACACCTCGGACCACACCCTATTCTCCAGTCCTCAGACTGAAGAACGCCCCCAGCCTCTCTTCTGAATCCTAGTCACCCACCAAGTTCATTTCGGGCCCTGTTTGCTCGAGGAAGATGTACCTGACAGCCCCATCCCAAGGAGAACAGGCTCCTCTCGATGAAAGCCAACTGTGTCTGCAACATCCAGCCTCTTACACACAAATCCAGTTAACAACACAAAACGGTACGTTTCACATCTTGTCTCCCCAACTAGCATGCAGGATTCAGGCCTCAAATGTCTTTGTCCCTCCCAGAGACTTGAATGCACTAAGGATTCAACAGCTGGGAGAACATTTCTTTAATGAGAAGGAATCTTGCAGGCGTCCTGTTCTAATATAACCTTTTTAAAAAAAAAAAAAACAATGACAATCATTTATTTTGTTCACGAACCTGGAGGTTGAGTAGAATATTAATTCTTTTACTACACTCTTTCTTTTTTTTAACATCTTTACTGGAGTATAATTGCTTTACAATGGTGTGTTAGTTTCTACTTTATAACAAAGTGAATCACTTATACATATACAGGCCACTGAATTCTTTTTCTTTTTTTTTTTTTTTTTAACATCTTTATTGGAGTATAACTGTTTTACAATGGTGTGTTAGTTTTCTGCTTTACAACAAAGTGAATCAGTTATACATATACATATGTTCCCATATCTCTTCCCTCTTGCGTCTCCCTCCCTCCCACCCTCCCTATCCCACCCCTCTAGGTGGTCACAAAGCACCGAGCTGATCTCCCTGTGCTACGCGGCTGCTTCCCACCAGCTATCCACCCTACGTTTGGTAGTTGTTTCAAGGAAAATGCTAAGATGGCTTTGCCAGAGAGGCCCGAGCCTTTGTGTTCAGATTCTGAAGACGCCACTGATGTTCAGATTCGTGTGTCCACACACGAGTGCAACCTTTAGGTCCCTAACAACTCTGCAAACTAAACCATAATTAGGTACAAACCTCATCTGACCCCAGGGTCCCCAGCATGACGTGTGTGTGCACTCGTGTGTGGACACACTAATCTGAACATCAGTGGCGTCTTCAGAATCTGAACACAAAGGCTCGGGCCTCTCTGGCAAAGCCATCTTAGCATTTCCCTTGAAACAACTCTACTGGACTTTGTAAGACCACCTCGTGTTACTTTGATTTTTCCCATATGAAACCCCTTCCCAAAGATTCCTGGAAAATCCATTTCTCGTCTGGCTCCTGTTCACGCATCCATGTCAGTAACAAAGCTTTGACAAGGGCTTGATCCAGGTGCCGCTTTTATCTGTAACACCACACGCTGCCTGCTTTCATCCTGTCGCTCTGAAACACCCACCGCCCATCAAGTCTCTCTCACCCTACAATACCGTGTACTGCTACACTAGCAGAGTTTTCAACCAACCTGTTTTACATGTTATCGACTTTTATTATTAACTCGAGGAGAGGGGTTGATAGATGTATTTAACACGTATGCAGTTGAAATGTATCTGCATCACAGCTGCAGACTACAAACCAGTTAAGGCTATCAAGAATGACCTCATTAATAAATGCTACCAGTAACAGGTGGAATGCCCGATTTATTTACCCAATGGCTAATTTAGTCTTCATAGTTTCCTAGACAAAACCATATATGTGGAGTCAGACAAAATGTAAACTATGCTTCTGTTTTCTCTCTTGCTCACAGGCTAATATTTATCTTTTGTACCTCTACATTTTTTTTCAAACATGGAAGCATTCTACTTAAATACACATGAATCTAGGACTTTAAGAAATTAAGAAAGGGCAAAAAATAAGAGTGAAATGGAACCAGGTGTGGCAAATTGCATTTTACAGAAATGAATGCAACAGTATCTCCCATTCCACAAGCTCTTCTACAATGTGACCTTGACATTCTGCCCATCAAGAGGTAGCGTATGTGCCCCCTTTTCCTTGTTGGGTGGGGGAGACGGGGGAGGGGGGACAAGGAAAGGCAATTCAGCTTCTTCCTTGTCCAGTGAAATACTTGCACTTGGGAGCCCTGAGCTGCTATTTAAGAAAATTATCCTGAGGCAGCCATGCTGTGAGAAAGCCCAAGCCACATTAAGACCAGCAGTGCTGGTCTTCCTCCCAGTCCAAGCACCAGACAGGTGAGTGAAAGAGCCCTCAGGTCATCCCAGGCTCCAGAAGCAGAGTCCTCCCCAGCCTTTAGGTCTCCCCAAGTTAAGGCCCCAGACATCATGGAGCAGATTCACATTGTCTCCACTGTGTGCCCTTTGGGGATTTCTGCCCCATGGAATCCATAACCTTTTCTTTAAAACGCTTTACTCCACTAAATTTGGAGTCGTCTGCTCTGCAGCAGTGACCAAAACATCTAGTAATGGTAATTCACAGACTTGCTTAACATTCACCTGATTCCTTTGCTATTCTAAGAGGCCTCAATAAAACAGCCGTCCTACAGAAGCAGAATCACTGTGCTGCCCCAGAAGTCAAAAAGCACGCCTTTGGGTGCCAGCCCTGCCACTAGGGAGATGTGTGACTTTGGGAACACTAATATCTGCATAATGCTCTACCTTCTACAAGTATCTTCTCACATTCATCATTTCATTTATTCTTCCCCAAAACCCTGTGAAGTAGAACAAGTATTCAACTCTCTCAACCTCAGCTTCCACACTAAAATGAGGACAAGCTCTGTTCTAACGACCTCATAAAGGCTTTTGTAAGATTCAAATGAGGTATTATAAGCGAACGCACATTTGAAGGGCAAAAAATAAGGATTTGTCAGCTCAGGAGACAGAAATGTCAACAGAGGCACAACATATCAATCTTTGTCAGAACTGCAGACTCAACAACTACACAAACACATGCTCTAACGTAGACTTCATATTCTTGCCACCCCAGAATAAATAAGTTTGATTAAAAGAAATTCTAACCTGGGAGGAGAGGCTTCCTTTTCCTGCCGAGGAACTCACAGAGACTGCTGGACTCGACCATCCCTCCTACTGGAGGGCCACGGGAGCCTTGCAAACTGATCGCAGGTGGAGCCCCACGTCTTATAACACATCGCAGGCATCTTGACCATGTTCACCTGGGCTACGTCACGGAACACGGAGCGCAGAAACCACTGCACCTGGCAACGGCCTCGTGCACGGGGAGTATTGTGAGGGGGAGACGGCAAAAGGGAACGAGTAGGAGAAAACAAATCCCAGTGATAAACCCCATGTGCACCTTTTGCTTCCTCTTCCAGAGGGCCTCTTTTCGGAACAAAGCTAAAGAACGAGATGTTTCATGCCAACAACAGGACTGATCTCTGAAACTGAGAAGGGAGTGTCGAAAAGAGGAATGTAAATTGCCGGGGAGTGTTTAACGCTCGCCTGTGGGTCCACAGCTCGGCTTGGAGAGAGCAAAGAACACTGTACCAAGAGTCTGAAGACCTGGGTTATCACTCCAGTTCTGCCACTGACTAATTGTGAATATGTCACTACTGGACCACGAGCTCCTTGAGAGTAGATCTGCATCTTGACCATCACTATACCCCTCGCACTAGCATGGCTAGCCTAGAGATGTCCAAGAAATGTTCATTCAGTGAATGAATTTCATTAATGTAACAAATGTATGGCATAGGGAATATAGTCAATAATACTGTAAGAACTTTGTATGGTTAACAGATGGTAACTAGACTTATCGTGGTGATCATTTCATAATGTATGAAAATGTCAAATCACTATGTGGTACACCTGAAACTAATAAATATTGTAAATCAATTACACTTCAATTTAAAAAATTCAGTGGCTGAGAGTGTGGGTTCTGCAATCGAATAAACTAAATTCAAATTCAGACTCCATCATTTGTTATCAGTTACTTGACTTCTGTCTCAGTTTCGTCATCTGGAAAATAGGAATAATAACACCACCTTCCTGTAGCAGGTCCTCCTGATGTTCTGCCTATTCCTATCCCACCACATCCCCTGGCACAGCTGAGTTTCTAGCTAAAACTGACAGCCTCCCACCTTAAACACGTGTACCTCTTTCATCTCTGCTGGAAGGCTTTCTCTTGCACCAAAAAAGCCTGCTCAGCAGAGGCAATCCCAAAGTGCTAGAGTATGATGTCCAATGCGGAGGCTCGGGGTAAATGCTCCAGCCTCCCCGGGCTCTGCTCGGGCAATTCTGACCTGTGTTCCCCAGCAGGACTGAGACCCAGTAACCTACTCATTAATATACCCTTTACTGGCTTTTCTAACTCTCACTTCCCCCCTCCCGCTGCAAAAAAACTCAATTGTGCTTCTTAAATAAATTATCTGCACTCAAGGCCTTGTCTCAGAGTTTTCATTGGGGGTGTTATGGACAGAACTGTGTCCTCCCCAAATTCATGTATTGAAGCCCTGACCCCTAGTATCTCAGAACATGGCTGTGTTTGGACGTAGGGCTACTAAAGATGTGATTGAGTTAAACTGAGGCTGTTAGGGTGGGCCCTACTCCAATCTGACCGCTGTCAGAAGAGGTGAGATTGGAGTAGAACAGGAAATTTAAACAAAGAGGCACCAGGGATGCACACACAGAGAGAAAGGATATGTTAGAACACAGCAAGAAAGCAGTCATGTGCAAGCCAAGGAGAGCGGCTTCAGGAGAAACCAAACCTGCTGACACCCTGACCTTGGACTTCCAGCCTCCAGAACCGTGAGAAATACATTTCTGTTGTTTAAGCCACCCAGTCTGTGGTATTTTGTTATGGTGGACCAAGCAAATGAATATGGGAGAAACCCCAAATAAGATACCACCTCATGAAGTTATCATGAAGAATAAATAAGACAATATGTCTACGGTACCCAGCTCACGCCTGGAGTAACTCAATACCTGGCCGTTGTCACGATTGTTAGTATCATTAGTTAGTAGTGATGGGAGGAGTAGGAATAGCCGTATCGTCATCATCACCATCTATAAAATAATCATTGCTCTGCTACAATATCTCAAAGGGTAGTTGTGAAGCACAAAGAAGAGAGCAGATGTGGAAAGATGTTACATGTCCAACATTTACTTACCCTGGACTTCCCTGGCGGTCCAGTGGTTAAGACTCTGTGCTTCCACTACAGGGGGCAGAGGTTCAATCCGTGGCCAGGGAACTAAGATCCTGCATTCCATGGCACGGCCAAAAAAAAAAAAAAACATTCACTCACTCTTTCATTCAACAAACTTCTATTAGGATCAACCCCAGGCACTGGGCTAGGTGCTGGAACTATAGAGCACCATGCTGTCCGGTACTATGGACATTATTCATGTGCAGTTCTTTTTAAATTTAAATTATTTAAAATAAAATACAATTTAAAATTCAGTTTCCCAGTTATGTGTCACATTTCAAGTGCTCAAGAGCACCTACTGGCGACTGTATTGAACGGTAGAGAAAATATTTCCAACATTGAAGAAAGTTCTATTGGACAGAACTGGTAGAGGAAAAAAAATAAATTTCTACTCTCTGTGACTCTTAATCAACCACAAATTCAATCTGATAACGATATTTCCGGAAATGGACTCCAATGTCCACTCCGTGGGAGGTCAGTCTTTGCTTCTGAAGGACAGTACAGTGATTCTAGACACTCAAGTTCTGAGAATAGGCGGTGGCTATTCAGATCACTGCCAATAATAGCAAGGACATTCTTTCATTCATATAATGCGACTGAATGCCTACTCTGTGAGAGTGACGATGCTGGGGGCAGCAGGGCACACAAAGATATAAAATCCACAGATTCCAGTCTTAAGAAGCTTATAGTTTCATATTAGGAATAATAGATACACACAGATAGCTGCAGCGTATGGAAGATTGAAAATAGCCTCATGTGAAAAGTGACTCTCCTAACAGCAGCTAGTATGGGTGAGCACTTAGCATGTGCCAGCCTGGAGCCAAGAGCTTCATAGACATGCTCTCATTGAATTGTAATCATCACCCTAGTAGGTACGCTGTTATCATCTTCATTTTACAGAAAAGGAAATGAAGCACAAAAAGATTAAGGACCATGCCCAGAGTCACGCAGTTTATAAGTGGTGAACCCAGGCAGCCAGATCCAGGCTCAGTGCTCTACATTGCTACTAGTTAGGATGGCAACAGCATGGCTCATGGTGGAACGTCAACAAACCTGAAATCATGGGAGGACCCACTTGGAAAAACAGAAACTTATGCCCCCACTCCTACACACCTGTCTTAGCTTGGGTTCCCTCCAAAGCAGAGTGAGTGCCAAGGACTAGGGCTCAAGAGTTTTATTTGGTAGATGATCTGAGGATGCAGGCATGAGGGAGGAGGGAGAATGGGATACAGAAGGAAGAGAAACCAATGTCGGGGTACATTACTGAGATCGCTGCTGTGAGCAACAGGGAATCACTGCCACACATACAGGATGCCTCCCATGGCTGTCCACCTAAAAGACAGAAAACTTTAGCCACCAACATTTAGCCAACAGTTCCCATCCCTCACTGGCTGAGAATTCCCTCAGAGTGTCAACATCACCCTGCTTCTAGTCTGCCCTGCAGAGCCATGCAACTCCTATGACCTCAAAGAGAACCTGAGGCAGAACGCAGGAAGATTCATATCACAGCCTTGCATACCATGCAGCGCAAGGTAAATCTAGAACTGCCCATGCAGCTGCAGCTGATTCAGAGGGAGATGATAGGATATAACATGGGCATCAGGGCATCCACTGTACCACTCAGATTTCTCCTCTTTGGTTTCATTCAATTGATTTTTCCAAGCACAGATTTGTAGCCTAGGAATTAGGGATGCCTTGGCTAAAAGAGGACACCAGCCGTACCCTCATGGAGATTACAGCCCAATGAGAATGCGTTTCTGACCAGTTTTCAAGCAGGAATCTTCCCAGTGTCCATCCACCAAAGTGCTGGGACCCATACCTGAGGACCACCCACTGCTGTACAAGCCACTGAGTTCCTTTTCTGGTTACACAACTGCTTTCATAAAAACTGGCTGTGTCCCAGCAGCTCCTGAGCATTTTCCTCCTGAACTTTAGCTGACAGAATTTCATTACTTTAAACTCATTTCAACTACCAGAAAACATCGTGCACTTTTCCACTGGGTCCAAAACATTACTCAGAAAGAAATGAATAGGAGGGAGAGACGGGAAAACCCACAGACAAAATATCATTAGGATTGTCAGTTCCAGAGCCAGGCTGCCTACGTTGTCATTTCATCTTTGTGCGTATTTACCCAAGGCCCTTCCGTTCCACTCTGAGTTTCAAAGTTTGAAGCTTTCTTGAGGAAAGAAGGAAGATGAGAAAATCCACTTCATTAAAGTCTAAGGTTTTCACTCAAAGTTTGGCAACTTCTCATGTCAATGAACTCCAGGGGTGAAACTTCTCATGGGAAATAATAAATATTTTTAAAAAGGAGATGGGGAGAGTCTAAACAAGACATAAAAATTAAAGCACTACATTAGAATCAACTTCTGTTGAGACAGTAACTTTAAAATCTCTTTCTAAAGGAAGCTGTGATTTGAAGCATTTTGAAGAAGGTAATTAGTGACCACTGAAATACAAGGAGGTATGATGCGCAGCGTCCCTCAAAGGTCTTAGGAAGAAAGACATTCAATGCGGTCATGTCCACAGTCAAGGATTTCCGACCCTCATTATATTGATTTCTTTAGTACATTTCTGACAATACCCCATTGGTCAGCTTCCACTCCTAGCACCACACCATTAGCCTAGTTAAATCCATCATTCAGAGATTTGTGCTAAAGAGACCAAAGTTTATAAATTAGTTCTATATTCAACCAGTTTATTGTGTTCCATTGTTAAGACTGTTACCCTGCAACATCCGCTTACAATATAGGCAACTGATCGCAATGAAGGTGAAGAGGAAGAGGGGTCACTGGAGTCAGCTCTCAATACCGCAAAGACATATGTCTTACTGTGTCAGGGCAGGACATGACAGTTCTGTCACCTTCTTTTCAATCCTTGATCTTCTCTTTCCTTTTGTCATATTATATTTTAGTTAAGTCCTACAAAACAGTGTGAAAGAGAAGCCATCAAAATGGATATCCTTTTATATTTCCTAACTAACGTTTTTAAAATTCCATCATGAAGTACGATATTTGATATAGGACTTTGGGGGATTAGATCTGTCACATCTAAGAAAATTCTTATTCCAATTTTGCTGGGGTTCTTCTCTAAATATATGTTAGTGTTGAATTTTGTGAAAGTTTCATATGATTTTTCCCATGTATGCATTTATAATTCTACATAGGTTATAGAACTACAGCATCAAATCCAGAAAACTCTAACTGATATTTGGTCCTCAAGGCCTTTTACATTTCTAATCAGAGATTGGCAATTGGGGTTTGGGGCTTATTAAGAAGTAAAATATTTATTCACTTCAAATACACGCTTCCCATTGCCATATTAGGATTCTGTAAAGGAGAAAAAGACTAAAGACTTTTGTGGAATTTCATCCTGTACTCCATATGACTTTCAGTAACATTTCACCTTAGCAAGATCTTGTTTATTTTTATATGTCCAGTTGGTAAAAACAAAAGCAGAAAAATAAACCTTCCTGCCCCCCCTTAATTGGGCAGGGTCAGTGTTATAGCCCTCAAGATAAAGTTAGACTATGCTTGGTTTCATCTCCTGACACACTCCTAGCCTCTTGAAAACCCCCTTCAGACTGGAAGCCATCAGCCTCAGAAACCAATAGCAGATTAGATATACTGGAGTCCACCTCTCTTCCCCTGGTGCCTCCAATTCAGGAAATATGGGGCCAACACATCTCTGAAAAAATTGGGCTTTTTGGAAATTTTAAGGACACAGGCTTAACTCTCCTGATGGCTCCAAACCACAGATACTTTCTTATATGAGTTGCTCATGTCTGACACTTGGGCTCAGAGGAAAATAATTTCCACTCCACATGGCTCTGGGTGGTAGCTGCCCCAGTCCTAGTTCTGGCTTTTCATTTCTCTTGACCTTACATTCCTCTTCTGTAATAGAAAACAATCGAACCCTACAATGCACTGATATCCAGACAATATTTCTAGGAATCATGGCATATTGACAGCTTTCACCTCTCTTCTAGTCTCTCCCATTGGCCCACCCCTCCTAGGATGATGTGTCCCTCTATCCAGGCTGAACCATACAAAGAACACAAGGACAATGGAGAAGTTACGACTATTTCATTGGCAAGTGAAGGAATGCACACTAAGTGGCTTATGCAAAAACAGGCTGGTGTAACCCAAAGTCCAAGGAGCAGACAATCTTCATGCACAACTGGATCCAAGCGCTCCGAGAATGGTGTCAGGAATGGGCCCCTCTCTTCTTCTCCCTGCCTCTTGGCTCAGCTGTCTTCCAGGCTGGCTGCTTTCTCCGGCAGCTTTCCCCATGCCGGCTTCAGCTTGCATTAGACTCTCAGTAGAAAGAGATCGTCTCTTTCCCAATAGTTCCACCCAGAATCCTGGGGAGGCTCTCATTTCTGCTTGTGTCACGTATTCTGTATCAGTCAGGGTCTTAACAGGAAATAGTTCACTTACACTGGATGATTTGAGGAGAGTTTAATTAAGGGGCTATTCTCAAATATGGAGGCAGTGTGTAGGGAAACCACAGGGAATGGAGGCACTCTCTTGCCATACACTGGGGATTTATTATCTGTAGGTCTGGAAACAGAAAGAGCTGTCTGCCAGGAGCTGCAGCCTTTGGTGGAGGTCTACAGTGAGCCCAGGATGAATGTGTGGCTTGCTCTTGATCTCCTTCCTCCCTCTGCTGTCTTACCAGTGTTTGGTAACAGCAGAATCTGACTAGAAGCCAGACGATAATGGAGCTTGCCAATGAAGTCTATACTGGCCAGCATCTTAGGGCATGGCAGGGGAGAGAAGGGTGGAGAATGGATTCAGAGATCAAATGGAAGATATCCATATCCATCTCACTATGCTCATTCCTGAACCAGTCCCGATGGCCAGGGGAAAGTCCTTAGACCTGAGTCTATGCCCGTCCCTGGAGCTGAGGGTGAGGTCAGGCTTACGTCAAAGAAATGAACTGGGAGCATTTGCCTGCAGGTATGTGTGTGTGCATTCATACATGGGTGCATATGCTTCCTCAGCAGATATCAAAGTACATTACCAGAAAAAGGAAAGGATTCTGGAATGGCAAAAATAGCTGGAGACCACCACAGGGCAAATGCATTTCTCTTGGACTTGTTCCAACTGACCTTAGAGATCTACCAATATTTTTCTTTGGCCTTTTCCTTGCAGGCCTAGAGTGAGGCTTGATTAGCAGAGATAGCCCTGGCAGCTGAGGGTCAGCCTCCTCACCTTACATGAATTTGGTCATGATCTTCAGACAAAGGTCCATCCCCCATGCAAAGTTCCCTGGAAAACATACCGCACACACCGACTGACAGCCTGGCCAAAGTGCTGCCTTCAATTTGAGTTGACCTTCGGTTCTCCACTGCTGCCTTCAAGCCTTGTTCATCCTAGGCCTGTTTGTGCTGGCCTTCTCCCCATCACTTGATACCCAATGCCAGTTCTTTCTCTCCATCCCCAATCCAGACCCAGATAACAATTTTCAACTCTGCTTTCCATTCCATGTACTACTTTCCATTTCAGGTGCTCAGATCCAGAATCCCAGTGGGATTAATAAAGCCAAATAAAGCCAATTTTTTTAGCCAATTGCCCTAGGATACTATGCTGCTGGTGCTGAAAGATGGAATTCTAGGGACTCCAGCTCTAAACAGCTTCCCCATCCTGACACACGCATACAACAAGGATTATGCCCTTTTCCAGGGTTCAGTAGACAACATCATCATAGCCTACACAGCAGTCACTTGGCCAGGAAACATGCTTAATATAGTGGTCACAGAGGAGTGACAGGAGAGGAAGCACAAAGAGGGAGGGAGAGAAGACCCTGGGGAGAAACTACTCAATGTAATTCTGAGCTCTGCTGAAGTAGGACCTTCAAACGCTAGACCAAAAATGTCCCCTGAATCTTACTAACTTCAACCCCATCATCCTCCCCATCCCTTCTCCTCTGTTCCCCAAGAGAGAGGAATAAGTGGGACCTATGCTCTTAAAGTGACAAGCAAAATGGAGATACCCTTTCTCAGGAAGACAGCAAAACACCTGTCATTGTTTACATGACACACTGAGGGTATATCTTTAATAGAGTCATAAATATTCTCCCGTCTCGGGAGGGAGATTCAGCACTCACCGCTCTTGTTGTTACGGCAGATGAGTGGTTTTCATAACTGGAAATAACAAGTCATTGGCTTGTTGGGTCTTCTTTTTTCAGGGCCAGAAGCAATATATATTCTTTCCCAAGGATTTTTTTCTTGGCCATTGTAGGCCTCCCTTAGGCTGCTCCTTTCTTGGTTTCCCTGAGACTACAATAGTCTCTCTTTACTCTCAGCTGTGTAAGGAGCAGTCGATCCTTACTAAGCTCATGGGGCTGCATGACCTTGGGCAGGTAACCTAACCATGTTTTCCTCAGCTGCCTTATTTATGACATAGGGAAAATAATCAGGCCCACGTCATGGGGCAATTGTGAAGATTAAGTGAGATAGTGCAAGTAAGTTCAGAACCCTGTGCTTGGCATTAGAAAATGTTGGTTCTTACTATTGAAAAGGAAAATATGAATTAAGTGTATTTTATCATAGGCATCAGGAGTTCAGATGGGGTAAGCTGAGAAGGTTGTGTGAGCTGGACCTGAGAACCCAGGTGAGAGTAATTCGTCTGCCCCACCACTTCTGTCCCCTGATCTTGTGTCTCAGTTAACACTTGCTTTGTTGCACTTTCCCTTCATCTGCTCTCTCCGGGAGGACTGCAGTGACAGTAGCGGATGCCGTGAGGACAAGGACTGTGGCTCTAATGCCCCAAGGCCCCACGTCCTTTGCACATATTAAGTGCTCAGGAAGTGTCTGGTGGTTGATACCTATAGGAGGAAGAAGGCACCCCAAGCAGAAAAAACGGCTGATAAACACCTGGAGGTGGGAATTTATTGGGTCGGCCAAAAAGTGCCTTTGGTTTTTAAGTAAAAATAAAGGACACATTTTTCATTTTCATCAAAAACTTTATTGAACAACATAATCACCCTTTTGTTCCACTACCTTCTGCCATTTTTCAGGCAACTTCATAATTCCATCTTCCCAAAACTTTTATTTTTTTGAGCAAAGAACTGGTCCAGGTGCCTTTTACAGTCTTCCAGGGAACTGAAATTTTTTCCATCAAGGGAATTCGGTAAAGACTGCAATAAATGGAAATCCAAAGGTGCAATGTCTGGTGAATACGGCAGATGAATCAGAACTTCCCAGCCAAGCTGTAACAGTTTTTGCCTGGCCATCAAAGAAACACGTGGTCTTGCATTATCCTGATGGAAGATCATGCATTTTCTGTTGACTAATTCTGGACACTTTTCATCGAGTGCTGCTTTCAGTTGGTCTAATTGGGAGCAGTATTTGTTGGAATTAATCGTTTGGTTTTCTGGAAGGAGCTCATAATAGAGGACTCCCTTCCAATCCCACCATATACACAACATCACCACCTTTGGATGAAGACCGGCCTTTGGCGTGGTTGGTGGTGGTTCATTTCTCTTGCCCCATGATCTCTTCCATTCCACATTATTGTACAGTATCCACTTTTTATCACCCGTCACAATTTGTTTTAAAAGCAGAACGTTTTCATTACGTTTAAGTAGAGAATCACATGCAGAAACACGGTCAAGAAAGTTTTCTTCGCTTAACTTATTTGGAACCCAAACATCAAAGTGATGAACATAACCAAGCTGGTGCAAATGATCTTCAACGCTTGATTTGGATATTTTGAGTACGTTGGCTATCTCCCGTGTGGTATGATGTTGACTGTTCTCAATTAATGTCTCGATTTGATCGCTATCAACTTCAACTGGTCTACCCAACCGTGAAACATCGTCCAGCGAGAAATCTCCAGCACAAAACTTCACAAACCACTTTTGACATGTTCGATCAATCACAGCACCTTCTCCATACACTGCACAAATCTTTTTTTGCATTTCAGTTGCGTTTTTACCTTTTTTGAAATAATAAAGCATAATATGCTGAAAATGTTGCACTTTTTTTCATCTTCAATATTAAAATGGCTACACAAAAATTCACCAATTTTGATGTCTTTTTTTAAATGCACGCTGATATGATAGCTATCACATACAATCTAACAAAATTGTTTCGAATGAAGTTAAAGACAACTAAATGCTCCTAGAGCCATTTTACGGAAAAAACCAAATGAACCTTTTGGCTAACCCAATACATGAAGATTCTGGCCTCTCAGGGAAATTTTCTCCCAGTCTCCCCGGCTCCCATTTTCCCATTGGTCAAGATTCAGCTCACCAGGAGCAACCCCTCTCACTCTTGTAGATTTTGTCAACTGGTCCCCCAGCAGCCATTCAGAAACCAGATCCCGTGCTCCAAGGCGTTGCATTTCATTTTCTCCAGGACTCAGCCCAGGTGGGGCACTGACCAGGAGAAAAAAGGAAGTGGAGGAAAGAACTGAAAGGGCACCAAGGAGTCCAAGCCTCTACTTTGTCTTTCCTTGTCTTCTTCATTTTCCTTTTCTGAATGAATACATTATTTTTAGTTAAGTAATGCATGCATATGGTCTTAATTGTGAAAACATTCAAGCAAACAGATAAAAGTACCACTTCTCTCTCTGAACATCACTGCTGTTATCAGCTTAGCATGAATCTATTCCAATGTACATATATATATATATATATATATATATAATTTCTGATCCCCAGTTGCTTCATCTGTAAAGCAATTTTTTTCTTAATTTTACTGAAGTATAGTTGATTTACAATGTTGTGTTAATTTCTGCTGTACAGCATAGTGATTCAGTTATACATATACAAATTATTTTTCATATTCTTTTCCACTATGGTTTATCACAGGATATTGAATATAGTTCTCTGTGTTATACAGTAGGACCTTGTTGTTCATCCATCCTACACAATAATTTGCATCTGCTAATCTCAAACTCCCAGTCCTTTCTTCTTCCCTGCCATTGGCAACCACAAGTCTGTTCTCTATATCTATGAGTCTGTGTAAAACAATTTTTAAAATACTGAGCTTACCGATCTGTATGCTCACATATGTATGGTACATGGCATGAAGTCTGGAATGCAGTAAGTACTCAACAAATATTAGATGCCTTCTCCTTGAGGTCCATTAGCCATATGGTTCTTCATGATATATAAAAAAGCTAAATATACATATGCATTTAACCATTGAATAAAACATTCTGTTCAACTATCAGGGAAACTACTCACCTCATGCCTGCTTGAAACCACAACACAATGTAAGTCATTTGGAGCTTTGTTCAATGGCTAAAATGGTAAAAGTGTAAAGCCCAGGGACTTCCCTGGTGGTCCAGTGGGTAAGACTCTGTGCTCCCAATGCAGGGGGCCAGGGTTTGATCCCTTGTTGGGGAACTAGATCCCACATGCATGCCACAACTAGGAAGCCTGCATGCCAGCAACTAAGAAGCTCGCATGCCGCAATGAAGAAGCCCAAATGCCGCAACTAAGACCCGGCACAGCCTAAATAAATAAATAAATAAATAAATAAAAAGAGTATGGGAAGAAGACAGGGCTTAAAAAAGCAGGTTAGGTTGACAAATTAAAAAAAAAAAAAAAAGTGTCAAGCCCCTTGCCCCCAAACTCTATTTCATGTTATTTTGATGGCAATGAAACTTCTCTCGAGAAGGCCTTGCCTACTGAGCAAGGAAGACACATATTTTGCTCTCTATATTTGGTCTGTGGTGTTTGAAGTTCTGCACAGGGTCTAATAACTAGGGATTTTTCAGCAGCCTGTGAAATGTTTGAAAACTGGGAAGAAAATTTGACTTTAATATACACAAGAAAACTGAAAAATTGAACTTAATAAGTGTTTAATTAAATGTCTTCAAAATCTAACATTATGTCAGCATCTTTAATAGGTAGATTTACGTTCATAAAAATGTTTCATTTTATTTAAAAACAATATTTTGGTTAGATTTTTCTGACTATAGAAGTATGAATATATACTCAGAAAATCTTACAACGATTGCTGATAAATTATAAACAATAGTAAATTGGATTATAAGTAGCCAAATCGTTTTAAAAGCGAAAATAAGAAAAAGTCCTTTAAAAAATTTTCTACAGAGAGTAATATTGAATGTAAGAGGTGATGCTTTTTAATCACTCTGATAAGGTATATGGATAACTGCAAAAGGAAGAGTTGGCCTAGCACTTTTGTCAAAGTGCTAAAACAACTCCAGGTAGACCGTATTCCTTAAACTGAAAGATGTGTTGGAAAGATCAAAAGTATTCTAAGACACAATCAGCAGAAGGTCCAATACATACATCAAAAAAAGTTATAGCCACACACTTAATCCTCTACACCTTCGTTTAGGAACCAGCTCCATTGTCAACGGCACCAATTCTGTGGCTTGCCCTATTTTAGTTCCTTCCCTTATGCCTGTCCTACCTGCCAAATAAGACAATAAAATCTCCAAGGTCAGGATTCACAACCACTGTCTCTTTTTATCTCATCTTGGGACATGTAGCAATCACTCCGAATTTACTTTTAAAACTGGAGATTAAAACAAGCAAGCACTTTTAAACCGCTCTTAAAAAAAAATTCTTCCAAGTTTGTTACTAACAACATATGAAAAGAATCTGAAACTTTGAATTGTAAAACACTGCTGTGAAATTACATTTTCGAGAACATCTATTGTTTCCTTGTGCCTTGCTTGAAAATGTTTCTCCCTAGGATATTAGCATATTACAAACAAACCCTAGAGTACCTCACTTTCCTGCCCAAAGGTAGTACTTAACTCTGGTTGATTTCTTAGCTAAAATTACTTACAGGAAGAAAAACTGCCTAAGTGTCTTTGATTATTACGGAATATTTGAGCCCTCGTCAAGCAGTGCCAACCGTGTTACACAAAAAACAAAACACGCCTTGAGCGGCATTGTATTTAAATATGATAATGTTTCGCAGTTTAGTTTTGATGGAGAAAACGAGAATTATTATTCCCCAGGTGGATTTCCAACTAAGGATTAACCTTGTTCTATGGATTTCATAACTGTGGCATTATCGCTGTGCTTTTCATAATGAAGGGAAAATCCAGCATCAAATAAGCAATTTGCAATGGTTTACGTTCTCCCCCACCTGGGTGAGAGGAGGAGCGTCAACTATTCCAGCTATGATTTTCTGAGCTTTTTGTTTCCTAAAGAGGAATTTACCTGAGCTCCTTTGGGGAAGAGATGTGTTTTCACAAAACCAAGTCATAAGCCCCAGACCATGACTGCAATTGTAACAACATTTCTTTTTTTCTTTTTTGCTATTTCTTTGCTATAAAAAAGAGTCAAGAATAGTCTCAGACTTTTGCTGGAGCACAAGAAAGAACCAACTGTACCAGGTGTAACTCCACTCATCCTCTCCCCAACCTCAAACCCCAGCAAACAACACTCCCCTAATCAGAATGGGAATTTTCACAAAAGATGGAGAACTGAGGTGCTGTTAATTAGGTCACTGGAGTCTTTTTTAAAAACCTGGACAAAAGAAAGAGAGGCTTGTTCTCTTAGCTAAGTTATTCATCCTGAGCTCATTCTTCCTAAGAATAGTCTCTCTTCATCAGCTGCAAATGAATTCAAAGATCTCCCAGCCCAGCCAGACACTTGGGATGCTAGGGACTCCTCTGAGCTCGGTGGGATCCAGTCTATTCCCCAACAAGGGGATTTCTCATTCTCTTCTCCCTTGCACACCAACCAAGATTTCAAAGACTGTGTTTATTTAAAAAGCAACACTGATTACATCCAATTAATTATTTTTCCACTTCTAATTAAGCAGACACAGATACCTACCAAGCAGCATGTTTAAGCAGCATGAGATAACCAGGGTTACCACATTACTACGTGGAGTTGGTTTGACTACAGCCTCAAATACAATTCTGAGGTTCCTAACACATGCTGATTCAGGGTGGCTAGGCGTAGGATTCGCACTAGGTTTCCTGAAATACAGAGAGTGACTTAAGAGCCCTGAGCTTGGGAGCACTACCTCGGAGTCTTCACATAAGACCACCCTTGGGGACTCCGTCCTGTAGAATTTAAGTGAGCATTACCCCCCTCTCCCTTACAGTGGGTATTCCAGTGTCTAAACCTGTATGGGTGGATAGATTTCAAGATTTTACTGCCTAGCATTGCACTGGACGCTTTACAAACACAGTTTGAAATAACCATCCTAGTAACGCAATGAAGTGGATATTCAGTCATTCATTCATCCACTAATGTAACTTATAAAGGGTTTACGATGTACACAGAACTTATAAAGGGCTTACAATGTATGGAGAACTGGGCGGGCTGCTAGGGATACAGCACTGGAAAAATCCTTTCCTGTAGGAGTTTACATTCTAGTCTGGAGATACAGACAACAAGCATCTAAAGAAACAATTGTGCAAGGAAATAAACAGGATGATAGACTAGACAGTGAAGGGAAGCACTACTTAGGTAGTGTGATCAAGGCCGTTATCACTGAGGGGCCCTGACTTTTGATCTGAGACCTTAAGGTATTAAACCTGCTTTGACAAGTGGGAAATCGAGGCTCAGAGAGGTTCAACAAAACTCAATATCATGTATCTATTGAGATCGTGTTAAATTCTAAGCTATAGTTGTCAATCTCCAAATCTGTCTGCTTTCCACCATACCCTGTTGCCTCCCAAGGGGACCTGATAAATACCCAAATTCTGCCCTACATCAAGGCAGTTGTAGTAGAGGTTTCAACCTTAGGCAGGCTGCAGAGAGAAGAGGATGTTGCCAAAAAGAGAGATGAAAACAAGGAATTAAAACTATTAAGCATCCTTATTTATATGTAGGATAAATCATAGCCAGTAGTAAGGGATCCATATTTAATTTTTCTTTCTTTACTTCCCTAATTCCTCCTCAATTTTTCACCAATACCAAACTGTTCAATTTTTTTTTCTTGTGGATAGTAATGAATGGCTCCCGATTGAATCTCTAGAGACCAGATTTTCAGAGCCTATTTTTTAAGATATGAAAGTTACATAAATACTTATGTTCTCATCAAAGTCCAGATTTCCAACCCACCCATCTCCAAAAAGTAAAGAGTCATTAAAAAAAAAAAAACTCAAGGGAAAAAAATGTCTTTGTAAGCTGATTGAGTAACACAGAGAATTGCCTTGATTACAAGTGACATTCAAAGAGGTTCTCTCTTCCACATGGCCATTTCCTCTCCAAGTGACACTGAACAGGAGATAAGGTGTTTTTTTAGGACGCTTCCAAGAACAGTTTTATTGAACACAGGTTTTACTGAAGCTGAAGAACCCAGCTATCTTCGATCCCTAGAGAAAAAGTCTCCTTCCAGTAAATGAAGGGCTATTAGCTGAGGAAGGGGAACAATCAAGGCACTGCCTTCCAGGGAAAGAACAAAGCTTCAAGCTTTGAGCACAAAGGAAGGGACTAGGGCTCAATTTCAAGAGGGCAGCTCTGACAGAGGAAGTTATTAAAGACGAGGAAGAAAACTATCAGGAAAGCTTGATTGTGGCCACGCCTACTTCTCTTTAAAAATGGGACAGCTATGAATCTCACCAATGTACAAGTAGAAAAGCAACCTATTTAATTTCACAGTAGCCTAACACAGAGAAGGACCAGAAACCTGAGACTCCTGGAAGAAATTGTCACCCTGTCATGACTCCTCCATGGTGGCCTGAAGTGTCCTCCCTCTTTATGGTACCCCCTTTGATATGTTACTGTTCATGATACAAGTAAGGTAGAGTTCATGGAAGTTTAGAACCTGGGCTTTGGAATCAGACAGAGGGGTCTTGGCTCTGCCACTTTACAACTGTAAGATGGGATTTTCGTGAAAGAAGAGTGGCCTATTGTTTCTCTAAGGCCTTGACAAAGCCTACACAAAATAACTTTCTCCCCCTCAACTCACCCCCAAAAAAAGAGTATTATTATTTTTTAATGGTAGCCAAGATTGCAAAATCAAAGACAGAGAGGGGAAGAAGAAGAGAAGGAGGAGGAGAACAGAAGGAAAACAACAAGAAAGAAAGAAAGAATGGCAGTAAATCCAGAATTGCAAGCCTTGGTAAGGAGATGTGTGGGTTGGCACTCATTTTAGCATAAGTGGCATCAGCATTTGGAAGAGACGTTTGGCAAGTCTGAATATCTGCGATAACATGAGTTTTTATGTCATATAAACCACAGGGCTTGTAAATCTGAAAGACATCTTTTCAAAGGCCCTCTTGCTGAGCAGGAGATTTGCTTTTAAAATACATGGTAGATATTGCATTTGACTTTCCAGTAACCATGCCCCGCAGGTAGGTAGCAGGTCACGGCAACCCCATCCCATGGCCAGTGATGAGTCCAGGGACGTACGCCAATTTGAGGTGAAGAGACTCAAGGAGAGTGTGGTCCAGGGCTCGTGGGCAGGAAGAGTTTCTTCCACACACCGGACGGTAAGTAAGGAAGCACATTCCCAGACGCTGTCTGTAGACATGACGGGAGCTGGCCTGTGATCAGAGCAAACACTGGGAGAGTTGAAGCCAAGTGAGTCTCAGAGAAGGGGGGCCTCAAGCCCACCTACATGTGGACCTCTCACTAGGAGATATAATACATGTATGTTCAATAAATTCAGGGACTGCTTCCTGCTTGTCCTGTCTTGCAAAGTGACAATGCACGTTAGTGTATTAAACGCTCTGGAAAGCCCTGCAGTATAGTAACCCCTAAAATCTGCATTTTGCCGACCTAACTTTTCAGAGAAATCCCTCTCCTCTTAATACCTATTAATGTGTCATAGAACATACTTTGAGACATGCGACTGCAGAGTTTAGTAACTTTAGCCTGGATCAGCAGCCCTTCCTTAAAAACAAAAACTCTCTATCTCTAGCTATCTCTATTACTAAATCAGTACAGTCTTTCATCTGCTATTTTGAGCTGCTGTCCTCTCATATATTCCTTCATCTTTACTTTTCATACCCTTTTTGTTTCATGCACATTTGTGCCTTGCGGAGGGCTTTCAAAGGCCACGCTGATGAAGAGTTCCACTACTGAGATGTGTACTAGTCTTTAAGGCAATTTCATATGCCTGCCTACTGTCTCCCTACTCTATTCACTTCTTCCTTTCTTATTTATATATTTTTCTTACATACTTCATTATATTCTTTGGCATACTTTCTAGCCTCTGAACTCTTTTATCTGCTAACTTGCTACTGCCTCAGTTACAGGGCTTTCTGTTTTCAGTAGGTGTCACAGACACTTATTGCTTTGTCTTTCCAGCACTGTTTCTCCCCTCCCCACGTGGTTGTAGTAGAAGGCACCATATTCTTACCTAACTCCATCCTCATCACTGCAATTTTTAATCATCAGCCAATCACAGTCCTTCCCTGGGATTTTTCTGCCTAGAACTGAGAGAGAGAGTAAGCTTCTCTGCCTGACTCTCATTCTCACTCCCCCTCCCTTTCCCTTCCCTTCCTTCCTTTCTCTTTCTCTCTCTCTCTCTCTCTCTCTCTCTCTCTCTCTCACAGGAGACAGAAGTTGCAAGACATAAGTTGTTCCTACCACGAAAGACAACCAGTCTTCAGTAAGAATGGATGAAACAGACTGAAGACAACAGAGGCAGAGAAAGAGAGAAAGTTCTGTGGGTGTTCAGGTCAAGTTCTAACTGCTCCTGAATCTAGCTGCCTGTGTGCCCCTTTTTGCAATTTGCTATCCAAAGTTCCTTGAATTATCTAAAATGGCGGTCTGCAAACTAAGCACCCATGGACCAAATCCAGCTGCAGCCTATTTTTGTAAATGAAGCTTTACTGGGACATAGACACATACATTTGTCTGTTTACAGACTGTCATTGGCTGCTTTCATGCTACAACAGCTGAGTTGAGTCACCACAACAGAGAGGATATGGCCCACAAAG
Organism: Physeter macrocephalus; assembly: GCF_002837175.3. Lineage (NCBI taxonomy): Eukaryota > Metazoa > Chordata > Mammalia > Artiodactyla > Physeteridae > Physeter > Physeter macrocephalus. The sequence continues at coordinate 66,660,178 of NC_041233.1, forward strand.
ATGAAAATATTCATTATCTGGGCCTTAAGAGAAAAAGTTTGCCAACCTCTGATCTAAAACAACTCGGTATTCCTCCAACAATTTCTCCTTTTTGCCTAAGGTAGCTCCAGTTGGTTTCTGTCAATTGTGACCGAAAAATTGTGATAAACTGGTCCTCAAATTGCCCTTGTGCTCAGTGCCCTCCATGCACAGCTCATGTGCCATCCAGTCCTGAGCTAAAGCCCTTTGCCCTTCTCTGTGCCTATCTTCTCTTTCTGATCATTTCTTTTTGTGCAGGGATTAGGCCATTCTATACAATGTTTTTAATCAGGGATTTACATATAGGCTTCCCCTTTATCCTTCCTTTCCACCTCAGGATATTATAAACTTTTGGTGGAGGAGGAACTACTTCTCATTCATCTTTGGTTTTCCCTCCCCAGGTACCAGGTACAAAGTAGACACTCAGTAAACACACATTGTATATTGAAGTAAATTTCTCCTCATACCACATCCCATCCTTTCCTCCCACTCAGTTAAATCTCTTTGTAAGAGAAGCTGTCTTTTCAAATACTCCTTCATTTTGCAAAAGAAGACCAGCTTCCAGGCCAACGTTAATAGGAGGACCACACCATCCAGAAATGAATCCCCAATCAGTGAGCATTTTTAGTCTAAAACAGTCATTTTCAAAAGCATGGTCTCTGGGCAGCTGCAGCAGTCTCACCCAGGAACTCATCAGAAACACAAATCTGCAAGGTTCCACTCCAGACCTTCTGAATCAGAAACTCATGGGTGGAGCCCAGCAATCTGTGTTTTTACCAAGACCTCCAAGTCATTCTGCTGCTCTAAAACAAAAGCAAGAGGTCAGCAAACTTTTCTGGACAAGGAAGAGAGTAAACATTTAGGCTTTGAGGGCCAAGGAAACCAAAACTATTATATGGTACTTACATAAAAAGAGAGAACACAAACTTCCAAATATTTTGTGATGTAATTCAAAATATAATATTACATAGTATGTAATAATAACAGAGTACAATTTTTTTGTAATACAGGTCTACCAATGAGAAGAATAGAATTTGGGGGGGGATATCATTTCACTTAATTGGGGTTCAGAGTGGATGTTCCCTATCATCAAATGGATCGCAAATGTTCATCTGTAAAAATGATTCTTAGCTCATAGGAACGGGCCATGGGCCAGATGTGGCCCACAGGATGTTTTACCAATCCTTGCTCAAAATCAATGCCTGAAATTCAGAGAAGGACCAAACATTAATTACAGGGTTAGCAGAAAACTTTTAAATGAATCAGCAGTTTTCAACTGGGGAGAGGATGATTTTGCTGCCAGAGGTCATTTGGTATTGGTTGGAGACATTTTTGGTTGTCACGATTGGGGGGAGGGAGTTGCTACTGGAATCTAAAGGGCAAAAGCCAAGAATGCTACTATACATCCTACAATGCACAGGACAGCCCCCTACAACAAAGAATTATCTGGCCCAAAATGTCAATCGTGCTGAGATTGAGAAGCCCTAGCACCGATAACCCTTCACAGCTCACTGCAGGCCTGTGGACCCCCTTTTCACCTCCTGTCACATTCCTCAGCCTTAGAGGCAGTGCCCAATCCTATTCCTACTGTAACTTCAGACTTGAACATGATACCTTTAAGGGCCTGTGCAAAGTATTTGCAAGACGCAAGGTTGCTCTTTCTGGAGTTTTCAAATTTTTATTGCTGAGGCAAATTTCATGTCAACTCTAATACTATTTAATTTCAGAGCTGTCCTTCCAGAGGGGGCTTAAAGCCTGTTTTCTTCCAGGTATAGCCTCATGCATCAGATATTTGCTGTAAGGGGGAAAATAGAAAATAAGGTATTCAATAGGATCTTTGGCAAAAGAAAATGTCTTAGAATCTCCTAGGGTGTTGAAGACTCCATATGACAACAATAGAGAATAGTGAAGCCTTTTGGTTTAGAAAACTTCTAATGATTCTGGTTGTGAAAAGTAAGCAATAATTGTTGTTATCCCACCTCCCATTCCTCCCTTTAAAAATCAGAAGCTAAGACATTCATGGAGGCCCTACTTAAATAAAAGACAAAGATACTTCCGCTTCTCCATGGTGTGGTCCAAGTCCATGATTAGGCTATAAAATCAGATTTGCTGAGTCAGATGATGGCTGGCACTCCTGGAAGTCAGTTGAAGCTAGGTGGCCTTTTGCTGGGGGTGGAGGAGAAAAAAATAGGAAAATATTGTTCTATACTTGGGAAAGGTTAGCTAATATTTAATGAGGGTTTATTACATGTCAGGCACTCTACAGGTGTTTTTTTTGGTCTTTTTTTTTTTATGTTGGGGGTAGGAGTTTATTAATTTTATTTATTTATTTTTGCTGTGTTGGGTCTTCGTTTCTGTGCGAGGGCTTTCTCTAGTTGCGGCAAGCAGGGACCACTCTTCATCGCGGTTCTCTCGTTGCGGAGCACAGGCTCCAGACGCGCAGGCTCAGTAGTTGCGGCTCACGGGCCTAGTTGCTCCGCGGCATGTGGGATCCTCCCAGACCAGGGCTCGAACCCGTGTCCCCTGCATTAGCAGGCAGATTCTCAACCACTGCGCCACCAGGGAAGCTCTACAGGTGTTTTGTGATATTATATTATTACAAGCCCGTGAGACAGGTACCACTATCCTCATTTTACAGACAAGGAAACTGAGGCTCAGAGAGGTGAATTAACAGGTCACACAGCCGATAGAGCCAGTTTTGGAATCCAGGCATACCTGGCTTCAAACGTGAACCCTTAAACATTATTGAGTCACTAAGGCTTTGTGGATATGTGTGGAACCACATCATTCAGATATAAGAAATTTATAACAAGACAGTGTCTTCTACTAACCAGTGGTTAGTGAGGACCTAGAAGTTCACAGAACATCTGGAAGTGGGTACACCCTCTCCTGATATGCAGTGTCCCGTGATGCTGGAGAGCTTGGTAAGATTGATTTGTGTATGAGGTGTCACTCCATTTTCAAAGACAGCCTCACCCACTGCCCTTGGTGAGCCTCAATGGACAGCGTGGGTGAGGAGGCTGCCTCCAGGAGTAATAATTGAGTCTGGGAAATTGTTCAAGTTTGTAAAAGCATATTGTATAAAATGAAAAAACAAACAAACAAACAAAACAGCTTATTCTTTTTTATGATGCAAACCACAGAGAGTAAAATCTTCTTGGCTAGAGAACATAGTCAGAAGATAGAATAGTGACTCTCAAGGGAGAAAACTGAGTATCAAAAATCCTAGCCTAAAGCCAAAAGAGGCATATTGCTTATAAAAAGGAGCGAAATTGTAGTGCTGCTACTCTCCTGTCAGGAGGGAAAAGTCTTCCTCTACCCTGCTAGGTTCTTCTGGCTGATCTAAGAGTTACCATGAGACAGATTAAAAAGAGAAAAATCACACTAAAGTTTAATAACATATATACATGGGAGAGACCGAGGAAAAATGAGTAACTTGCCAAAATGGCCAAAAGTCTTACCTTAAATACCATCTTCAGCTACAGATAAAAAAGGATATTGGGGGTAAGTGGTTTGGGACTTCAAAGGGCAGGAAGGCAATTGACATGAAAATAAAAAAGCAAATGTTTGGTAAATAAATGTTTGCTGGGCTATGCAGAGACAACAAGACACAGAGTGGACCCTGATCTTCGGCTGGCCTAGAGTTTCAACCTACAAAGCTTAGCCCATAATCTTTGCAGATGTCTCTGCTGATAGCTCTATTCTGGAATCAGCCCCTTTATCTAAACTCTTTAGGCAACTGGGGAGAGGGTGGGAAGTAAAAAGAAAGGCTTCCTGAGTCTTCTGTTTCTTGATTGTCTTCAGCTCAAAATAATTCCCATGCCAAAGAGACACTCGGGGTGGCAAATTTGCTCCCCTATACTACCTGCTGTTGGGTCACAAACACTCTCGTACAGAGAGGACAAGGAGAGACCGAAGGAAGAGACAAAACACTCTAGATTGGTAGGTGGCAGGTTTAATAAGCAAGGGAACTTATTTATTAGGCTTATCCTGGCGGCTGACAGATGAGTAGATCACCATCCCCATCGCCCAGAATCTTAAAAGTTTATATAGAGGGCTTCACTGGGTTCAGTCACATATTTCATCCAGATGATCTCCACAACACCTTACTCTCTCAAGGCTGTGCCCTTGAAGCAGCTCCTAGTGTACTGAACAGTGGGCGTAACTTACATTCCAAGGACAGGGAGGGGGTGAGGAGCCTCCAATTGCCTGGGTCCAACTCACAGGTCAACCAGAGGTCCTGTCCTTTCAGTGACCTTCTCCAATACCCTTGCAGGAAAGAGAAATGAGAAGGAGGAGGGAAAAGAAGGGATTCTCCTAATATCTGTTCCTCAGAGGAAGCTCATACCAAATTGCAATCCTAACTCAGAGACACATTTTCCCAGGCACAATTCAAAACAAGATCCATATGTACAAGGAAAGGGATGCACTGTAAGTCAAGTCAGCTGCCCTGTGCTCAGAGTTGGGTGCTTCCTCTCCTGCTGACCCCAATCAATCAATCAACCAATCAATCAAAAGACCCAACCCCCAGCCCTCTTCTCGCTCACTCTACCCCAACACTCACATGCACATACACCTTTGGGGTAACCCAAAGGGAGAACCTGAGCAGTTTCCAAGGAATTTTATCTTTCCCACATTCTGTGTTCAGAGAACAATGTCACACACCCTCCAAAAATATGTATGTATAAATAGATACATACAGATGTCAGTACGGTTACAACAGACTTGAATGGACAGTTAGAATGTGTTTGTTGTATTGGATACTGGGACCAATGACTAGTTACTTATTTTTCCAACTATGATATATTTTGTTGAAGCAGAATTTGACCAATTAAAGAAAACTTACTTTTTTTCAAAAAACTGAGCAGGACTGTATTTACCAGATAAGCCCTCAGCATGCAGCGTCTTATTTAATCCTTATAACAATCTGGTAAAATATCATCATCTGCATTTTACAGGAATAAAAAGAAAGGAAGGAAGGAAGAGAGGGAGGGAGGAATAAAGGAAGGAAGAAAGGGGAGGGAAGGAAGGAAGGAGGGATGGAGGAATGAAGGAAGAAAGAAACCTGAGATTCAGAAAGAGCAAGTAGTTTGAACCCAGGAACAGGGATGCTAAATTAAAGACCTGCTTTATTCAAGGAAAAACTCCCTAAAAAGGAGACTCATCTCATCCTGGCAAGCATTATAATGTAAATAAAATTTCTTCAGCCATCTAATTAAAAAAAAAAAAAAAAAAAGACACATAAATGTATAAAATCATTCTGGCCTCAAAAATTTATTCTGCAACAAGAAATACTAAAAGACAATGAAGCAATCATTATAGTTTTGGGAAGGAAAAAAATATAAATTATGATCACACAATTTTATTCCCTTATTTTCGATTATGAACCTGACTCGGGGAAAAATTGTTATGTGAAGGCTCCAAAACTATACCAGGTGTTCCCCTTTGTTTAAAAGACTGCTTGGATATATACTCCAGATGATCAAGAGTTATATCCAAATTTAAATAGTCTGGAATAATGGTATCAGTCAGGGTATAAATGACCTGGCCCAGGGGCTAGTGCAACTCCCAACAAGCATAATAGCCAATTTGTCACAAGAGACCTGAGGAGAATTCTCCCCTAAGTAAATCATACATGATTCTACTGGCAACACTAATGAGTCTGGAAAAAAATGTGGAAAGCTAGTATGTTCAATTACAATGATATCTGGATAAAGCCTGATAGTAAAAATATTTCTTACATTGTTATAATATAAGATAAAGACAAATATGAGATATTTCTCTGAAGAAGACCTTCCCTCAGGCAGGCTTCACATTCAGAAATCCAAGTACATATTTTTACAAATGTAGAAAAACAAGGAAATACATGAAAATATCCACGTGTTCATCTTTGAGTAATGGGATGATCGGGAAATGCATTTATTGTTCATGATTCTGTATTTTCTAAATTTTCTTTAATAAACATGTACTATTTCAATGAAAAAACCTTCTAAAATATGTAAATACAAAACAAATTTTAAAAAAAACAAAGATTTAGATTCTGGATTCTGCTTCCATGCTGATATTTGAATGTCCTAGTTTCAAAACACTAAAGTGATCTCTCTAAAAAGCAGTGCAGTATTCATTTTAATAAGTGAACTTGAATCATTAACTTCAAAACGCAGCAGATCTTAATTTCATTTCATTCCATTAACAAAGATAAAACAACATACCTTTAGGGGAAAACTTTTACTTAAACATGTTTCAGCTCTCAGTGATAACAGAAAAGGAAATATTTATGAGTCTGAGTAAAAGAAAGAGAATTCTTTCAAGTTCTTAACGAAAGGCATTTTTGGAGGAGAATTAGCTAAAGGGAAAAAAAATCGCATAAAGAGTTGAAGGAAAAATAAATTATTTATCGGCTCTCCTGCAGCGCCTTCTAAACTTTAGCTATGCATGAAAAGATGCCTAACGTGAATTACATTGTAGCACATTTCCATTTAGAATTACATTGTAGGTTTCAAAACACCCTTGTTCTGTGTGCGTGTTACAAGCGCGAAAAACCAGTCAGGTACAATGCTAACCTCATCATATAAAGAGAGCTCTCTTTACAGGGTAGATGTATTCCTGGAAAGATGTATGCAAATCAAATTGTATTTGAAAAGTACTTGGGAATTCGTGCTGCAAGTGAAACCTTTAGGAAACCAAGAATCCTTGGATAATATGGGAGAAAAAAAAAAAATCACTAAATCATCCATCTGGCAAGCTTAAATGTTTTTCATATTTGCTTTCTTCCAAAGGGACATGTTTGGACAATATGCAGAGAAACCCCTGACAAAATCTATTACTTATACTAAAGGTTAGAATTTCAATTTAAGAACAAAGAACAGTTGACTAGTTAGAACAATCTGAGTAGAACTAAAGCAAAACATACACCCTGCCCCAATAGAGGTAAACAATACTTAAATCTGTTTCCCATCCTAAGAATTTTCAGCATACTTGACTAATTTAAGAATGAATTTTCCCCTTTATTTTAATTGATGGCATCCATAAGCCAGTTGGCACTATTAAGAGCTATATGAGTTCCAGATAGCTTTAAAAGAGTAATTATTTTCAGACCATTCATGTACTTTTAAATATTTAATCTAGAATTCAGAATATAGTTTGCCTTGTGTGTTTGACATTTTGTCAGGGAAAATACAAATGCTTCAAAACAATGATAATATCAACTGTGATTACAGCAAATTAGAATCACATCCTCAGTCTCCTCCCCTGGGGTTGCTCTGGGACCAAGACATACACAGCTCAAGAAATTAAAGCGCAATAACTAATTTGCCTTGACATTGAGCAAGAAAAACTGGAGGTTACCTGAATCGGGAGTGCGGTTTCCTCAGTTCTGGTGGAGGACTGTCACCCCCAGGAAAGCTGGGGGGATGCAAGAGCCCTGAAGATGCAGCTCTTAGATTGGATAGGCCACCCCCCAGTTCTGCAAATCTACACCTGGAACACCCATTGGGTCCTAAGGATGACCACTGTCTTGGGGCAGATAACATGACATAAGCGGGGAAAGAATGCTGATTTTTGTTATTAATAACAACAGCTACCATTACTATATCCCTTCCACTGGGGCTCCTCATAGGCTGGACCTTCTGTAGATTTTACCTCAACTGTTGTCAATAACACTGTTCCAGAGAAGGTAATACTATCTCTATTTTACTCATAGGGAAACTAGAACGAAGTTAAAGTGATTTGCCCAAAGTCACACAGGTAGTGGATGGCAGAAGGGAGTTTTCTCAATCCATAGCCGAGTCTTAAACCCAGGGTTTTTCCAGTGTGCCAAGCTTCAGATGAAGAATCAAGAATTTATGCCAATTGTGGTAGCCAGCCTCCAAGCTGGCCCCAGGGATCCCAGCTATTCCTCCCTTGCATTATCTCCTCCCACACTGCACCAGGTTGACCCCTGTGACCAATGGCTTATGGCAGAAGTGATGGTATATCACTTTTTTTTTCTTGTTTTTCAATTCCAAAATCTTTAATCTTCATATTAGGTATATCACTTTTGAGATTAGGTTATAAAATGCTGTGGTTTGCCTCTTGAATTCTCTTTCTGTCTCTTTCTCTGTCTCTGTCTCTCCCTCCACCCCCTCTCTGTCCCACCTTTCGCTCTTGGAGAAGCAAACTGTCATGCTGTAAGCAATCCTACGAAGAGGCCCACTGGTGAGGAACTGATGCCTCTGGACAGCAGCCAGTGAGGAACCAAGGTGTGCCAACAACCATCTGAGTGAGTTGGGAAGCAGATGTTCCAGCCCCAATAAATCTTTGAGGTGACAGCCAACCTGGACAACAGCTTGACTGCAACCTCATGAGAGACAGAATCAACCAGCTAAGCTGCTCGCAATTTCCTTAACTTCAGCAGCTGTGTGACATAATGTTTGTTGTCAAGCTGCTAAGTTTTGGGGCAATTTGTTACACACATAACTAAAGCACCAGTATATGTGAACTTTCATAAAGATGATAAAATAGGTAATTGGTTCCCTAGTACACTACATATGCCAAGCCTTGCACTAAATACCATGAGAGAAATTTAAAAGCATAGGAATAACATGACCCCAGCCCTCAAGTAACTTTGAGCTGGAAGGAAAGGAAAAAACATATATGTAGGTAGATCACAAATATTTTAAAAAATATTTCAGTGGTTTTTCTCTTGGGCTTTTCTGTATACCATTATCTTCTCCCTAGTTAGCCCAAATTATCTAACCAGATGCTTTGGGGATAGTAGGATTATTACAGAAGAGCTACAAAGAAAAAGAAAGGGTTATAATTAAGCTTCTTAAATTCAAAATAGCATTTTTCTTGCAAGATAATTGGTTATAATCCAGACATTGTTGAGAAGGAAACAATTTTCTAAATCCTTTTAGCTCCCATGTAACATATCAAGAGCTAGTCCTGGCATATTAAATAATAGACTTTCTACCATGATGTACAGAATATAACTTCCTACCTAGGATGGCTATGCAGGAACAGAAGGAAAATATGACATAGGAGGAGTAAAGAAAAAGTCAACCTGTGGTGGACACTGTGGTCCCCCAGACTCCCCCTCAGAAATGAAAGACCCACCCTTCCAGATGCTGGGAGTGCTGCTGGCAGACAGCCCTCAGCGAAAGGGTCACTTTGCCCAGGCTATACCCCTTTGCAGGGCAGTTCTCATCTGACACCTGGTAGATGCAGGGCAGTAGAAAGGCTTGGCCCTCTTGCCCCAACTCAGAACAACTCTAACGAGCCACCCCTGGTTTCCCATGTGCTGGCTGGGGCCACTGAGACTGCATCACAGCACAACTTCTCCCTCTTCCCAGTCAGGCTTCCTTCCTTTGCCTCCCATGAGTAGTGATCCCGAGAGGACTCCCTGATAAACCTTCTGGAAACTGATCTGTCTCTCAGCATCGGCTTTCCAGAGAACCCCAAGCTGCGACATGGTCCCTTTGGGTCCAGTGGCACGTGGGTGGAAGGAGAGGGGTAGATCTGCAGGATCAGACATGTGTCCTGAACCACAAAGTCCTGGAGAGGAAGGAGCTGCTGACACACTATTGGCAGTTGGCTTCTTACGCAGCTCTCTATCTGGGACCTAGAAGATCACCCTGCAGGCTGGCACTGCACCAACGCAGGGGGCCCCAACGCAGGGAGGAGGATGGAGCAGGAGAGTCGGGCAAAGAGAAGATCAAGTTTGTTCTCCTGACTCTTCCTGGTTTCCAATGCTGAGGAAATGCTAAGCTGAGGACCAACAGACCAGCCATGGGCCCCTCCAAGCTAGGTATGTGGGAAGAGACTGCTCAGTCTAGGGGCCAGTTAATGGATATGCAGAGTTTCAGAGGGTCTTCAGAGGGTCCCTTAGACAACAAGGGAAAGCTAAGGCAGCAGGGAAAGGAGACAAGATCCAGGTGGAACTGGAAAAGATCAGATGCAGATTTAGCAGCAGCCATCAGCAGTGGATTGGAGCAGAATGGCCAGATGTGGGACCAGGCCAGCAAAACCCAAAGGGCTAGGTCAAGGCTGCAGAGCCCGCTTTCACCCCAGTCCTCTAAGGTCACATAAACCACTCCTCCTTCCCCCCTATTCTTTGCTACAATATTAGAAAGGAGGAGAGAAGGGAGCATGGAGCTCTAAAGACTGATGTATTTAGCGGAGTCATCCAAGCAGAGACACTCCTGTCAGCCTCAGTAAAGGTAATATGACTTCAATGGTGGTTGGAACGATCTCATGAGATGCTGTAAATAAAAATGAAAATGTACACTTGTAAAATGTATTAGGCTATCAAGATACCTAACCTCTTCCCTTTGACATTTCTGTTTTTGTAAAGTCTTTGTTTTCAAGAGGATGAAATAAATTTTTAGGATTGGAAACATATTAAATTAGATGAAACCTGCATGTGTAAGCATTTCCAGTGCATTGTACAAGCTGAGAGCCAGCAGACCTGCCATGATGCCCCCACCAAGTGGGCGCTTGGTGTAGGATAGACTGGTCAGATGAGAAGCAAGTTGAAGACTTGAGAGAAATGAAGTAGGGTCTGTAGACATCAAGAGTGAGGGGAAGGCCAAGTCAGCTGTCCCTTGTGATTAAGAGTCTCTGAAAGAGAATATGTGAGAACTAGAGTAACCACACGTCCCAGTTTTCTTAGAAGAGTTCTGGTTTATACAGAAGATCCTCATGTTCCATCCGGTTAGTCCCTTTCACTCTCAAAAATATCCTAGTTTGGGCTTCCCTGGTGGTGCAGGAGAATATGTGAGAACTAGAGTAACCACACGTCCCAGTTTTCTTAGAAGAGTTCTGGTTTATACAGAAGATCCTCATGTTCCATCCGGTTAGTCCCTTTCACTCTCAAAAATATCCTAGTTTGGGCTTCCCTGGTGGCGCAGTGGTTGGGAGTCCGCCTGCCGATGCAGGGGACACGGGTTTGTGCCCCGGTCCGGGAAGATCCCACATGCCATGGGGCGGCTGGGCCCGTGAGCCATGGCCACTGAGTCTGCGCGTCTGGAGCCTGTACTCCACAACGGGGAAGGCCACAGCAGTGAGAGGCCGGCGTACCACACAAAAAAAAAAAAAAAAAAAAAAAAAAATCCTAGTTTACATAAGAAATTACATGGTCACCTTAATTAAAAGTTATTTATGCAGAAGGAAATAATTATATATTTAACAGTAAATTTTTCTGCTTAAATAATCTTATACTGAATCCTTTGATAAAACTAAAAAACATTAAACATGACCCCTCCCATTAAAAGTGAGAGAGAAAGAGATGAATTGATTCTTGGCTTGGACAGTAATTACTAGATGTTTCGCTTTGTTTTGCTTTGTCGGGGGCTCAGAAGGAGACCAGATCATCTACAGACAACACGAAGAGACCCGATTTCCTTTGCACATCTCGATTCACGGAGAGGCAATTTGCAACCCCAAACACATGCATGAAAAAATTAGCCATCTTAGGCAGCCAATTAAGGGCTGAACAAGTGGCACAGGCAAGACAGTTACTGACATTCTAAGGAAAAAGAAACCACTAGCAGTTCCACTTGTTCTCGGGAGTATCATATAAGAGGTGTGGCTGGATCTCGATCTCAAAAGAGACGTAGGAGAACAGATGAATGGATGAAGAAGATGTGGTACACATATACAATGGAATACTACTCAGCCATAAAAAAGAATGAAATAATGTCATTTGCAGCAACAGGGATGGACCTAGAGATTATCATACTGAGTGAAGTAAGTCAGACAGAGAAAGACAAATATTATATGATATCACTTATATGTGGAATCTAAAATATGACACAAATGAATTTATTTACAAAACAGAAACAGACTCAAAGACATAGAAAACAAACGTATGGTTAGCAAAGGGGAAGGGGGAGCAGGAATACATTAGGAGTTTGGGATTAACAAATACAAACTACTATACATAAAACAGATAAACAACAAGGTCCTACTGTATACAACAGGGAACTATATTCACTATCTTGTAATAACCTATAATGGAAAAGAATCTGAAAAAATATATATATATAACTGAATCACTTTGCTATACACCAGAAACTAACACAACATTGTAAATCAACTATAATTCAATTTTAAAAAGAGAGAGAGAGAGAGAGAGAGGAGAGAAGCATCCATACAGGCAAAAACCAAACTCCCTGGGTAGTCTGCAGGCAGAGGTGGGAGGAATCAGAGGACCAGCAGAGACAGGTTTGCCGGAAGTTCAGGGTTGCTGCAAGTATCAAAGACATGACCTTAGAAGGATGGTGAGAACTGTATTAGGAAGGGGTCCAGGATGGGGAAATCTTGCCAGATTTCTGGAGAAACATAAATCCTCTGGGATTGTTAGTAGGAGAGAATTTGAAATACTGGAGTTAGTTACAAAGATGCCGACTGAGATGAGAATAGTTGTCAAGATGGCTGGCTTTGCTGTTGTTACAATCTAATTTTTTGAATAGGTAACAGCCTTGCGGTTAAAATGTCAAAATGTACAAAATTATATATGATTTAAAAACTTCCCTACTCTCCTCCACAACCTGTTTCCTCTTCCTTTTCTTGTCTATCCTTCCAGAGATATTCTATACCATAGAAGGCAAGAATAGTCTCATTCACTCCCTCTATTTTGATTTACATCAATGACAGCATATTATATAAATAATTCTGACCTTGGTTTATTTTTTTCATCAAATCTTGAAGATTGTTCTATGTCAGAATAATAAAGGTTCTCAGATTTCCTATGGCCTCATAGTATTCCATTATATGGACATATCATGTCTTATTTAACAGTCTCCTACTAATGGAAATCCTAATCTTTTCCTATTAATAACAATGTTGGTAGTTTTGCCCTTCTACATTCACCATTGCACACCTCTAAGTACACCTGTAGGATGTTTCTAGAAGGGGAATTGGTAAAGCAAAAGATATGTGCATTTGTAATTTTGAAATATTTTGTGACATTGCCCTACATAAAAGTTGCACCTATTGCATTCCTACCAGAGGATCTGGTTCCCCAAAGACCAGTGAACTCAGTGGGCTGTTAAACTTTTTGATTTTTGGCCAGTACTGAGAGGTGGAGACAGAGGTGAAGAATATGGCTTCCTCTATCCCTGCTATTTCCTGAGAAGTAAAGGGGGCGCCCATGGCTCTCTCTACCTTTGTATTCATTGCCCCACCCCCCAGGAAGGTAAGGTCACTTATCAGATTAATAAACTTAGGAAGCATAGACTAATCATTCTCCTCTAAGCTTCTCTTCCCTGGCACAAGTCGCCCCAGAAAACTGTTCTTCTTTCCTCCATGCAGCATAGAGAGGCTGCCATATTCTGGGGGTCAGTCCACGACCAATTTGACTCTCACACTAAACTTCACCTTAAAAATTAGCCCTTATCAGTAATGAGGAGGAGATTTCAGCCCCCATCTGCTATTCCCTTGTTTTATTCCTCAACTTTATCACAGCTCAGACAGGGAAGAAGGTCAAAGACCCAAGTAGGTGGTTCTGATTTAGAGAGATGTTAACTATTTCCTAGAAGTTTACTTCTCAACTAGGAAAAACTATCAAAGACTTCAGTTGTCTACCCAGGAAGTATTTTTCCAAGTGAGGTCATCTGCCTCTGAATCACTGGGAATGTGAGAGTGGGAGAACTATGTAAAATGCAGATTCTGGGCCCAAGCCGGAATTGCTGAACTGAAATCACTGGGTTGGGGGGGAGAGTGTGGGAAGAAGAGGTGAGGTCCAGGGGTTTTCATTTTATAACAAGCTTCCCTCGGTGAGTTTAAAGCACAGTTTAGAGAGCATTGCACTCAAGAGTTATTACTAGTCCTAAGAAAATCCTATGTAACCTATATGATTATGGTGACCAAAGCCAAGAAAAGAAGAGGCAAAAGAAAGTATGACTCAGGAGAGAAAACCTGAAATGCTAAGAACTGGCAAGTACTAGCAAGGAATAACAGGGAAGAAATATTCTTGAGGCTCTTAAAGAAACAGATAAATAGCTTTCTCCTATTAGGGATGGTTCTTCAAAGCTGAGTGGCATCAAAGAAGGATGAATAGGACAAATGAAAGCCGTGGGCTTCAATTATTTATTGGCATGGTGAAAAATGAAATTTGGGAGATTCAGAGCCTTCCACATATTCTAAATAAACTGCTCTTGCCTGGCTAGATTAACGAGTACATTGTAAGACTGGATGTTAACTATTTGCCTTTACATTGCTCTACCTATCCACAATACAACTGAGAAGTTATTATCTCCTACTTGTTAGTTGGCTATTAACAGGGGAAAGTAATTGCTTCAGAAATTATTCCCTGGAAGGCGCTTAAGGTCTAATGTTGAGAAATGTATCTGCACACGTTTGCATATAAGCCAGGAAATAGCCTGACATGCTGATGCTTCCTCACGCTGCCTGGGCTACAAAGCAGGCTTCAGTCTCTCTCATCTTAATTGGTCACATCCATCCTTCCGAAACCAGGTATGAACCAGCTTCATGGCCAGAGAAGCCTCCATAAGGGGAACCAAAACTTGCTGGATTGGTTAAATCACTTTAACCCAATTTAATTCATTAGTTATCTTATTCATGTCTATTTTTTACATTTACACTAAAAGGTTGTCAAGTTTTGGTGTAGTATGAAAGCATAGCCACAATTATCTGAAAAGCTAAAATATCCTTCTCCTTTCCATCTACATGTCTATGTACAGACAAATTTTCTTTATATAATACTTCAATCAAAACAACACATTATAAAATAATGAATAAAGAAGCAGATATGAGAATATAGCTATATTCTACCAGGCCAGATACTGTCTAGTTTATTCATTCATTGGCACATACACTCCATGTCATGTTTCCTTGGCCAGGCAGATCCTCTCTCTGATCAGACATTAGCGGCATCACCAAATACTATAGAAAAGAAGCATTATGAGTGCAGGCAATTGGATAAAAGGAGACAAATCATGAGAATGCACTGATACAATTTTCAAAATACTTGATTGAATGAAATGTAAAATTAAAACTTTAAATACTTTTTAATCACTTTGCAAATTGCCAAAGGTTTTCCTTATTACTAATGATATTATATCTAACCCGGGCAGAAATACATTCTGGCATTCTGCTCATGTGAACATTAATTAGCACATGCTTTATGAAAGAATGACAGTTACAGATTTTTAAATCTAAAAACCATGCTGCAGGGCCTCAGGATTTGCACGATTCCTGGGGTTGCTATTTACATGAAGTTGACATCAAAGTGGAGTTAACACAACTGCAGGCAGTGATCCTACATGCATACACTTTGCCTCAGATATTCCAGTTGTAAGAACTTGTCCTTAGCAAGTGATTAAGGATGTGAGCAAAAACCAAAGTCCTCATCACCAGGTAGTCTATGATAGTGCAAAATGAGGAAAAACATAAGAATCAATAACACATGAAATAATGGGTATATCCATACTCGGCAACCACTAAGAATCAAGGAATAGGTATATATTCAGTGACTTTTAATGACATAGCACTAAAGCATCATGTAGCTGAAACAGTATGTATGGGATGATACATTTTTCATTGGTAACTGTAATCAAACATAGTAGAGCATCATCATACTATAGTGGTAAAGTGCATAGCTCTGCAGTCAGATTGCCTAGTTCAAAATCAGGCTTTGAGGCCTTCCCTGGTGGCGCAGTGGTTGAGAGTCCGCCTGCCGATGCAGGGGATGCGGGTTCGTGTCCCGGTCCGGGAGGATCCCACATGCCGCGGAGCGGCTGGGCCCGTGAGCCATGGCGGCTGAGCCTGCGCGTCCGGAGCCTGTGCTCCGTGACGGGAGAGGCCACAACAGTGAGAGGCCCGCGTACCGAAAAAAAAAAAAAAAAAAAATCAGGCTTTGACACTTATTAACCAAGGAGTCTTGGGCAAAGTTCTTTACCTAGTGGGGATCTGGAATGTGGTTACTGCTTATAGCCATGAGCATCCAGAGAGTAGAGGGAGGTCAGGAAAGGCTCCATCTCTCCACCTGCACAAGAGGCTCATGGGAGCAATATTTCTTCCAAATCTTTCCATGCCATCTGAGAGCAGTTCCAGCCAGGCCTGCTCTCAACAGCTTCCCCAGCTCCTACCTACCTGCCAGCCGCATCAGCATTAAACTGCCCAGTGCATGTTTTTTAAGTTTATTTACTACTGGTAATTTGGCTTCTTTGAAGTTTAGAGTTTCTTACGTATTGATTTACTGATTTAACTATTTATCTATTTGCATTTGGAGCAAAATACCTAATCATAGATGCAAAAGTATTCCAGCAAACTATTACCATCAGCTGTTTTCCTTAGCACAGAAGTAGCTCCCTGCGATGTGCTAATGACAGTTTGAGAACATCATATATCCTGAGATCAGCAAGTGGTCCATAAAATGGCTACATGACTAAATATGCTAACTTTCTCACTCTTTAGAGCTTCTCCCTCAGGCTGGGGTGCCCTGAGTACAAGTCCTCAGCTTTGAGGTCTGTAAAGAAAACAGTGCTGGAGATCAAGACCCTCCTTCGGCATTCCTGAAGGCCTCCCTGGTCCTGGCCTTCCTCACGGGCAGTGACTGTAATCCACATCCGTGCTGTTGTTGCTCCTGCCAAGCACTTGGGGGGAATGGCACTTCTCTGGCCACTGGAGGTCAGGTGCAGCCTTATCACTTGCTTTGGCCAGTGAAATGAAATAGGAAGTTCCACTTTCTGGGTGGAAGGTTTAAAGCCCAGTGTGAGGCTCCTCAGTGCTCCCTTCACTGTATCACAATAACTTTCAATGCAAAGTCCCGGATGGTGGAGCCACCATTAATCAAGGTCTTTGCGTGAGGATGACATGGAACAGTCTCCTGGAACGGGGAAAGATGAACCACTGCTGTTCAAAGTCAGCAAACGTTTTTGGAAAAGGGCTGAATCGTAAATATGTTCAACCTTGCAGGCCATATGGTTTCTATCACAGCGGCTCAGCTCTACCCTATGTAGCACGAAAGCAGCCCTAAACGATATGTAAATGCTGGTTCCAATAAAACTTTATTTGTAAACTCAGGCAGTGGACCAGATTTAACCTTGAGCCATAGCTTGCCTACCTCTGTTTTTGTTTCTATAGCAACTTTTTTTTTAAGTAGAAAAATTATTTCATTTATTTCCTGTTTTATTGCGGTACAATTGGCAAGCAAAAATTGTATATACCTAAGATGTACAACGAGATGATTTGATACATATATAATGTGAAATAATGACCACAATAAAGCTAAGTAACACATCTATCGCCTCACATAGTTATCATGTGTGCATGTATGTGTGTGTGTGTGTGTGTGTGTGTGTGTGGTGAGAATATGCCTGCCTCTGTTCTAAACCATGATTATGTTAGGGTTGTTTGTTACCCAGTATAACCTAGCCTTAACTGGCCAATAAAGCAACAATAGGTCTCCTAGGGCAGCACGCCTGAGAAACAAGTCACAGGCGGTGACACAACTTTTCACAGTGACTTAGATCACAGTAAAAAGCCTTTGAAGTAACAGTCATTTGAAGCCTAGGTGCCTAGCCAAAGCAAAAAGATATTGATGAGCTATGGGGAGGAAACAGAGAGGTATTTCTAAAGGAGAAATCAAACTTGTCCTAATAGTTGAAGAAAAATAGTTAAATCTCCTGAGGAGCTGCTGGTGCTTTTCAGAGCCACGAAGAACACTTTCCCCAGCTCCTTATATCCATGGCAGACCTAACACCTGCCACAGACAAAGTCTTCCCAAGAGAAAACCTCTACAGAGTTGGTTCTCAAAATTTAGCCTGGGTCAAGATCACCTGAGGATTGGTCAAAAACCCAGACTGGTGGAGGACTCCGCCCCCAGAGTTTCTGTTTCAGGAGGTCTGGGGTGGAGCCTAAGAATTTGCTCTGCTGGTCCTTGAGAACCAAGCAGGACCCTAGGGGGCCTTCCCGGGACACACCCCTCCCCATATCCTCTGCTTTAGCTCCTTTCTGAAGGACTCAGATAAGAGTATCTGATACACATTTCCTGAGTTGGTTTACAGATGCTAAAACTACCACCAAATGTAAGAAATTCACTACTTGATGACCATGAGCAGGTAGCCCCCAGACCTACTGGCACCTAAGGATTGATAAGGTTAACTCCCATGTCACCAACCTCACCATCAACCAATCAGAGAATTGTGCACAAGCTGATCACAAACACTGGGCTGCCCCTCCCTCGCCCTGCCTTTAAAAAGGCTTTCCTGAAACCCATCAGGGAGCTCGGGCTTTTTGAGCACTAGGTGTCCTGAACTCTTTGTACAGCCCCCTACAATAAACACTGCCTTTCCTTCACCACAGCCCTGTGTCCAGAGACTGGCTTTACTGCGTGTGGGCAAGCAGACCCAAGTTCGGTTTGGTAACAGAACCACTACTCTACAGAGTTCCTACCAGTTCCATCTTGAGGAAGAACAGAGAGGAACCTTCAGATTCAAAAGGTCCTGCAGGGTTTCCCTGGTGGTGCAGTGGTTGAGAGTCTGCCTGCCAATGCAGGGGACATGGGTTCGAGCCCTGGTCTGGGAAGATCCCACATGCCGCAGAGCAATTAGGCCCGTGAGCCACAACTACTGAGCCTGCGCGTCTGGAGCCTGTGCTCCGCAACAAGAGAGACCGCGACAGTGAGAGGCCCACGCACCGCGATGAAGAGTGGTCCCCGCTCACCACAACTAGAGAAAGCCCTCGCACAGAAACGAAGACCCAACACAGCCAAAAAATAAATAAATAAAGTGTACCACTAATAATTAAAAAAAAAAAAAAAACAAACCCAAAAGGTCCTGCATTCTGAGTGGTGTTTTACTCATGGTTATAACCGATGGCTTCAAGGTTAAAGTGGCATAGAATTCAAACTTATCACTGCTATTCACTAGTGGGTGACCTTGGACAAGTTACTTCTCCGAGCCTGTGATCCTTCTTCAGGGAAGATATGGTAAGAATATTTACCTCCACAGATTTGTTGAGAGTGAACATGTAACACGAGTCAGGCTTCTAGAATGATGTGGTCTAGAAATCTCAGAAAGCGTCTCCCCTGTCTGGTGCCCCTCCATATGGCCCCCTCTCCACTGGCACCTCATGGGTCAGGAATCCAGCCTGGGCTTCCTTAGGTGGTAACTGGCTCCCCCAGAGAGAATGTGGACGCTGCCAGGCTTCTTAAAGGACAGTTGTGGAAATGGCACGGTGCTGTATCTGCCGCATTCTGTTGGCCCAAACATGTCACAAGGCCTTCCCAGGTTCAAGGGCAGGACAAAGAGACTTGAGGGGAAGGAGCTGCCTGTGTATAAGAGAGGGAGAGGAATTGCCAGCTGCCATCTTTCTAGAATGCTCATGTGGTTGAGACGTTAAAAGGAATTAATAGAGACAAAATGATTGGCACACAGAATGGGCCAGTTCTACTCCACTAACCCTGGAGAGTCTGGTGGTAAACAAGCTCCAGAGTCACCCTTATTCTTGCCAAGATGGCAGCAGTAACCCCCTGATGGTTTCCCTGCTTCCCCTTTTGTTTCTGCTCTCCCCGCTGTGTGTGTTAGAAAAAGCAAGTCAGATGATATCACACCCCTGCTTCAGACCATCCAGTGGCCTCCCATGATACTTAGAAAAAAGTGCACTGTTTACCCTCTCCCCGATTTTGCCTCTGCCCAGCTCTACAGCCTCATTTCCTCTACTCTTCCCATCACTAACCCTGCTCTGGCTGCACTGGTCTCTGCAGTTCCCTAAAATGACAAGCACTTGCTTTTCCCTTTGCACTTGAGTTTCCCTTTTGCGGAGTAGCCTTTCTTCACAATCCAGGCTTAATCTCTTAATTCTCAGGTGTCTGCTCAAATATTTCATCAGAGGCCTTCCTGGCCCGCGCTACCCAAAGGACATGTATCATCATTATCTAGCCACTTACTTCGTCTTACTTTTCTACCACAGTAATTATCACTACTTACATATGTATCGATTTATTTGTTATTATCTCTCCCACTGGCAACAGACCTTGTAAAAAAGAAATAACAATACAAAAATGGAGTCATTTGCCCCCATGACAGTAAACAAAGACATATTTGCAGTCTCAACCTCTCCCAGGAATGTGACCTTTGAAGCACATGATCTGAAATTTCCTCACCAGCCCTACTGAGGTCATCTGCATAATAAAACCCTGCTGTTCCCTTTAATCCAGGGAAAGAAAACAATTCCACCTGGAAGCTTGGAAGATAACCTCCAGGCTGAAAACAATTCCTCCTTTTCTTTTGCTCATAACTTCCTTGCCCCACCCTCCTGCCTATAAAAACCTTCCATTTTGTGCACCTCCTTGGCTTCCTCTTCTGTTTACTAAATAGGGTGCTACATGATTCAAGAATCCTTGAATAAAGCCAATTAGATCTTCAAATTTATTTGATTGCATTTTTAACAGCCTCATGTGGGCTTATTGATTCTGTCCTGTTCACCTTTGAATCCTCACCACCACTATAGTGATTGGTATTAGTATGAGCTCAATAAATGTCTGAGTCTGGGAAGGAGGGAGTCTTTGAATGCAATACCACCACCTTAGATTCAATGTTATCTAAGAGTCTAGTCAAATCTACAGAAGAAACTTGACTACAAAAATGTGGCAATTTTCATCAGGCAGTTTCCCCCACCTCTTTGCACCGCATGATTCTTTTACAGGCATCTTTATTGTGTTGCAAATTCTGTTTCACTTAGACCCCAGGCACGCTTGTCAGAACTGAATGTATCCTTAAAACCTACTCTGCCAGTTTCCCCAAATGCAGTGTTTCAAAGAGTACTTCTGGTCATTTGTCTTGTTTTCCCTTTTCTGTGATTAGTTATGGTCAAGATGAAAGCAATCTGCTAATAAATCTTTTCAAGAGCACTTTAATTGCGATGCTCATGTTCAAATTTTTTAGCCTCAAAACAAAATGCTCAAGGGAAGTCCTGTTAGATGAGCTGAAATAAGATCCAGGGTTTTGTTTTTAACAAACAACACGGTGAACAGCCAGGCAGTGGGGAAATGAAGATCTTGAACAAAAGAGACAGTGTAGTGAGGTTAAGAGCATGGATTTGGTATCTGGCAGAACTTGAATTCTGGCCCCAATACTTACAAGGTCTGTGGCCTTGGGAATGTTGCTTAAGCTCAGTTTTCTCACCTATAAAACAGGGATCATAATTATCTATGTCATAGGATTGTTGTAAGGCATACATGAGTTCATGAATAAGAAATGTTTGGTATAGTGCCTGTCAGTATTAAGGGTCTAGTTAATGTAGGCACTGCATCACTATGTTAAAACAGGACCATCTAAAACCCTAAAGCGATGTTCTCTAATACATTACATGCCTGGTGTTTGGGACAAGAGAGCTGGTTTCCAACCAGTGGATGAATGAGAAGGCAGTACAAGGAAAAGCTGCTAGGATCACCAGAAATGGGAAGAACATTTGAGTATGAATGAAACCCCTAGGAAAGATCCAGATCCTCAGCCAGCAGAGTCCTGAATTGCTACCATAAAAGGAAGTGGCAGAACTCAGTAAAAATGAGGTTTGGGGGAAGGCTCTTTTGACAGAGGAGATAACAGAGGTCTCCAGAATCTAAGACCTGCCAAAGATACACCATCCCCAACCTCTCCAGGAACCATGACCGCACCCCCACCACACACACACACACACACAAACCATCCAAAGCATTTGGAAAAGAAGAAAGTTCATCAGGCAAAACTGAAGTCAGAAACTCATAGCCCCTGCAAACACAGGCCAAGCTTTAACTTTCAAAGCGAATCCAATATCTAAGCTAATTGGAAATGTTAGGTCAATGACTTACACTACAGAACCTGGCCCCAGATGAGAGGAAACAAAACGTTCTCTCATTCTTGAAACCAAAGCAAGCCTCCTTATATTTCAAAAGAAACCCTTATCTAAGTGGATGGTCAAAGAAGCTGGCAATGGTACAGGAGGCCTTCTCTTTTCTACCAGTAGCTTTGCGCTCTCCAATGAGGCTATTTCTACCCAAAGTGCAAAGAGGAAAATCTCCATTTTTTTCGCATTTGAGTATAAAGCAAAGCTGAAGTGCCAGATCCTGCCCTCCCTTTTAAGCTCTTGATTCACTGTAATGGTCAGCTCAGACACCCTGCAGCAAACAGGAAATGAGTAAATATTGCCAGGGTTTTAAATTGCTATCTATACATTGCTGTAGGGGGAACATCACAAGGGACTCCAGTGAAAGCAAGAACACAGCAAAGTACTTTAAACTTGGAGTCAGAAAACACCCTTTATTCTCTAGCAACACTCTCAGAATTGAGCCTTAGGAAGTACACAACTCCGAATCCTCTAGGACAATCTAATTCATGTTTTATACTTTGCAATAAAGACCCTTTAGTAAGTGATTGCTATATGTTGACGAAAAATTAGTCAAACAAGATAATGGGTACCTTCTTGATGCGTCTGTAGGCTGGATAGAGGAGAACCAGGTGACTGCTTCACTCAGGAGGTGAGGCAGGACTAATGAGCGAGGAGACATTACTCCCTTGAAAAGGTAGTACAAGAGAAAGTCCCTGATGGCCAACAGTCCAGTTATACAAAAATCCAAGCCCAGGATCTCCCTCGGCTTGCATTCCTGGCAACACCGCAATCCTACACAACTTTCATCTTTGCAGCCTGTACATCTGCAGATGGTTTACTTGGTCAGGAGGTGTGGAGGTGCCTCTCATACCCCTCTATTTGTGAGTTGGCTTTATTAACAACAGAGCTGTTTTTGCCAAAGATGAAAGTGGGGGCTTAACAGAGAAGAAAAGGTGGCTTGGATTAAGACATAGATGGATCAGTCATGGTTGTATTTGAGAGAACTACTTAAAATGTGGGCAATACATCATCTATTCCATTTATTCATCAAAGTTATATCAAGCACCTATTCTCTGCAGGAACTAGGGTAACAGATAAGGTTGAAAAGATGGAATAAAAAATAAGAGCTTATAGTCTGGAAAAGGGAATAAGACATTTACATAAATAATTAGAAGATACAGCGTTCATAATACATGGCAGAGGAGATGTAGATGCAGATAAAGTGATTACACTAGGACCTATAAAGATGGACATACAAAAGGAAGACGCATATGCAAATTTTGTGGCTGGGAAAGCATTTTGTGCATACAGGAGATGATAGAAATGGAATTTAAAGTTAGAAAAGTAGGTTGGGGCCAGATCACATTGGCCCTGGATGAGTCGGTTAAGGAGGGTGTACTGTATTTCTGAAACCATGCAGGACCCTGTGGGGCTCCTGGGTACAAAAGCCTTTCTGTTTCCCCGGTTCTTGTTTGTAGGAAATAGGCTTCATTCACCTTCCATGACCTTCCTTGAGTTCCAAAGGGTGGGTTCAAATGGTTGCTAATCAGGGAAGGGAGGGGAAAGGGAGACAAGGGAGGAGCAGTCAAGAAACAATAGTGCAGCCTTGGGGCAGGGTCCTGGTCCCCCCCTCGAGGGACATGCATAACAATATCTTTGAGCTGTTTTGCAGATACTGAAACATCCCCCTCCCCCAGGTAGAAGAAGTTAACTGTATGCTGCTCACAAGCATGCAGACCCCAGACCGGCTGGAACCAGAATGTTGATGATGTTGACTCCCAATCCTCCTCACCAACCAATGTTCATGAGCTGATCACGCCCTCCTTTTGAACCATTACTATAAAACTCTTCACTACGCCCTCAAGTTCGGGACATGCAGTTTTGAGGGCATTAGGCTGTATGGCCCCCTTTGCCAGGCAAAGCAATAAAGCTATTCTTTTCTACTTCACCCAAAACTCTGTCTCTAGAAATCGATTCGGTACCAGTGCACAGAGGCCGGGTTTTGGCTATGTTTCTTACACATCAGAGCACCAATTAACTGTTTTGACCAAGGAGTGATATGTTCACAGCTATGTTTCTCAGCTAGTAGCATCATGTAGAGAGAAATCTTTCGGCTCTAAACTTATTTGATCAAGCATCCTATTTTTTAAAAAAGCATGCAATAGATGCATATTCATTTATAAGTTATATACATGAGCCACTGTCCTGATACATTATGTACATAGTAAAGCATACATTTAAAAATAGGAATTAAGAAAAAATATACAAGATAAGTAAATATGAGTGTTATCATTTTCACCCACACCTTAGTGAATTCTTTGGGTCTATGTATTCCATCTTAGAGACCACTAGGAAAAAAGGTAACTTTCCAAGCAGGTAATGGGAGCCCTTCCATTATGCACCTATGTCTTAGAGTAGAAGAGCAGATGTCCATCTTTGGGGTGAGGGAAGCTGTGGGAAAAGGCTGAAAAGGGAAGAGGCGGGAAATAGGCCCACTGTCAGGCAGAATGAAGTGAAGGCTCAGACTATGCTACACACAGTGGATGCTGTTCAGCTCCTGTGTCCCAGACCATTTATTGAATTCATTCTAGACTTTACCCATGACACTAAGGACATAAAAATAACTATCTTCAAAGAGCTTATCTTTAAGCAGAGTAAATAAACATGCCTAGAGGTAGTACTGGGGCCCAGGGCAGTCCACTGTAAATTATGCCTAAATGGCATATGGATTATTTGGAATTAAAGTTACTTAAGAAACAGCTGATGCAAGAGGGACAATCTGACCCTCCTCTCTGTCTTTCTGAAAGCAGGAAACAAGTCTCTCCTTTGGGAGGTGCACTCCCTGCATCTGGCAGAAGGACACCTTTATCACTAGAGATACGGAATTTGGGCAGAGAAGCCTGTTACTTCTTTAATTTACTACCCCAAACCCAAACTCTCTTTAGATTCTTCACTAAATGAGCACCCAAAACCTAAGTTTCTTTGTCCTGTCAATTCATCACAAATTTATTGTTTCTTTGCCTAAAAAGTACAAAAGCTGCCTGCTTTGGCCTCTTCTTAGAACCCATTTTTATGAGACCTCCATGTACACAAATTAAAGTTTGTTTCTTTTTCTCTTGTTACTCTGTCTTGTGTCAATTTTATTATTAGTCCAGCCACAAGAACTCAAGAAGGGTAGAGGCAGAAATTTCTCCCTCCCCAACAGTAGCAAGAGATGTGTATTATTAAAATGCACAAAGAGCTGAAATAATAGAGGCTAGGGTCAGCTCACTTCCCATGGCAGGGGGAAGTGGGTCAGAAAAGGGTTTTCAGAGGAAATGATTGAGCTAGGCCTGGAAACATGGCTAGACGCTCTCTTGGTAGACAAAGGTTGGCTATTCCAGGTTAAACACCAGGGGCTGCACTAAGGGGATGGTGTATGGTCCACCAGTTTTGCAGCATAACATATGAGTCAAGAAAGGTAGACTCAAGCTAGATTATAGACAGTGGAGGACTTGAATGTCAGGTCAAGGAGTCTGGGCTAGCAAGTCATGGGTGCCCATGAAGGACTTGAGGAGGAGAGGGGTAGCAGGATATCTATGTCAATAACCACACCAATTGCTACCATTTAAAGGTTCTTCCTATTTACCAGTCCCTGTGCTGGTCTCTAGCTATAGTTTATCATTGAACCCTTACAGCAACCCTCTGAGTTGGGTGTTCTCATTGTCCCCATTTTAAAGAAGAAAAGAAAGAAAGAAAAGAAAGAAAGAAAGAAAGAAAAGAAAGAGAGAGAAAGAAAGAGAGAAAGAGGAAAGA
>NC_041233.1:66689146-66711215 GCF_002837175.3 Physeter macrocephalus
GAGAGAGAGAGAGAGAGAGAGAGAGAGAGAGAGAGAGAAAGAAAGAAAGAAAGAAAGAAAGAAAGAAAGAAAGAAAGAAAGAAAGAAAGAAAGAAAGAAAGAAAGAAAGAAAGAAAGAAAGAAAGAAAGAAAGAAAGAAAGAAAGAAAGAAAGAAAGAAAGAAAGAAAGAAAGAAAGAAAGAAAGAAAGAAAGAAAGAAAGAAAGAAAGAAAGAAAGAAAGAAAGAAAGAAAGAAAGAAAGAAAGAAAGAAAGAAAGAAAGAAAGAAAGAAAGAAAGAAAGAAAGAAAGAAAGAAAGAAAGAAAGAAAGAAAGAAAGAAAGAAAGAAAGAAAGAAAGAAAGAAAGAAAGAAGGAAAGAAGGAAGGAAGGAAGGAAAGAAAGAAAGAAAGAAAGAAAGAAAGAAAGAAAGAAAGAAAGAAAGAAAGAAAGAAAGAAAGAAAAAGAAAGTCATTTAAGTTACCTGAAATCACACAACTGATTAGAGGCAAGGCTGCAGTTTGGACCTGCATCTCTCTGACTCCTAGCTCAGGCTCTTAACTGCACGCCCATCAAGGCATGCTGGGGCAAGTCTATGGGCCAGAAGTATAGGTGGATGGAGGGAGACACTGAGGCTGAGGAGGTGTGGATACTACTCCAGGAACACTCTGGACAGGACTTAGGACCTGAATTAGAGCAGGAAAAAGAATCAGGAGCCAGGCTGGGGTTGGAATTGACGGAACCCAGAACCAAGTACCATTGGAGGACAAGAGGAGGGGAGGGGGAAAGGGAGAACCAGAGCTGCCCCTGCAGTAAGTGCAAAGCCTGGCCTGAGGGATAAGAGTAGAACATCAAAGAAGGAAAGTGTCTACAGATGAGGTTTCCATGATCATCTTGTCTTCAAAGGCAAGGTGATGACAGAAAGAGCACAGGTTCTGTTAGCTTCAGGTGTACAGTAAAGTGAATCAGTTATATATATACATATATCCACTCTTTTTTAGATTCTTTTCCCATATGGGTCATTACAGAGTATTGAGTAGAGTTCCCTGCTATACAGTAGGTCCTTGTTGATTATCTACTTTAGATATAGTAGCATGTATATGTCAATCCCAGTCTCCCAATTAATCCCTCCTTTCCCCTTTCCCCTCTGGTAACCATAAGTTGGTTTTCTACATCTGTGAGTCTATTTCTGTTTTATAAATAGGTTCATTTGTACCATTTTTTTAGATTCCGTATAAGTGATATCATATGATATTTGTCTTTCTCTGTCTGACTTACTTCATTCAGTATGACAATCTCTAGGCCCACATTGCTGCAAATGGCATTATTTCGTTCTTCTTTATGGCTGAGTAATATTCCATTATATATGTATGCACCACAACTACTTTATCCATTCCTCCGTCAATGGACATTTAGGTTGCTTCCAGGCCTTGGCTATTGTGAATAGTGCTCCAATGAACATTGGGGTACATGTATCTTTTTGAACTATGGTTTCCTCCAGATATATGCCCAGGAGCAAATTGCTGGATCTTATGGAAGTTCTATATTTAGTTTCTTAACACAACTTTGTAAATCAACTATACTCCAATAAAAATTTTTTTAAAAAATCTCTGCCAGGGTAACTAAATAAAAATTAATTAATTAATTTAGAAAAGAAAGAAAGAAAGAAAGAGCAAGTGTTCTGGAGTCCAAAGACTCTTGCTTGAACTCAAGGTCTGCCATTCACCAGCCTATGTGAGCTGGAGCATCCTTACATTCCTGACTTTCACTGTCCTCATCTGTAAACTGGGGTGATGGCCCCACTCCCACAGGCTTTTGTGAGCATTAAATAACATGATGCACAAAAAGCATTAGTCTGAGGTCTGATTTTAATGAGTCCTCAATAAATATTCATCCTTTCCCTTCTTCCTCCTTAAATTAAGAAATCAGAATGCTTTAATGAAGTGGGGACATGTTATTTTGTTTTATTCTTTTTTATTGAAGTATAGCTGATTTACAATATATTAGTTTCAGGTGTACAGCATAGTGATTCAATTTTTTTATAGATTATACTCCATTTAAAGTTATTACAAGATAATGCCTATATTTCCCTGTGATATACATTATATCCTCATTGTTTGTATCCCTTACATGTTATTTTAAAAGTTGGTGGCGGGCTTCCCTGGTGGCGCAGTGGTTGAGAGTCCACCTGCCGATGCAGGGGACACGGGTTCGTGCCCCGGTCCGGGTAGATCCCACATGCCGCGGAGCGGCTGGGCCTGTGAGCCATGGTTGCTGAGCCTGTGCGTCCGGAGCCTGTGCTCTGCAACAGAAGAGGCCACGACAGTGAGAGGCCCACGTACAGCAAAAAAAAAAAAAAAAAAAAAAATTTGGTGGCAAAATGCTATTTAGAAAAACATCTTGAAAAGCTATTCTGGTTGTGAAAAGATGGGTTCTAGCCATGATAGGGAAGATGGAGGAGATAAAAAGTAGGTAGGTCAGCGGACTAAAGTAAAATTCATTTTACATTCCAGAAGAAAGGAGATAGTGTCCAGCTAGAAATTAACAGACATGAATTAGTCCTCAAAAAAAGGAAGAAGGGCCACTAAAATGGAGGGAGACTAGAGCCTAAGAA
Organism: Physeter macrocephalus; assembly: GCF_002837175.3. Classification (NCBI taxonomy): domain Eukaryota; kingdom Metazoa; phylum Chordata; class Mammalia; order Artiodactyla; family Physeteridae; genus Physeter; species Physeter macrocephalus. The sequence goes on from NC_041233.1 coordinate 66,691,737, forward strand.
AAAGGGACAGGCACTGAGGCATCCCTGGTTGTGGGAAAGGTCAGGGTAGATTTATAGACCAGAAAAGTCTAATAAAAGATTCAAGTTGTCTGTCTGGGCTGTATTGTGATTCCTCCTTGGTAAAAGTCTATTACATCAGCTGTCTTGAGCTGTGGATGCTTTAGGGAAAATTTTTAAAAGGGTTTGTGGCACATTCAAGTGGATATGGGGTAAAATTGAAAGAAAGGCCAGAGGAGGTGAAGCTAGGTCAAGATCAAGAATTATTCGGTGACAACAATAAATTGGACAGAGAGGTAATAAAGAAAATGTATTCGTGAGAATATTAAGATTGGAGTGGGCTTCCACTGAATATTAAGATTGGAATGGGGCTTCCAAAGAGCGAGAGTGCAAGCCTTTTTTTTACTTTGTTTTTAAATATTAAAAGACAGATGACCCCATAAGTCCTCAGGACTTGTATTCCTAGACAGCTAATACTTGAATTATTTATGTAAACCAGATATCAGCTGCAGCTCCTTGTCCCTCAATGAGTGAGCTGAACTTGTCTTGAACTCTACTTCTCATTGTGAGAGTCCAAAAGGCACAACCATCTTCTTTCTGTGAATTCCTAGCCTCATTTCCTCATGGTCCCTCCATCCCTGCTCCTTTGCCAGAACTTAGCATCTCCATTCCACTCTCTCTACCAATTCCCACAAAAATGGACACTTCAGCCAAGCATCTGTGAGTCGAATCCCTTTACCACATCGTCATCTGTCAGATGTTCCCACCGTACACAGCCTGACACCCACAAAGGCTCCTCCTCGCTCCTTTCCTTTATAAGCTTATTAAATATTTTCTCTGTTTCCACTGTCTTGAATCCTTTTAATCTCATCTTTCTCATCTTCCAAACTTTCCACAGGAAAGAAGAGTGTCTTCATTGTTTTCTTAGAATAAATAAATCCTCCTATCTAAGTGACTCATTTTCATCACTGTTAGAAGCATTTCTAAGTGCCTAGTATCTGCCCCAGGCACATAAGATACTAAGAGAATTCTAGAACTGAGAGGGCTATCTCCTGCAACCTTCTGGTATTTAGAGGTAGAATTAAGTTGTGTGTGTGTGTGTGAGTGTGTGTATTCCTATCAATTTGTTATGATGACACAATCATGCTAATCCCAGACAGAAAGTAGAAGCTACCTCCTCTGGGAGGCTTTTTGCAAAATCTCCTCCCATTTTCCCAAGAAAATTTACTCCTTCTCTCTTGTACATATACCCCCATTATTTTATGGCAAATGTACATTGGCATGTCTGTCTCCCCTCTAGCTAGAGTTCCCAGTAGCAGGAACTATTAATAAGATACATCTTTGAAATCCCAAGCCCTAGCATAGTTCTTCCCACCTGGAAGATACTCAGTAAATGCCTTTTGAATGAATAAATGAACAAATGAATATCTATTTTTTACATAATCCTGGAAAGACACAACATCTCAACAGAAGTGTCTGAACAGATTCCACTGTTTCAGCTAACAGTGGAATGTCCCATTCCCTGTCTCCCGAATTTAGGGAGCTTTATTTTTCTTCTTAGTTGATTTTTCTGTGCAATGTCTTCATTTCCACCATGATAGTCAATGTTTCCTTCAGCATAGTGCTCATCCTGCTGCTAATGCACTCATCAGCTGCCTGCCTAGTGCAGTTTTAGAGATGGTTCAAGAATGTGCTTTCCCCAAAGTATCCCCCTTCCCACCCAAACCTTCCCGAATACAAAAATACCTTTCCAACTGAGTTGGAACTGACATCGTAAGAATTTCCACTGTAAGAGTTCCAGAGGGCCACTCTTATATTTGGATGGTAAGGCCAGAGGTCACTTGCATGAAAGAGTCACCTCTGCTTAGCATGGATTAAATGCTCAGATTGGTTTGTAGACCCTTGGCAAACAGGGAACAACTACAGACAAATGGTGAGCCCAAAGAGCCTTATCTGGGGAAGAACAGCATCAGGGACAAGGCCCCTATCTTGGAAGTGACCCTGACCCAGGAGCATTTTGTCAGGTCATGAGTCTCAAACTATGCCTTACAAAACAGTTCTCTGTACCTAAGACTCCATGCCTGCAGAAACAGAGTTTTGCCATTCTTTGTTACTCCTTGTTAAAAAACCCCACCTGGAATAATTTCTGCTGAATTCATTTAACAAACATCCAAGACTCTGTTGTCCCTTCTACTCTTTGTAATGAACAAGATTTCTTTATTCTGTGTGTTATCAAGGAAAGCTTCTGGCTTTGTGTCCCAAAGGTGAAGCAGATCTCACCAAAACAATACCCTGTGAGGGTCCCATCTGAGCTCATTAGTAGAAAGTAAGGATGCAAAATCCAGCCTGCTTGTTTACCCTGTGTTCCGTCTTTTGCCATCCCCCTTTTTTCATTTCCATGTTTGCTCAGATTTTTCATATGTTTCCCACTGTTTCTTTATTTGCCTCCAGAGTTTAAAATCAAATCGGCCTGAGACACCTTCAAGATGGCGGAGGATTAAGAGGTGGAGATCACCTTCCTCCTCACAAATACATCAGAAATATATCTACGTGTGGAACAACTCCTACAGAACACCTACTGAATGCTGGCAGAAGACCTCAGACTTCCCAAAACACTCCCTCAGGCGACCTACATGCAGAGGCAGGGCCAAATCCAAAGCTGAACCCCAAGAGCTAAGCGAACAAAGAAGAGAAAGAGAAATCTCTCCCAGCAGCTTCGGGAGCAGCGGATTAAATCTCCACAATCAATTTGATGTAGACTGCATATCTGGAATACCTGAATAGACAATGAATCATCCCAAAATTGAGGCAGTGGACTTTGGGAGCAACTGTAGTCTTCGGGTTTGCTTTCTGCCTCTAATCTGTTTCTGGTTTTATGTTTATCTTAGTTTAGTATTTAGAGTTCATTATCTCTGGTAGATTTGTTTAATGATTTGGTTGCTCTCTTCCTTTTTTTAATATATAGATATATTTTTTTTCCCTTTTCCTCTTTGTGTGTATGTGTATGCTTCTTTGTGTGATTTTGTCTGTATAGCTTTGCTTTTACTATTTGTCCTAGGGTTCTGTCTGTCCTTTTTTTTTTTTTTTTTTAGTATAGTTTTTGGTGGATTTGTTTTTTGTTTTGGTTACTCTCTTCTTTCCTTCTTTTTTTTCTTATTTTATTACTTTTTAATTTTTTTATTTTTAATAATTATTTATAATTTTATCTTAATAATTTCATTTTCTTTCTTCTTCCTCCCTCCCTCCCTCCCTCCCTCTCTCTCCCTTCCTTCCTTCCTTTTCTTCCTTTCTCCCTTGCTTCCTTCCTTCCTTCCTTTCTTTCTCGCTTTTCTTCTGAGCCGTGTGGCTGACAGGGTCTTGCTGCTCTGGCCGGGAGTCAGGCCTGTGCCTCTGAGGTGGGGGAGCCAAGTTCAGGACATTGGTCCACCAGAGACCTCCCGTCTCCACGTAATATCAAATGGCAAAAGCTCTCCCAGAGATCTCCATCTCAACGCTAAGACACAGCTCCACTCAACGACCAGCAAGCTACAGTGCTGGACACCCTATGCCAAACAACTAGCAAGACAGGAACACAGCCCCACACATTAGCAGAGAGGCTACCTAAAATCATAATAAGGTCACAGACAGCCCAAAACACACCACTGGACGCAATCCTGCCCACCAGGAAGACAAGATCCAGCCTCATCCACCAGAACACAGGCACCAGTCCCCTCCACCAGGAAGCCTACACAACCCACTGAACCAACCTTAGGCACTGGGGACAGACACAAAAAACAAAGGGAACTACGAAACTGCAGCCTGAGAAAAGGAAACCCCAAACACAGTTGAACAACACAATAAAAGAAATTAAAAATTCTCTAGAAGGAATCAATAGAAGAAAAACTGAGGCAGAGGAATAGATAAGTGACCTGGAAGATAAAATAGTGGAAATAACTACCACAGATCAAAATAAAGAAAAAAGAATGAAAAGAATTGAGGACAATCTCAGAGACTTCTGGGACAACATTAAATGCACCAACATTCGAATTATAGGGATCCCAGAAGAAGAAGAGAGAAAGAAAGGGACTGAGAAAATATTTGAAGAGATTATAGTTGAAAACTTCCCTAATATGGGAAGGGAAATAGTCAGTCAAGTCCAGGAAGTGCAGAGAGTCCCATACAGGATAAATCCAAGGAAAAACATGCCAAGACACATATTAATCAAACTACCAAAAATTAAATACAAATAAAAAATATTAAAAGCAGCAAGGGAAAAACAACAAATAACATACAAGGTAATCCCCATAAGGTTAACAGCTGATCTTTCAGCAGAAACTCTGCAAGCCAGAAGGGAATGGCAGGACATACTTAAAGTGATGAAAGAGAAAAACCTACAACCAAGATTACTCTACCCAGCAACGATCTTATTCAGATTCAACAGAGAAATTAAAACCTTTACAGACAAGCAAAAGCTAAGAGAATTCAGCAACACCAAACCAGCTTTACAACAAATGCTAAAGGAACTTCTCTAGGCAGAAGACACAAGAGAAGGAAAAGACCTACAATAGCAAACCCAAACCAATTAAGAAAATGGTAATAGGAACATACATATCAATAACTACCTTAAATGTAAATGGATTAAATGCTCCAACCAAAAGACATAGACTGGATGAATGGATACAAAAACAAGATCCGTAAATATGCTGTCTACAAGAGACCCACTTCAGAGCTAGAGACACATACAGATTGAAAGTGAGGGGATGGAAAAAGATATTCCATGTAAATGGAAATCAAAGAAAGCTGGAGTAGCAATTCTCATATCAGACAAAATAGACTTTAAAATAAAGACTATTACAAGAGACAAAGAAGGACACTACATAATGATCAAGGTATCAAACCAAGAAGAAGATACAATTCTAAATATTTATGCACCCAACATAGGAGCACCTCAATACATAAGGCAAATGCTAACATCCATAAAAGGGGAAATCGACACTAACACAATCATAGTAGGGGACTTCAACACCCAATTTTCACCAGTAAACAGATCAACCAAAATGAAAATAAATAAGGAAACAAAAACTTTAAATGATACATTAAACAAGATGGACTTAATTGATATTTATAGGACATTCCATCCAAAAACAACAGAATACACTTTCTCTTCATGTGCTCATGGAACATTCCCCAGGATAGATCATATATTGGGTCACAAATCAAACCTTGGTAAATTTAAGAAGACTGGTATCGTATCAAGTATCTTTTCCGACCACAACACTCTGAGACTAGATATCAATTACAGGAAAAAATCTGTAAAAAATACAAACACATGGAGGCTAAACAATACATTACTAAATAGCCAAGAGATCACTGAAGAAATCAAAGAGGAAATCAGAAAATACCTAGAAACAAATGACAATGAAAACACGATGACCCAAAACCTATGGGATGCAGCAAAAGCAGTTCTAAGAGGGGAGTTTATAGCAATAAAATCCTACCTCAAGAAAAAACAAACATCTCAAATAAACAATTTGACCTTACACCTAAAAGAATTAGAGAAAGAAGAACAAGCAAAACCCAAAGTTAGTAGAAGGAAAGAAATCATAAAGATCACAGCAGAAATAAAAGAAACAGAAACAAAGAAAGCAATAGCAAAGATGAATAAAACTAAAACCTGGTTCCTTGAGAAGATAAACAAAACTGATAAAGCATTAGCCAGACTGAAGAAAACAGGGAGAAGGCTCAAATCAACAGAATTACAAATGAAAAAGGAGAAGTAACAACTGACACTGCAGAAATACAAAGGATCATGAGAGATTACTACAAGCAACTATATACCAATAAAATGGACAAGCAGCAAGAAATGGACCAGTTGTTAGAAAAGCACAACCTTCCGTAACTGAACCAGGAAGAAATAAAAAATATAAACAGACCAGTCACGAGCACTGAAATTGAAACTGTGATTAAAAATCTTCCAACAAACAAAAGTCCAGGACCAGATGGCTTCACAGACAAATTCTATCAAACATTTACAGAAGAGCTAAAACCTACCCTTCTCAAACTCTTCCAAAATATAGCAGAGGGAAGAACACTCCCAAACTTATTCTACGAGGCCACCATCGCTGTGTTACCAAAACCAGACAAAGATATCACAAAAAAAAGAAAACTACAGGCCAATATCACTGATGAACATAGATACAAAAATCCTGAACAAAATACTAGCAAACAGAATCCAATAGCACATTAAAACGATCATACACCATGATCAAGTGGGGTTTATCCCAGGAATGCAAGGATTCTTCAATATACGCAAATCAATCCATGTGATACACCATATTAACAAATTGAAGGAGAAAAACCATATGATCATCTCAATAGATGCCGAAAATCCTTTCAACAAAATTCAACACCCATTTATGATAAAAACCTTACAGAAAGTAGGCATAGAGGGAACTTACCTCAACATAATAAAGGCCATATATGATAAACCCACAGCCAACATTGGTCTCAATGGTGAAAAACTGAACATATTTCCACTAAGATCAGGAACAAGACAAGGTTTCCCACACTACCAATGGCATTTTTCACAGAACTAGAACAAAAAATTGCACAATTTGTGTGGAAACAAAAAGACCCCGAATAGCCAAAGCAATCTTGAGAAAGAAAAAAGGAACTGGAGGAATCAGGCTCCCTGACTTCAGACTATACTACAAAGCTACAGTAATCCAGGCAGTATGGTCCTGGCACTAAAACAGAGACTATAAATCAATGGAACAGGATGCAAACCCACAGATAAACCCACGTACATATGGTCACCTTATCTTTGCTAAAGGAGGCAAGAATATACAGTGGAGAAAAGACAGCCTCTTCAACAAGTGGTGCTGGGAAAACTGGACAGCTACATGTAAAAGAATGAAATTAGAGCACTCCCTAACACCATACACAAAAATAAACTCAAAATGGATTAAAGACCTAAATGTAAGGCCAGACACTATAAAACTCTTAGAGGAAAACATAGGCAGAACACTCTATGACATAAATCACAGCAAGATCCTTTTTGACCCACCTCCTAGAGAAATGGAAATAAAAACAAAAATAAACAAATGGGACCTAATGAAACGTAAAAGCTTTTGCACAGCAAAGGATACCATAAACAAGACCAAAAGACAACCCTCAGAATGGGAGAAAATAGCTGCCAATGAAGCAACTGACAAAGGATTAATCTCCAAAATTTAAAAACAGCTCATGCAGCTCAATATCAAAAAAACAAAAAACCCAATCCAAAAATAGGCAGAAGACCTAAATAGACATTTCTCCAAAGAAGATATACAGATTGCCAACAAACACATGAAAGAATGCTCAACATCACTAATCATTAGAGAAATGCAAATCAAAACTACAATGAGGTATCACCTCACACCAGTCAGAATGGCCATCATCAAAGAATCTACAAACAATAAATGCTGGAGAGGGTGTGGAGAAAAGGGAACCCTCTTGCACTGTTGGTGGGAATGTAAATTGATACAGCCATTATAGAGTACAGTATGGAGGTTCCTTAAAAAACTAAAAATAGAACTACTCTACAACCCAGAAATCCCACTACTGGACATATACCCCGAGAAAACCATAATTCAAAAGTGTCATGAACCACAATGTTCATTGCAGCTCAATTTACAGTAGCCAGGACATGCAAGCAACTTAAGTATCCATTGACAGATGAATGGATAAAGAAGATGTGGCACATTTATACAATGGAATATTACTCAGCCATAAAAAGAAACAAAATTGAGTTATTTGTAGTGAGGTGGATGGACCTAGAGTCTGTCATACAGAGTGAAGTAAGTCAGAAAGAGAAAAACAAATACCAGATGCTAATACATATATATTGAATCTAAAAAGAAAAAAAAAATTGGTTCTGAAGAACCTAGGGGCAGGACAGGAATAAAGATGCAGACATAGAGAATGGACTTGATAGCACAGGGAGATCAGCTTGGTGCTTTGTGACCACCTAGAGGGGTGGTATAGGGAAGGTGGGAGGGAGACGCAAGAGGGAGGAGATATGGGGATATATGTATATGTATAACTGATTCACTTTGTTGTAAAGCAGAAACGAACACACCATTGTAAAGCAATTATACTCCAATAAAGATGTTAAAAAGAAAATCAAATCTCCTGCCGTACAAGGACACAGCTACCTCACCCTTTGATATATGCAACAAATTACATTTACAATCACTTCAGAAAGGGCCTGTCAGGCTTCTCAGGAAAATGTACAAATCATCCTGCGTTGGACAAAAACATTTCAAATGGAAGCAAATGCTGGACCTAAAAATCAAAATGAGTTCACATCACAAAAAGCAGTCTTCCTTTTATTGGAAACAAGTTACAGATTATGACATGTCCCAGTGTAAGATGCCCAGCTCAAGACCTTTCTCTGCTTTCAAAGGAGAAAACATATGGGCCACGTTACTGTATGTTGTGGATCATACTTCCCCCCATGCCAGGCACATAAGATACACCCTATATTTTTAATGTACTGACACATGTATTTCTCAAAATGCCCAATAAGGTAAATATTATTCCCATTTTACAGATGAAGAAACTAAGGCTTTGATACTACTCCCCTGCCCCCCAGAAAGTACTACAGGTAATTAGCGACAGAACCAAGTCTTGAATGAGGACTTTGCACCCCAGCATCAGTATTCTTTCCACTGCTCCATTCCCAGACGTTTGGCATCTAGGACTTTCCCTGAAGATCATGGCTTGTTCCTTTTGTTGGCAAATTATCTCCTTAGTACCAGAGGACACTATAAGAAACTAAGACGTCAGGTCAGTTTTGACACATGTAAGTAACACTGGTTCTCCAGAATCCAGTTATCCATTAAGTTCCGACAAAGGGCCAAACATTTTTTCCAGGCCCTGGGCATCCAGCAGAGACAGACAATTTCCCCCCTTTAATGGAGTTTCCATTCTAGGAAGCAAGTAAGGAATAAGCCTCCTTTTTGATGGACCTAGTAAAGGGGAAAGTTCATAATATTCAGCCTAAACAGCATAACTGCAGTAGTTTCACTTATTTCATATACACTAACTTATATAGCGATTTCTATGTGCTCCATGCTGTTATAAGCACTTCACAAATAATAATCCATTTAATTATAACAACCCCTATGAAGCAGATGCTGTTGTCATCTTCATTTTAGAGATGAGGCAACTGAGGTATAGAGCAGTGAAGTAACTTGCCCAAAATGGCACATCTCTAAGGGGCAGGGCCAGCCTTTTAATCCAGGCAGTCTAGCTCTGGAAGCCGTGCTCTCACCACTTTGCAGAGCTGCTTGTGGCAACTTAGGGTTGACCAGAAAGCATTCTGTACAGCACGGCTTCAGAGAAGCATCCCTGCCAATCACCACTGTTGCCATCATCATAATTTGAACACGTATAGTGCTTTATTTGATGTAATGGAAAATTGCTGCCATGGGTGATGCTGCCCAAGCTTGTGGCCAACAGCTCGTCTTACATTGCTGTAAGTCAGGTGCTATACCCAAAACTCCGTGGAAACTTCAGTTTAATACTCACAAACACCACCTTGTTAGTAGACTAGTATTTCTCCTATTTGAAAGATGGGGAAACTAGGAAGATGACAGAGTAGGGAGACCCTGAGTTCACCTCCTCCAAACAAATACACCAAAACCACAACTACATATACAACAACTCTCTCTGAGAATGACCTGGAAAGACTAACAGAAGAGCTCTTCTACAGTTAAGGATAAAGAAGAAACCACATTGAGATAGGTAGGAGGGGAAGAAAAGTGATCTAGCCCAGACCCACACCTCCAGTGGGTAACCAAAAGAGGAAGGGCACATCACAAACTCAGAGCTCCTCCCTAAAGAGCAAGGGGTTTGAGCCACACATCGGGCACCCCAGCCATGGGGACTGGTACCAGGAACATGGATCCCCTTAAGGGATTTTGAAAACCAGCAGGACTATGACCAGGAGAGCCGGGGGCTGTAGGAAACCAAGACTCTGCTCTTAAAAGGTGCACACACACACTTACCCACTCTGGGTTCCAGTGCAGAGGCAGCAGATTGAAAAGTGCCTGGCACTCTAGCCAGCCTGCGAAGGCTGCTCCAGCATGCGGCCCAGCCCATACCACACCCCAGCTCCAACCACCCTGCCAAGGTGGCAGGCCCAACCACGCCCCAAGAGAAGCCCCAGACCATGCTCACATTGGCTCCAGCCCTCCCGCCAAAGCCATCAGGCTCATGAAGTCTGCATAGGGACACTCCTACACAGGCACATGCCTTCAAGACCAAGAGAGGTAACTCTATCCCCTAACTCATAGAGATAAACACAGAAAGCCAAACAAAATGAGAATATAGAGGAATATTTTCCAAATGAAACAACAAGATAAAACACTAGGGGGAAAAAAACCTTAATGAAATGAAGATAATTAATTTACCTGATAAAGAGTTTAAAGAAATAGTCATGAAACTCAGGAGAAGAAGAGAGAAACACAGTGAGCATTTCAACAAAGAATTAGAAAATATAAGAAAGAACCAATCACAACTGAAGAAATAATAACTGAAATGAAAAATACACTAGAAAAAGTCAACAGCAGATTAGGTGATATAGAAAAATGCATAAGTGACCTCGAAGACAAAATAGTGCAAATCACCCAATCAGAACAACAAAAAGAAAAAGGAATTTTTTAAAAATGAGGATAGTTTAAGGAATCTCTGGGACAACATCAGGCATACTAACATTTGCATTACAGGAGCCCTAGGAGGAGAAGAGAGAGAGAAGGGCAGAAAATGTATTTGGTGAAATAATAGCTGAAAAATTTCTTAACCTGGGAAAGGAAACATATCCAGTTCCAGGAAGTATAAAAAGTACCAAATAAGATGAACCCAAAGAGATCCACACCAAGACATATAATTAAAATGGCAAAAGTTAAAGATAAAGAGAATTTTAAAAGCAGCAAGAGAAAAACAGAGTCAACACAAGGGAAGGCTATCAGCTGATTTTTCAGCAGAAACTTTGGCAGTATAGCATGCCATGATATATTTAAAGTTCTGAAAGGAAGAAACCTACAACCAAGGATACTCTACCTGGGATGGTTATCATTCAGAATTGAAGTGTCCATCAAGAGACGAATGGATAAAGGAGATGCGGAGTATATATATGTGTGTGCATGTGTGTGTGTATATATATAGACACACACACACACACAATGGAATATAAATCAGGCATAAAACAAGAATGAAATCTTGCCACTTGCAACAACATGGATGGATCTGGAGGATATCATGCTAAGTGACATAAGTCAGAAAAAAAAGACAAATACTGCATGTTTTCACCTATATGTGAAATCTAAAAAACTAACATATGGACAAATATAACAAAACAGACTCACAGATACAGAGGAAAAACTAGTAGTTGCCAGAGAGGAGGGCAGTGGGGAGATGAGCAAAAGAGGTAAAGGGAATCAAGAGGTACACACTACCAGCCGTAAAATAAATAAGTCACAGGGATGTAATGTACAACACAGGGAATATAGCCGAAAATCCTATAATAATTTTGCATGGTACATTACCTATAAAAATATTGAAACACTATGTTGTGAACCTAAAACTAATATAATATTGTAAGTCAACTATCCGTCAATGAAAAAAGATGGGGAACTCGGATTTAGGGAGCTGAGGCAGAGACTGTTAGTTGCCCTCCCATCCCCCACCCAACACACACAGACAAATACCTTTTGTTTCTTCTTCTCTGGGAATATTTGTTTGGCTGGATACATGGCCTCCACTGCAGTACTCCCAACCAGATGAGTACATTCTAGATGGTGATGTGTGAGCAGAAGTGATGGGTGTGACTTCTAGGGAATAAAATAAAGGACATGTGCCCTTTTCCTCCTCTCTCCCTCTGCCTGTGGCTGAAACGTGAACATAGTGGCTGCCATCTGTGACCACGCAGATGAAGGCAGGGTTGACAAAGGAACAAGACGGAAGAAGCTTGTTCTCCAGTGTTGTCAGGCCACCACAGCAGTCCTGGACTCCTCACCCAGACTGTTAGGTGAAAAACAATTTCAATGTCTACCTTGTTTAAGTCACTGAATTTGGGACCTCTGGTCCCAGCAGTCTAGCCTGTATTTTCAAAAACCTGAGTCCAAGGTCAGTCAGCTGTGAACTGTGGAACTAGGATTTAAACCCAGGCTGTCTCAGATTTACCTTGACCTAGAAACCTTTCTGTCCCTTATAGCTACATCACACTGGAAAGTTAGTTATAGTAATGGCATGACCTACCCCTCAGAGGGGAGGGGCACTCAGATTGCATGATGAGACATCCTTCCTTTCTAGCCCACTACACTCCGTCCTTTCCAACCTTGGCTCTCTCATGCTCAGCCCCTGCCATCTGCCATGCTAGGAAAAGGGGAGTTCTCTAAGCCAAGCCATGTCTAGCTAAGGTCACTGGCAACTGTGAAGGGTTAAGAGCCTCTAGTAGGCTTGACTTCAAACACAGCTGCATCTTTCTTCAAGAACCTGAAATATCCCAAATGGATGAGACGTTTCTCATAGATCCTCATGGAAATTTGTAGGTTTTCATTTAGAGTCTGAACATCACTTATTAATATGCAAGCAACACAAAATACAAGAAATAGTATGAAACATAGAAAACAAACTTAACGGTTACCGAAGTGGGGGGGAGAGATAAATTAGGAGGATGGGATTAAAACATAGGCACTACTATCTATAAAACAGATAACCAATAGGACCTACTGTATAGCACAGGGAACTATACTCAACATTTTGTAATACCTATAAAGGAAAAGAATTTGAAAAAGAATATATATATATACATATATGACCCTGAATCACTGTGCTATATACCTGAAACCAACACAACATTGTAAATCAACTATACTTAAATTTAAAAAAAGAAATAGTATGCATGTAGCCATCACGAAATACTATTCAAATGTTAAAAATTGAAAAAAAAAAAGACTGACAAATGGATAATAAAATGCTTGTGACACAATGTGAAGAGTTCAAAGGAACACTGTAGCAATGGCAGGGAGAACGCAAAAGCACACAATTCATGTGAGAGTGATGATTTAGTTTCAGCTAAACAACATGGCTCGACACATTAAATACAAATAAAACTGCAAACTCAATAAAATTCAAATAAAACAAAATGCAATTGTTTAATGTGATGGGGTTTTAAAGCTACCTTGGAGCTATAAAAGGGTTTATACAGAGTTTTATGTTTACATATAATTAAGTAACTTTGTAATAAAAATAAGCAGGGAGGTCATCAAGTCTGAGAAACCTAATAGTTCGGGTAAACCACATAATACAGCAGCTGTGAACAATTACGAGAAAAGGTTTACAACCATTCTCATTGTTGCCTTGGAAATGTCTCTATCATATGGCCTACCCTTGGCCTTGGAACATCAATATCCTACCCTCTCTGAGACATTAGGCAGATATACATCGGCCTTACTGTTAAATGGAAGTATTCAAGTCACTGCTGTCGAACCACACATGGGCAGTGCCCATCTGTGGCTTTCACGGATTTTCTCGTTCCAAGTAATTTGACATGAGAATCAACATCTTGTTTCATTCTTTTCAGTTAGGTATGAAATTGTTTCCTCTGGTAATTAACATGTGGGACATAAAAGGAAATTAACTGATGACTCTAAAACATCGATTCCTGCATTAAATCAATCTTCCTATCAGAAAGCATGCCATGACCATTAGCTTGGGATTCATTTTTGCTGGTCCTCCATTACTCTGCTTGAATGGATTAGGCCAATTAAACGGATTCAAGGACACCATCCTACCAAGCCTACAAATCTATGGTAATCAAATTTAAGTCACAGATTGGCTTTCTTGGCCTGGAATGAGTAAGAAATAAGGTGGAACAAGCACTAAAAATGATACAGAAGTAGCTAGAATATTAGCTGAATCCAAAAGAGATACTAACTTTCTTCTTAAGAGAATTTCTCTCTCACGTGTACACAATCCTTTAAAACTACAACCACTTAACTTTCTAAATCATCTCCATTTAAAAGACACTGCCACCTGTACCCTCCTCTGCCTACCCCTCCTCATATCCCCACTTCCTTTCAAGGGACCTCCATGGGGTTGGTATTGCCTGAGGGGCTGATCCCAGCAAAGCTCCCCAACCCTGGCATCTTCTGTCTGCTGCCAGACCCCCCAGCGCACCTCACCAGTCCCAATAGGACTCTAGACAGTTCACCTATATTTCCTCCCACTAAACAGTAAATCCATGCAGGACTGGAAACATGTCTGGTTCACCAGTATGATAAGTCTTCATCAAATGTTAACTCAGTTATTTATTATATGATTCCCCCATCTTGGACCACCCTTCCACCCCTCCACCCCCCACCCAAAGCTCCACCTTCCCTGTCTGTCTGCAGGGCCTGGGAAGGTGGTGTTCCTCCTGCCGTTGTACACTTTGGGCTTTCTTATGGGAAGCCCATTTTAAGTGGGATAGTGCTACATTACATGTTAAGTACTTCTGTGAGCTAGACCTGGGATCTAACCTCCCTTTATAAGATTCATTCTGTGCAGAAATCTGTGCCAAAATGTGATCAGGTATATGTAGTAGTTTCCTAGGGCTGCTATAACAAAATACCACAAACTAGGTGAAAAAAAATTTTTTTTATTTTCTCACTTCTCACTGTTCTGGAGACCCGAATCCTGAAACTGACATGTCGGCATGGCCATGCTCCCTCCAAAGCCTCTAGGTGAGAACCTTCTTTGCCGCTTCCACTTTCTGATGGCTCCCAGCATTCCCTGGCTTGTGACAACCTAACTGCCACTGTCTTCACATGACCTTCTTCCCTCTGTCTCTGAGTTCAATCTCCTTGGTTCTCTTGTAAAGACACCAGTGGATCTAGGGCCCACCTTAATGCAGTATGACCTCATTTTATCTTGACTGCATCAGCACAGACCGTTTTCCGAATAAGATCACATTCACAGGTAACAGAATTTAGGACTTCAGCATATTTGGGGGTAAGGAGAAACACAGGTATAATAGCACCAAAAATCTAGTTTAGATACATTGCTTGTTAAATTAACTATTCTAGGCTAGCCTAGGAACATAACCACTGTTCATAATATCGAAACTTCCAGCACATTTTGCCATTAGTGTAAACTTATTACCTGACTTTTAAAATGCAACACTGCAAATAATTAAGGATGTACACAAAGATATTCAACAGAGCATCATTAGTAAAACTACAAAAAAATTGGGAAAACTCCAAATATTCAACAATAGAGGCTTGGTTAAGTTGTGTTATAGTTCTACTATTGCATAACTATGTATATATATTTCTATATATATTGCTATTATATATTTTATAGCTATGTTATAGCTATACTATTGATTACTATACAACCAATAAAATGAGATGAAAATATGTTCATGATCTATTGCACATGAACATACATATTTTATAACTAGGGATTTTTAAGCATACATTTATACAACTACATATGTAGCTATATAATCTCCATGTAGCTACATATATGTGTGTATGTAGGTGTGTGTATATATATGTGTGTATGTATACATATATATACACACATACATACATATAACTGCCTTTACTAGATTTCTAGTGTAGACAGTACCCAACTGCAAGCTGGTTCTAATGTATTTTCTGAAAGCTGTATATAAAAGCAAACTGCTTGTTTTAAAAGCAATATATGTTCATTACCTAAAATATAAGCAAAAATAGAGAAGCAAACTATTAAAAACTTTAAGTACCCATCATTTTAACATCTAGAGCAAACAGCTGCCAGCACTGTAGTGTATATAAGCACAGAAAATGAAAAAATGACCTGGAAAAAAATACCCCAAACTAGGGCATGCTTAGGTGTATCTACTGGTAGAAGACGTCACCGAGTCACCCCAAACAGTCAGTTATACTCAAGGACCTGGGAGAGGGGGACATTAAATAATTTAAGTTAAAGCATGATGCTTCAAAAAAACAAATGCAAGTTTATAACAAGAAATGGAACTCATTCCCAAGGGAACAAATTCATTCGGTAAAAATGAAAAGTTTGAGAAGCACTGCACCGTCTTAACGTGGGTTGAAAAATCATGGGTGTTTTATAGTTTCTTCTTTTGGCTTCTTTGTGTTTGCTGTATTTTGTTTGTTTTTTTTTTTTCCCTGAGATGAGCCAGAATCACATTTGTGGAGAAAATAATAGAATAATAACTCTATTTTTTAAAGTAACACAAAATGCCCTTCTCTTCCCCCTTCCACCTGTTTGCAGATTGGCACTAGTGATGCTGAGGACAGTCAAGAATTCATCATGAACCTGAACCTCACTCCCTGGAGCTCACCTGCTGTCTCCAGGCAGGAGTTCTGGTGCCTGTGGGTCTCCCCACACCCACACCAGGAATCTGGTAGGGGTGGGCAGCCTCTTGTCCACCCAAATGCCACCAGGCTTAATCTGTAGAATCCCATCAGACTGTCAGGAAATACAATAAAAATCGGCTGTTCCCCAGAAATCATATAATCGTAACTGTATTTTAGCTCAGAGATTTGTCAAGCTCCTGAGAAGGGAAAAACATGTATTGAATGTGTACAATGTGCTCTATCACTTCCTCTTTTCATTCTCACAACCCTGGTTTACATGTCCCATCGTTCAGATGGGGAAACTGAAGCTCAGAGAGGTTAGGAAACCTGCCAACAGTCACACAGGGAGAAGGGAGAAGGCAGGGAGAAGATTCCCATCCAGGTATGTCTGACTCCTGACCTGGGGTCCCTCTGCTACCCGCATTGCTTTGTTTTGGAGATGACTATTTCCCTACCTGTCTTCTTTTCTCTCACCTGTCCTCTCTCCGTCCCTCTTCCTACTCATTCTAAAAACCGGCTTGTCCTTGCTTTCATCCTAAGATGTTCTTTGCCAACATCTTTTAGGCAAGTGTGGTTATTAGCAAAGATTTCCTCCTTCAGTGAAGTGAGGAGGTAACTTCTAACCCCTTCACTGCTCTGATTTCTGATAAATGTTTCCTGTCTGTTCAAGACAAGACAAAAAGAAGAGACACCGATCTCCAGCGCATGGCCTTCAAACCTCTGAAGTTCAGCCCAGGTAATCACCTCACCCCTGGGGGCTTTTCTACCCAACAATGACAAATTAACTTGCTTTTTAATTTTCCAATCCCATTCTATTTCAGTTCATTATTTTTTTCTTTGCCTTATTCTATCTTCAGAATACATCTCCCGCCAATTTAATTGCTTTTAAAAAATGTTCATTTTTTAAATCTGCCCTGTAACTGTCCTCTGAAGATAGCAACCAATAATTGCACTCTTTAGTCACAGGAAATTTACTATTTAAAATAAGCTTCTGATCAGACAGGGTCCTCAGAACATTATGACTAATCTACAGACGATGTAATAGCAAAGATGGCAATGCTCTCATTTCTAAATGCTGTTTCATTAATAGGATTCATATCTCGGGTCCTTAATATCCTCAGCTCTACTTTACAGGCTGAACAAATACAGTTCTAAATCACGTTGAGGAAAGGAGCAGCCCTGAAAATTAGAGTCTGTTGGAAATAGGAGACCCTCATCAGGCAGCCCCATGATCCTGGGGCCCTACATTTCACTTCTGAATGCATTTCAGAAGGCATGGGCTTGCGCTCTTAGGAAAAGCCCATAGGTTGTTCATTTTTCCTTGCAGGAAAAATAAAGCCAGCCTCTTCTTTCTAACTTAATGCATTGTGGACATAACAGAAAAAAAAAGTCAATAACAAGGCTGAAAAAAATAACTCCTGCTTAAACAGAAAGCAAGATATTTGCTCTTTTGAAAATTTATTTATTTTTAAATCAGAGGTAAAAGAGAAAAAAAAAAAACCTGCAAAGGGGGACATAGGAAAAGTGGAAATGGCCATAAACTAGCCTATATGCCAAAGGTAGAGAAATTAAAGGCAAGGTAATGGGAGCATCCGTGCTAATACTGAGTCCATCACCTGGATATCCCCTGTGGCTCTCATACTCTCCCTTCCAGGTATCTTTGGGAGCTGACAACTTCATGGGTGGCCACGATGCCTCTTTCCAGGGCTGTGCTAGAGCCAGGGTATGCTGCAGCCATGCATGACTCCCAACAGCCCACCGTTAAATTTTTAGAAATTTGCGGAATTGATTGACATCAAACTGGTAGCTTGAAATCATCCATGGTGGGAGTATTTACAAAGAAAGTAGCAAATGTAACAAATCAGAACTTTTTCGCCCCAGAAAGCCAGTCCAGTTGTTAAATGTTCACCAGCACACCACTGCTTCTTCCTCAGTCTTCCTATAGGCTCACCTTGGAGATGTCCAGGCTTTCTGGAGGGGTCAGGATAAAGCAGACCCACTCAGCAGACTACTCCTGGAAGCCAGAGTTTTTAGATGCCTCAGTCCTTGCCCTTCCCCTCTCTGCCTTGAAACACAGTGTTGACTCTCAACAGAGGACGCATGTTCTGAGGTCCCAAGACATCACCCTTACCTGCTGGTGAGTCTTTCACAGGTCCCATGCCCCAGAGCCCCGGTTTTCCTGCCAAGTCCGCTCTGCAACCCCTGCCTCCTCGGGCCACTCACCAAGTGTCTCAGCCCCACCTATGACACATGCCGAGGAGCAGCCCCAACTAAAGGAGTGAGAAGCAGAGACCAACCTCTTTTGTCCACCACTGTATACCTCATACCTAGCACAGCGCCGGGTATTCAGTAGATGTGCAATACTTATTAAATGAATTACCGAACTGAGTAGGCAAAACTCTTCTAATCTACTCATTGTTGGCTTCAGGGAATCTTGGTGAGGGGCAGTAATTTAAGAAATTCAAGACGAGACATCAAGAAACCTAGAATCTAGACTAACCAGTCTTGGCAATTGACTTGCTTATATAAGTAACATCTTTGGGCTTCCATCTCTTCATCTAGGAAATAGCACCAGGCTTCTAGCATTTTGATACTGGCTCTATCACTTAACAGTGGACAGATCTTGGCAAATTGTTCAACCTTTCTGATCCTCAATTTCCCCATCTTTAAATGATGATAACACAACCTATGTTCTTTGAAACTCTCATTGTGGGGCTTGAAATATATGTGAAGTGTATAGAATATAGAATGACTTATAGCATATAGAATGAGCGCTACACAAATTATTTTTTTAGCTTCCCTCCTTCTCTAGACTGAACAGGTCACGATTCCTCTAGACCCAGTCATATGTCTCTCTGGGTACGAAAAGGACAGGTGCTGGCTTCAAAATATTTCCCCAAATAGTGGCTTAGGACAGGTTGACATGGAAACTTATTTCTTTTTCTCTTTTTTTTTTTTTTTTTTTTATGGTACGCGGGCCTCTCACTGCTGTGGCCTCTCCCGTTGCGGAGCACAGGCTCCGGACGTGCAGGCTCAGCGGCCATGGCTCACGGGCCCAGCCACTCCACGGCGTGTGGGATCTTCCCGGACCGGGGCACGAACCCGTGTC
>NC_041233.1:66713048-66715027 GCF_002837175.3 Physeter macrocephalus
TATGGTACGCGGGCCTCTCACTGCTGTGGCCTCTCCCGTTGCGGAGCACAGGCTCCGGACGTGCAGGCTCAGCGGCCATGGCTCACGGGCCCAGCCACTCCACGGCGTGTGGGATCTTCCCGGACCGGGGCACGAACCCGTGTCCCCTGCATCGGCAGGCAGACTCTCAACCACTGCACCACCAGGGAAGCCCAAAACTTATTTCTTTATTCCACTTCAAATATCACCAGTGAGAAGACTATAAGGATCTTCCTCTATACTTAAAAAGAAATTAAACTGAAGTTCAAAGTCTAGATTCCCACCTGACAGTCACTTGTATCAGTTAGGATGCCTTCAGCTACAAATAACAGAAAACCCAAATGAGCCTTGCTAAAACAATCAAGGGATGTATTAACTCCATAATAAATGTCTAGTGGTAAGCTAGCACAGAGTTGGCTAACTTAGCACACAACACCACCATGCAACACCCAGATTTCTTGTCTCTTTCTATAGCAGGTTCTGCTGGAGACAGACTTGCAACTAATTTCACTCTTGGTCCAAGATGGTAGCTGCAGTTCCACAAATCTTGAGTAGATATGATAATATTCAGTAAAAGAAAAAAGACCAGTTCTTCTGTACACATCTCTTTTGAAGAGCAAATAAATTTCCCCAGGAGTCTCCCAGAGAAATTCCCCTTATGTCTCATTGACCAGATTGGGTTCCAATGCCCAACCTTAAACCAATAGTTGTCAAGAGAATGGAACCATTATTATTGGCTTAGACCAATACAAATTTGTCCACATCCCTTAGGGGAGGATGGAACAAAACTGGAGCTCTGCCAACATAAAACATGGGAATAACAGGTGCTGGATAGGCAACCTATATCATTTGATGAACCCTCCCCACTCCTACTACTCCCCCCCCAACAGACACACACACACAAACACACACACACACACACAAACACACACACACACACACACACACTGCATCAAGGAAGATCCAAACCATGTGATAGCCTGACCTGGTATCATTATTACTAACAAAAGCAGAGATGAAAGTAGTACTTGTTGAGCACCTACTACATGCTGACCAGTATATGCTAAAGCAATTTACCAGTCGAATTCCCATGGTGATCCTGTGAGACTGGTTGTCACTCCCATTTTATGGATGACAAAACTGAGTTCTATACAGAGGCCAAAGCAGGCAGCCACTGAATGGTAGAATTGGACTTAAACTCAGATTTGACTGACTCCAAATAACATAATCTTTCTACTTTACCAGGCTATCTCCTGAATGAGCAACTAGAAGTTATGAATACATTTTCTTTAGACTAACTGCTCTAGAAAGGGCAAGTGCCCAGCCCCTAGCTCACTGCCCTAGGCTCACTCTGAATCCTGCCAATAAATGCAGCTATTTTTACAGTAAAGAATGAGAAGCTTTGAAAGCCATAGCCTGCTTCTGCTCTTTCTTCTCTGGTTGTCATTTCGGAGTTTTTTTCTACCCATGCCGTTTTTAATATATTCTTCTGTCTTGCTAATGATAGGAAACTTGCTGCTGCATGGTTCCATAAAACATTATCTCATTATCTCATTTTGTCTCTCACTGTATTTTGTAGCACTGAAAGTGGTGTATGACCAGTCAGAATGGCCATCATCAAAAAATCTACAAACAATAAATGCTGGAGAGGGTGTGGAGAAAAGGGAACACTCTTGCACTGTTGGTGGGAATGTAAACTGATACAGCCACTAGGAGAACAGTATGGAGGGTCCTTAAAAAACTAAAAATAGAACTACCATATGACCCAGCAATCCCGCTACTGGGCATATACCCTGAGAAAACCATAATTCAAAGAGTTATGTACCACAACGTTCATTGCAGCTCTATTTACAACAGCCAGGACATGGAAGCAACCTAAGTGTCCATCAACAGATGAATGGATAAAGAAGATGTGGCACATAGATACAATGAAATATTACTCAGCCATAAAAAGAAACAAA
>NC_041233.1:66715087-66727921 GCF_002837175.3 Physeter macrocephalus
CTAGGGGCAGGACAGGAATAAAGATGCAGACGTCGAGAATGGACTTGAGGACATGGGAAAGGGGAAGGGGAAGCTGGGACGAAGTGAGAGAGTGGCATGGACATATATACACTACCAAATGTCAAATAGAGAGCTAGTGGGAAGCAGCCACATAGCACACACAGGAAGATCAGCTCGGTGCTTTGTGACCACACGGAGGGGTGGGATAGGGAGGGTGGGAGGGAGACTCAAGAGGGAGGACATATGGGGATATATGTATATGTATAACGGATTCACTTTGTTATAGCGCAGAAATACACCATTGTAAAGCAATTATACTCCAAAAAAGATGTTTTAAAAAAGTGGTGTATGAAAAAAAGTAATTTCATTAAATTAATGGAGAGTGTCATGACTGCTGGGTTATGACTCGGATGCATTTATAAAAGGGGTTGTATGCATCACACCTTGTCATTTATTTTGCCACTTTCCGCCCACTTGCACCCACCATCCTTCCCCAGGAGGGATGAAGTTATTCTAAATATCATGCTTTGGAGAAATATTATTGCCACCAGCACCCTAGAAAATCCAAAATGCAAAACATGACTTTCTATGGCCAATCAACAAATTGCAGAGCCAATCCATTTATCTCCACCATCTTCCTAAGAGACAAATATTATAGCTGAATACATCATGTTGTAATTCCTAACAGTGCATAAGATTACCCATGTGAATGAGCAGCTCTTTCCTAGCCCTTCGGTTTACAGTAAAAATATTTTCTGAAGTTGTTAACCACTTCAAAGTGTCCACTTCCCCTTTCCCTACAAAGTCTCCTCATTCTTCCAGGCCTTTCTCAAGTGCTACCTTTTATAAGAAATCTTCTCCATCGATTCAAGTTCACAGAACTCTCTCATCTCTAAGTTTATTTATTCACTGGTTCACCAAATACTTGTTGAGCAATGAGATATGCACAGCTCTGTCCTAGGCACTGGAGATCCCATTGAGAGAAAAACAGGCTGGTCCTTCCCCTCCTGGAGCACACTGTATCCGTACCACATGGCTCACCACCCAAGTAATGGCTCCCCCTAACCTCCACCAAAAAAAAAAAAAAAAATCTCCCCTGAGAAAGAACCTGCTGCTCTATGAGTTTAACATAGTCTAAAACGTATAATACTCATCTTATTTTAGCATGTATAAATGAAATCAATATTCCTACATTAGGTAATGCTGGTACCCCTGTAAGGCTGCTCTAGATATCTGCTCTCCATTTTGGAATTTTTCCAGATGACCTCCCATTGGCTCATTCAGTTAGTTCTTGGTCTCAGCTTTCCTGGATCCCTCAACTCTCTGCTTTGGCTTCATAACACAACTCAAACTCAGGTCAAATATTCATTGAGTACCTGCTATGCATCAGGCATTGTGCTTAGTGTTCTATATATACATTGTCTACTTTTCACAACCTGCAAAGGTGATGATGCTCTTTCTGTTTTATAGAGGAAGAAACTGTGGCTCATCACATTTAGGAACTTAGTCCCAGGTCAGCCCACTCATGGGTAACAGCACCAAGATTGAACCCATATCTGTGATGCTGGGATTCTATTATTCCATATAACCTCAATCTCTGCCTACTTATTCACATGCAAAATGAGAAAAAGAATCACCACTACAACCTTCTCATAAGGTTGTCATAATTATCAAGTGAGATTATTGCATTTAAGTGGTGCTAATAATGCATCTCTCCTGCCTTCTGGGTTCTAACGGGTAGGGATCAATATCCAAAGCCAAATGGAGATCAGTGGATCAGCATTGTTAACCATCCTCTGATAACTAGGGTCCCGTAGTAAAGAAGCATTGTAAAATATTGCTTGGATCCAAGGCCAAGATGGGAAGTTCTTAGTAATATCCCTCCCCAAATCTAGGCTAGGTATCTGCCTATGGTAAGGTCAACTCTGCAAATAAACTCTGAGTACATGTCAAAGGCCAGATCAGCCCGCATCTAAAACCCAGACCCCAGCAAAACCAGAACCCGAGAGAATTCGAGATAGACCTTTATTCCCTTTTCAATGCAGAGACTATAGGCTCTGAAGGAAAATGTGATCCAACGGAAATCATGCTCTCTACAATCAACCTGACACTCATTCTCCCTTCAGGGAAGTGAGTAGGGAGTGGAGAAAATGTCCCCTCCAGCATTTTCCTGGCATTTGGAGGGAAGCAGAAATCTCCTAGAGCAGAATCATGAGAAGAGAAAATCAGAGTTCCTCACAATAAAGATATTATAAGATGGAAAGCACCATACAAATGTTGAAGTTGTCATTTCCATATCACTTTTTCATTACGTTTCCTACTGCACTCTACACACTTTTATATTACATTGGTAGATAATTTGTTATTTTTTATCTGACTCTCCTATCAGACTAAATTCCTTCATAGAAGTTCATTTTTCAATTTAATCTGAAATACCCATGTCTAGTACCATGCCTAGTGTGTAGTAGGCATGAAATAAATATCTGTTCAATCAATAAATGAATGGGGGACTTCCTGGTGGCACAGCGGTTAAGACTCTGTGCTCCCCAAGCAGGGGGCCCGGGTTCAATCCCTGGCCAGGGAACTAGATCCCACATGCATGCTGCAACTAAGGAGCCTGCCTGCTGCAACTGAGACCTGGAACAACCAAATAAATAAATATTTTTAAAAATAAAAAAAATAAAAAAATAAATGAATGGATTT
The DNA here is from genome assembly GCF_002837175.3 of Physeter macrocephalus. NCBI lineage: Eukaryota > Metazoa > Chordata > Mammalia > Artiodactyla > Physeteridae > Physeter > Physeter macrocephalus. The sequence continues at coordinate 66,717,791 of NC_041233.1, forward strand.
CATTGCTATATAAACACTGAAACGCCATGGAATGGAGGGTTTTCCAATTACAAAGCATATTCATATCCATGCATCATTTTGCATTTTTTAATCTTCTCTATTTAACCTGTCTGCTAACAGTTTAAACTAGATCTGTAACTGTATCTTTCAATCATTTTGTAATTCCCTACCAATGTGATGGGTTCATGTTTCACAAAACTGGCTTCATACATTTATTATTAGTTTTATGATGCCCTATTCAAAAAAGAAAAAGAATTTAAGAGAGCATAAAATATAGGAAAATAAAAATCAATTAAAAAATAAGTAAGAAAAATGAGGCAAAGCCACCAACATTTTTCCCTTTCTTATAATGTTCTCGTCTCGAGTGCTCATCTGTCCACCTTAGTGTCAAGATGGCATAGCGAACAACTTTTCAAGAAGAATGTGTCACAGTTTATTCATAAACTACCCAATAACTCCCCCCAAATCAACTCAGACAATGTTGACAGAGGATGGTAGTAAGTAAGAGAACATGATTCAGCCTTGGTAGCTATTAGCAAGTCTAGCAGACTTTGCAGGGATTCTCTGAAGACACCAGACAGAGATCTACTTAAAAATAAATCGACTTTTAGTCTGAAAGCATTAAAAAAAAATGAGGAGGAGACAAAGGTCAAGGCTGAAGTGGGTCAATAAAGCACTGTTCCCTTGAAGATACTTCTTCCTTCAAGAAGCACTCCCCGCTCCATGTTTTGACTGAAGAACAGTTCTCTTGGCAGTTATTAATCGGCTAAGAAAGCCTGTGTTCTTTTGCTTACAGGCCCAGAACTGGAACTCAGGATGAGACTACTTAGATCACACCCCAGTGGGCAATCCTAGCGGAGAAATCTGGAAACATTAGAGAAGCCAGATGAGGCATTTGACTCAAAGAGAGGCCTGAGTACATACGTGGTTGGTGTTTGCTTCAGATTGCTGTCATAGTAAATGAAGGAGAGGGCAAAAAGAATCAAATCAAATGGAATCTTTTCAATTTTTTAAAAAACTTCCTAACAGTTGACTGAGGACAAGGTATCCCTGGGGCATAGAAAAAGCCATAGAAAATTTTGGAATCTGCTTGCTTATGCCCGTTCTTTTTGGAAAATAAGAAAAGGCAATCCAACTTCAGCCAGGACAATGACGTCCGCACACTTAGGAAGCCCTGCCCTGTGAATTACCTTCTGAAACACTGAGTAAACACATGTCTGTTTAAAGGAGCGAGGGCAGGGGCAGGGAAGTGGGGGGATTGCATTTATTGTCTTCGGTTCACAGAACACTCTACCTTATCCAGCTGCAGTACTTCTTTACAACAATCCGACAGCATCTAAAGCAGAGGTCCATTCAACTAATTAGATCAGTGGCCTTAACCAAAACAAGTAACTCAAGTACTGTAACGGAAAATACACTGATCCAGGGCCAGAAGTCCTGGGTTCCAAGTACACTTACTAATGTGTAACTCCTGGCAGATCAGTGAATGTCTTAGAATCTAGTTTCTTCATCTTTTAAATCAATTAAACATTTCTACCTACCTCCAAAACCATGGAGAAGATCAAATAAGAGGATGTATGGCAATGGTTCTCAACTGGGGCTATTTTGCCCTCCGGGGGGCATTTGACAATGTCTGGCGACATTTTTGGTTGTCACAACTGGTGGTTGGAGAGGCCAGGGATGCTATTAAACATCCTACAATGCACCAAACAGCCGAAACCACAAAGAATTATTCAGCCCCAAAATGTCAGTAAGTATCAAAAAACCCTGACATATGTCAAAAGCTATAAAGGCATGATTTTATTGGTTAGGAATGCATTAAGCCACAAGTAATAGAAGTGGATTAAATTGTGAAAGATTTGTTTTTATCACATAATAAATAGTTAGGATATATGCAGGCCACTGTTCAAGAGAGTTATCAAAGACTCCAATCATGTCTATATTCCTGCTCCTCTACCTTAGAATCTGGTTTTTGCCCACATGGTTGTGAGATGGCTGTTACACCTCAAGTCATTGCATCCACATTCAAGACAGGAATAGGAGTAAGGCAGTTGCTGGAGCGATCTGAGCCTATACTGAGAAATCAGCAAGAAGCTTCAGCTCCTTGGCCAGAATTTTATCACAGGGCCACCCTTAGGTAGACCCAAGGGAGTCTGCCCAGTTAATTACTTGGCAGGCAACTAAAACTGTCTGCCACAGAAATTATAATCTCCATCATCATCATCATCATGGAGATCCATGATAAAGAGGTGGTTAAAAGAACAGACTCTGGTCAGGCAGATGTAGGTTCATATTCCTACTCTCACCATTTCCTATCTGTGTACTAGTGAGTTGCTTAATTTCCAAGCCCTGGCTGCTTCGTCTAGAAACTAGAGGTAACAAAAATATGTACATGAATGGAGTGTTCTGAAGATTTAATGAATAATGTAAAATGTTTTCATTCATTGAATGCTGGGCATTTGATAAATGCTATATATCATCATCATGATTTCAGCACAGTGACTCTGAGGTACCACATCCCTGTCTAATTTCCAGTCCCTCACTGTACTCTGACCCGAGGCACCTGGCCTTGTCTTCCCTCTGAATTGTGGAGACCCAGCATGCAGGTCATAAAATAAATTTGTAGAAGGAGGCAATACTTCAGTTCTTGATTCACAGAAATCAATATACAAATGACATCATTGTTACAGAGGTCAGTCTTGATACTTGCCTGACTTAGCAGTCTGATCCATCAAACGTACTTTCTGGGTTTGCAAAAATGTCACTGCGGGGATATCGTTAGAAGTACATCACATTATCTAATAGTTTAGCTAAGAGAGGCTCTTCGTGTTTCATTGTTAGCACCTCAGTATCTGTTCACCAAATCATTTCATCAGGACATTTGGATTGATTAACAGTTACAGTTTATTTAGCACTGAAACTAACTACAAGTCGCTATTAAGAATTTTACAAAACCAACCCCAAGTTGGGTCAGAGCTGGGAGCCCGCAGCATCGGAAGACTAAGTTTGGAATGTGTGCAAAAGCAGGGCAGCATCACTTTGATCTTTCAAAAACATGCTGGAAGAGCAATCTTTCCAAAATATGACTCCCTCTCACAAAAGCCTATAATGATTCCCTACTGTCCAGAAGACCAAGCAACTCTGGACCAAGCTCCTCTGTCTGGCTTCATACACCCTGGTCCTACCCCATCCACTATGAATACTCACAGGAGCTGGGGCCAAGTAACTAGAGCTCTGATTTCCTTTGTTCTTTTGAGTCCCTGTCACTGTGTCCTGCATTAAGGGGTGTATCTTTTGTACTAATTCCCCAGCTGATCCCCCAATGTCATTTCCCGTTACCCTACTCCCAGCATGTTCTCCAATCACTCAAATCCCTTCCCTCATTCTCTGCAGAGTCCTGTAGATTCCTGCCTTCATGCCTTTGCTTCCATAGCTGCCCCTGCCTTGAACGCCCTTTCCTTTCTCTCTAACTCCTATTTCCTACCAATTTATCAAGACCCAGCAAGAGGGCCACTTGGCTCTAGAGTTAACCTCCATTACTCCATTTCCCTCTCATGAATCCCTTTCTTCCCTGACCTCTCATAGCCCCAGAAGCTGCAACACATGATCTAGCACTTGATGTCGTGCCAACTTATCAGGTTGTCTAATTGTTTCAGCACACATGTTCTGTCTGCAATTGGACTGTGAAGGCTTCGCGGCCAGGGCCCAGGTAGCCTACACCTTTGCTAGCCCCAGAGGGAGAAGCACGGTCTGCATTGTGGACATTCAAATATTTCCTCCTCCAGGGCTAACCTAGGAAATCAAATCAACAAATACTGTGCACCTGCTGGAAGCAAACCCTCCTCCCTCACCATTTCCAGCTCCTTGTTTACATAAAACATCACAGGTGAAAATCCAAATGAGACCGAGATTAGAAAAATCTTGGCTAATATTAACGCTCATGAATATTTAGTAAGAATTGCTTATTAACTAGGGTTAGAGGGGTCTCCCTTACAATCACAGGTCTCTGATAACTGCTGGTATTTAATTGTGCTCGTCCAGTAGTAACTAAGCTGCAGGGGTTTGTGAGCTGAGAAGCACAATATGGTTTAGAGTAACGGTTTTAAAACCAAGCCTCACACAAGGTTTAGGTCCTTCCAAGGCAATTTAGTCAGCCTGGGGGAACAAGGGGAGACTAGCAGGTGGTCACCTGATCCTCCACACCCAATTCAACCAGGGCAGCTCTCTTCTGACAGCTTCATAGACTGGCCTTTGCTTGAGAAAAAGGTTTTGTTATTAAAATGTTTTTAAATAAAACCACTATAGACATAAGACTGCTTGGAATCAAAGGACAAGATATTTCCCAGACTCAGCCAATTATTGCGGGAAACTAGACATCCTATAATTTTTCTGAACCTTCAGGTATAAGTATGGCTCACACCAAACACACTGGGCTGTTGGGACGACTAAATGAGGCAACACGTGTGAAAGCCCAAGGCACAGAGTAGCCACTTAAAACACATTACAGAAGTGGGGAGCAGCTTCATCAAGGGTGTGGACATTAGGCGAAACTCTGGTCTTCTGTGTCTCTAGACCCGGCAGGTAACAAGAGCCCCTGTAAATCCAGCTCAGAGCAGGAGGGCACACTGTGGTCAGGCTCACCTGGCAACACTGGGCCAGAAATACCCTGCCATTGTCAGGTCTCCATATTATGTTTTCATGGCCACTCTGTCCTTTTCCTTCACTGGGTATCAACAGAAAGTAATTGTTTGTGCAATTGTTTGTTTAATGCCTATCTCTCTCAAGATTGTAAGCTCACGTCTGTCTTCTTCAGGGCCAGATCTCAGCATCCCACACATACCTCGCATTCAATATCCCTGAATATACCTTGCTGAATAAATTACTGAATCATTCAAGTCAGGACATCTCCACCTGGGCACTAGGAACCTAAAACAAATATATAAAATAGGATTCCCTGATATTAAGGGGCTCTCCAGGTCCTGAGGATGACACAGATGGATACAGATGTGACTGTTATAATCTATCTCATCCAGAGAAATAACATTAGATTTCTATCTATATATGTTATTGCATTAACTGAAAAACAGCTGGACTGATAACCCACAAGTTTGGAGGACATGTTTAGAACATTTTGCTTTAGAGCACAGGCTACACCTATACATGGAATTCACTCTAAATTTCACAGCTGTAACTGAGATGCAGTTAAAGGACTGTTCATCAAGAAATATAAGCTATAAGTATTAAGTTGCTGTGGAAAGGGAAATATACCAAATAAAGTTCACATGAGTACGTCCCCCAAATTGCAGATGGTGATTTATAACTGAGCTGCTTCTCGCAAGGGCAACTCTGTAAGCTAAATCATGTTGATTCCTATCAGGAAATGGCTATTTCATGATGGTGAGTCCTTCTCAAGCAAGGTTAGATATCAGAACTAATGATGATTCTTACTCATAGTCACGAATGACCACCACCTATCTCTAATTCTCAGAACACCCTTCCAGGCTGGGTATTATTGTGCCTATTGTACAAATGAGTTAAATCAGGATCTCAGAGGTTAATTGTCCAAAATGACAACCACATCAGCACAGCTGGGATTTGAGCCCCAAAGTCTGTGACTCAAAGCTCATGGTCTTGGTATATGGTCATCCTTATTCCTGAAAGATGAGGAAACTGGGATCTGAGACTTCACAGCCTTGCCCCAGACACATCCCAGGCACTGGAGCATCACCAATGAGAATTTCCTACCATAAGTAGGAAACAGATTCTCCAGGAGTAAAGGTTTGCCAGGGAGGGAGCTCAGGCATCTCTGCTCCTGGTCCAAAGCACATTCCTCTCTCTCCCTCCTTCCTCTCTCTCCCTCCCTCCTTTCTCCCCTCCCTCCCCAGAAGCAGCCACTATCCTGAATTGTATGCAAAGTATTCCCCTGCTTTCCTTTTTAAGTTTTACCACTTATATTTGCCAAGAAATCTACACTTTAGCCGATGGAAGCCTTGACAAAGTTTATGTAAAAGGAAAAGTATGGCCCAGAAAGAGGTTTAAGCAGAGTGGCCATGACTGTCACAGTTAAAACATATGTAAAATAATCATTCGGCCACTTTCTGGTCACACCAAGGAGGATGGGGGAGGGAGGGCCGGGAATTGGTGATGCCTCACATCTTGGTCCTATTCTAGTAAGTGCCTTCTGATGGTTTATCGCCTTATCTATTTCTCCTTCCAGGGAAAGGCAAAGATAGGACAGCTAACGCCTAGGGTTATTTGTTTACATTTTATATTGAAAAGATATTCCCATGTTTACATACTCATAATTTTTCCCCTAACAAACCAGAAACATTTCTAAAAATTCAATGCTCCATGACCTGCAGACAAAACTCAGAAGTGCTTCTTTACCCCTCCTCTGTCCCTCCCATCCCTTTCTATGATGCCTTTGACCCCACTCTTGGTGCCCAGAAAGTCTTTAATCCCCCAAGATCCTGACTGATCCTCTATGACCTTTTTCTTTATTTACATGCTTGGTTGGCCGGCTCCCGCATGATCTTAGTCCAGAACCTCCTTTTTTTCACTATGGTGGACTCAGATCAGATCAGATCACTCCTTTTCTTCCACTGAACAGATACGCCCTCTCTCCCCTGCCCTAAAACTGTTTATAATATTTTACCTGGAAGTCTGACTAATGGAAAACACTGCACACAACATCTCCATGCAACCCCTCCATTTTCCACTTTCTGCAGTCTCAATATTTTTTTTTAATAACAACATTGCTCTAACCCATAAAATTTCATTTTGTGGGTCTACTTCTCTTTTGACATTCTGTAATTTCTTGTGGTCATCAGAGGTACTGGCTCAACTTCCAAATGCAAATAGAAATAAACATGTTCCATGATAAATCACAATTTACACAACCAATATATCAAATGGCAATTGTTCTTTGTGGGAAGATTTTATATCAAAGTTTCTTTCAAACATCTGACTAAGTGCCTTCAGCAACTAGTAGAGTCCTACACATAGTAGGTGATTCCCAGACTAGAACAGTCTGACCACAAGTGTGCACACACACACATGCCCACACATGTGCACACACATGCACCCCTTATAATCTCTCCTAATGCTATTCACTTTTCTTTTGTAGCTATGAATAATGAAAATAATATAGCTAAACGTAATCAAGAACTTACAGTGGCTCAGTCCTTGTGTTAAGCCCTTTCCATGAATCATCTCATTTAATCCTCACATCTTAGTAAAACCATTTCACAGACAATGAACTTGAGCTTAGTAACATGAGGTTTAGTAACATGACTGTGGTCACAGAGCCAGCAGGTGAAATTCTACTGACTGTGATTATTTGATAGGCATCTTTCTTCCTTACTAGACAGTAACCTTTACAAGGAAAAACACAATTTCTTTTGTGTTCACTCTTGTTTGAGTCCATATATTAGACTATGTGTCACTTTACTGGCCCATCAGAGGTGCTCGATAAAAGCTTTTTAAATAAATGAAATCAAGAAATGTTTTGTTGGTGACACTGCTGGTGATACTTCCATTAATGCCTTTAAAAGAGGACTCACATAGTTTCAGTATGACTTAGGAACAATTTCTCAGGAACATAGGAGATAAATTTAAATAGACTTGGATTAAGTTGAAAGATTTGCAATGAGAACTCTTCCTCTAAATGTGTAAATGACCTTAGGCAAATGCTTTACTCTCTCAGGGGCTGCTTTCTCAGTTATAAAATGAAGAGGGGAGCCTTCTGTTAAACATGACAGATCAAAAACCATATTTTCCTTTGCTTTCTTAAAGAAAAATTCTCTATCATTTCAGTAAATGAATTTTTTCAATAACCCAATAAGACAAAGAGGAGGTAGAGAAGATGACAGCAACAAAATTAATTTTGTTCCAAAACAAAAGGATAAAGGAATTATGCTAATCAACTTATAGGCAACAAAAAACAAATAAACAAAAACCCTAAAAGCTAAGCTAGAAGTGGGAGAGACCAAAAATTAAGCCTGTTTATTCTGTAGACTATCAGGAAGCTTCAGCTATTGGAGGCACAAAGTACCTCTGAACACAAAGACATGGATGAAGCTGGATACGCTGAAGGTCTAAGGAATAATTAGATTCACAAATCTCCATCCCACTCTAGTCCACGCTGGCAAGCACATGCCCCTATTCTACTCCAGCAGAAAACTGCAGAGTTCAATGGTTAGAACCAAAGGGACTCTGAACTCAGGACCTCCAGGCACCTCTGTGGCTGAGAGTACAATGCTGAAAGCAGGGGTCCTGTGCAAAAGTCCACAAAAAACATAGTTACAGAATCCACCAGAGGGCAGACAACAGAAGCAAGAAGAACTACAATCCTGCAGCCAGTGGAACACAACAACATTCACATTATAGGAGTCCCAGAAGGAGAAGAGAGAGAGAGAGAGGATGGGAGAAAATATTTGAAGGGATTATAGTCGAAAACTTCCCTAACATGGGAAAGGAAATAGCCACCCAAGTCCAGGAAGCACAGAGAGTCCCATAGAGAGCCCATAAAAGATAAAACCAAAGAGAAGCAACCCGAGACACAAAGTAATCAAATTGGCAAAAATTAAAGACAGAGAAAAATTATTGAAAGCAGCAAGGAAAAACGACAAATAACATACAAGGGAATTTGCATAAGGTTAACAGCTGATTTCTCAGCAGAAACTCTACAAGCCAGAAGGGAGTGGCATGACATATTTAAAATGATGAAAGGGAAGAACCTACAACCAAGATTACTCTACCTGGCAAGTTTCTCACTCAGATTCAATGGAGAAATCAAAAGCTTTACAGACAAGCAAAAGCTAAGAGAATTCAGCACCACCAAATCAGCTTTAAAACAAATGCTAAAGGAACTTCTCTAGGCAGGAGACACAAGAGAAGAAAAGGACCTACAAAAACAACTCAAAACAATTAAGTAAATGGTAACAGGAACATACATATCGAAACTTACCTTAAATGTAAATGGATTAAATGCTCCCACTAAAAGACACAGGCTCGCTGAATGGATACAAAAACAAGACCTGTATATATGCTGTCTACAAGAGACTCACTTCAGACCTAGGGACACATACAGACTGAAAGTGAGGGGATGGAAAAAGATATTCCATGCAAATGGAAATCAAAAGAAAGCTGGAGTAGCAATACTCATATCAGATAAAATACACTTTAAAATAAAGAATGTTACAAGAGACAAGGAAAGACACTACATAATGATCAAGGGATTGATCCAAGAAGAAGATATAACAATTATAAATATATATGCACCCAACATAGAAGCACCTCAATACATAAGGCAACTGCTAACAGCTGTAAAAGCGGAAATCGACAGTAACACAATAATAGTGGGGGACTTTAACACCTCACTTACACCAATGGAGAGATCATCCAAACAGAAAATTAAGAAGGAAACACAAGCTTTACATGACACAATAGATCAGATAGATTTAACTGATATTTATAGGACAATCCATCCAAAAACAGCAGATTGCACTTTCTTCTCAAGTACGCACAGAACATTCTCCACGATAGATCACATCTTGGGCCACAAATCAAGCCTCAGTAAATTTTGGAAAACTGAAATCATATCAAGCATCTTTTCTGACCACAATGCTATGAAATTAGAAATCAATTACAGAAAGAGGGAGAGGACTCAAATCAATAAAATTAGAAATGAAAAAGGAGAAGTTATAACAGACACTGCAGAAATACAAAGCATCCTAAGAGACTACTACAAGAAACACTATGCCAAGAAAATGGACAATGTGGAAGAAATGGACACATTCTTAGAAGGTATAACCTTCCAAGACTGAACCAGGAAGAAATAGAAAATATGAACAGACCAATCACAAGTAATGAAATTGAAACTGTGATTAAAATCTTCCAACAAACAAAAGTCCAGGACCAGATGGCTTCATGGGTGAATTCTATCAAACATTTAGAGAAGAGCCAACACCTATCCTGCTCAAACTCTTCCAAAAAGTGGCAGAGGAAGGAACACTCCCAAACTCATTCTACAAGGCCATCACCCTGATACCAAAACCAGACAAAGATACTACAAAAAAAGAAAATTACAGACCAATATCACTGATGAATATAGATGCAAAAATCCTCAAC
>NC_041233.1:66728049-66728884 GCF_002837175.3 Physeter macrocephalus
TAAAAGGATCGTACACCATGATCAAGTGGGATTTATCCCAGGGAGGCAAGGATTCTTCAATATACGCAAATCAATCAATGTGATACACCATATTAACAAACTGAAGAAGAAAAACCATATGATCATCTCAATAGATGCAGAAAAAGCTTTTGACAAAATTCAACACCCATTTATGATAAAAACTCTCCAGAAAGTGGGCAGAGAGGGAACCTACCTCAACATAATAAAGGCCATATACGACAAGCCCACAGCAAACATCATTCTCAATGGTGAAAAACTGAAGGCATTTCCTCTAAGATCAGGAACAAGACAAGGATGTCCATTCTCACCACTATTATTCAACATAGTTTTGGAAGTCTTAGCCATGGCAGTCAAAAAAGAAAAAAAAAATAAAAGGAATCCAAATAGGAAAAGAAGAAGTAAAAGTGTCACTGTTTGCAGACGACATGATACTATACATAGAGAATCCTAAAGATGCCACCAGAAAACTGGAACAGGATAGATAGCTCAGAGGTAAACCCACATACCTATGGTCAACTAATCTATGACAAAGGAGGCAAGGATATACAATGGAGAAAAGACAGTCTTTTCAATGAGTGGTGCTGGGAGAACTGGACAGCTACATGTAAAAGAATGAAATTAGAACACTCCCTAACACCATACACAAAAATAAACTCAAAATGGATTAGAGACCTAAATGTAAGATAAGACACTATAAAACTCTTAAAGGAAAACATAGGGAGAGCACTCTTTGACATAAATCACAGCAATATCTTTTTTGATCCACCTTCTAGAGTAATGGAAATAAAAACACAAATAAACAAATGGGACCTAA
>NC_041233.1:66729176-66737906 GCF_002837175.3 Physeter macrocephalus
CTACAATGAGGTATCACCTCACACCAGTCAGAATGGCCATCATCAGAAAATCTACAAACAACAAATGCTGGAGAGGGTGTGGAGAAAAGGGAACCCTCTTGCACTGTTAGTGGGAATGTAAATTGATACAGCCACTATGGAGAACAGTAAGGAGCTTCCTTAAAAAACTAAAAATAGAACTACCATATGACCCAGCAATCCCAGTACTGGGCATATACCCAGAGAAAACCATAATTCAAAAAGACACATGCACCCCAGTGTTCACTGCAGCACTATTTACAATAGCCAAACATGGAAGCAACCTGAAGGCCCATCGACAGATGAATGGATAAAGAAGATGGGGTACATATATACAATGGCATATTACTCAGCCATAGAAAGGAATGAAATTGGGTCATTTGTAGAGATGTGGATGGATCTTGAGACTGTCATACAGAGTGAAGTAAGTCAGAAAGAGAAAAACGAATATCATATATTAATGCACATATGTGGAACCTAGATAATGGTACAGATGAACCGGTCTGCAGGGCAGAAATTGAGACACAGATGCAGAAAAAAATCATATGGATACCAAGGGGGGAAAGTGGTGGGGGTGGGGGTGGTGGGATGAATTGGGAGAGTGGGATTGACATGTATACACTAATATGTATAAAATGGATAACTAATAAGAACCTGCTGTATAAAAAATAAATAAAATAAAATCCAAAAAATAAACCAGGAAGAGAGCTCAAAACAAAAAAAGAACGTAGTGACAGTCTCGGGTCCCTCTTTCCCAATTTACTCTACACAGGCTCAGGCAGGTTTATACCCTCCAGACAGAAAATTGGAAAAATTTTTCTCTGGGAAAAGTCAAAAGCCCAAGAGCAATGACCTACGGATACTGAAACAGCTGGAAGTTCTCCACTGAAACAGAGCTCCCCGGTCACCCAAGGTGGAGCCCACCACTGTACCTAGCTTCCAAACATTCTTATCTGCTCCTATTAAAAACCAAAAAGGCTGAGCAGAGAGCCAAGGATCCTCAAACATTTGAGAAAAGTGTCTACTAGGAAAGGTAGAAATCAAAATAATAAACAGAAAAAGAAACTCAGAGGAAATAGAGTATGTAGGGAGCAAAGGAAAAAGAAACCCAATGGAAGCTGTAGTTGATATTCTCAGAATGATAGGAAAAGATATTGCAACCATGAAAGAAGAACATGATGTTATCTTTTAAAAAGGAACATGCAGATATGAAAAATTTATTGAACATTTAAAAATATGACAGCAGAAGTGAAAAATTCACTGAAGGTCTGGAAAATGAGGTTAAGGAAATCTCCCACAAAGTAAGTCCAAAAAAGTTGGTAAATAAGAGGGGAGGAGAAAAGATAAGACAATTAGCATAGATCCAGGAAAACCAACTAACAGGAATTCCAGAAAGAGAAAGCAGGAAGACAGGAAGAGAGGAGATTACCAAAAAATTAATTAAAGAAATGTTTCAGAACCAGAGGTTTGAGTTCCAGATTTAAAAGGCCCACCAAGTACAGTTCAAAGAAAGAAAAAATGACTCACACCAAGACCATCATCATGATGGTTCACAACACTGTGGACAGAGTGTGGATATTGCACACTTCCAAAGGCAAAAAGCAGGTCGGTCACAGGACTGAGAATCAGCATGGAATCATATTCCTCAATGGTGACAATGAAGGGGATAACAAGGTAAAAGGAAAAGTGTTTAAAATCCTGAAGGAAATGATTTACTACCCAGAATTCTATACCAAGTCACACTACTGATCAAATGCGAAGACAGAATAACATCTTCAGTCACACCTGTTTTCAAAGGTATATTTACCATGCACCCTTTCTCAGGAAGCTACAGGAGAACAATCCTCACCCAGACAAAAAAATAAAAATAAATAACAAATGGGAGACAGAGGAGCCGGGAAATGGGGGCTCCCCATTTCCCAGCCTATGGAAAACAGGCAAAGGGAACCACTAAAACGGTGAAGGAGGGAGATTCCAGAATGACGGAGTCTGTACCCGCGTGTGTGTGTATGTCTTCTCAGTTGGGACTACATATATTCACAATAAGATAAACACTGGATGTCGAATTAACAGAAAATTTTAACCACTGAGAGGCAGAGTAGAGAGAAAATGTCATGATAAGAAAGTAAATCATTATCGTCAATACAAGGAAATCAATGGATAATACCTGACATTGAAAAATAAAAAATAACAGTATATATGCATGGTACTTAGAAATACGAAAGTTTTTGTGCGAGGAATGTCACCGACAAAGTACCAATTGTCATTGCCTCTGGAATGAGGGTCAGAGGTGGAGACAAGTGTGACACAAGACTGCCTCTTTTTGTTATAAATCTTATGGAAAAGATTGGATTAGCTAATCTGCAGTTCCTTGAGTTTCTAATTGGATTTTTAGGACACCTATTTTGTAAAATGAGATGATTTGTAAGTTTGAATTCCAAATGTCCTATGTGAATCCCTCTTGCTCTAACTAAACCATTTCCCCTCATCCTTTATGGAAAGAAACTGTTCCTGCTGCCCCATTCATGGCCAATGCCAAGACTACACACACCCCATATTCTTGGAGGCTGACTGGGCTCCCACATAATTATTTACAACTTTCCGTTTTCTGGGTTCCCGTTTGAGTAGAGACTTGGAGTAGGTTTGTGTCATAAAAGGAAATAAAGCAGGTGAGGAGGTACCTTAGCGAAGCAGACCTAGAATAATTAAGAAAGTCAAACTACTTGTTTGGAAAAAAGAAATAAAAAACTTTTTCCATCTCATCCAACCTTCCAACCTCAAAGGGACCTTGTGGAATTTCTTTGACCATCACTAAGCAGGGAGCATTGGCAGGACCGAACTAGGTTTATGCCCTGGCTAATTTTATTTTAAATGGAAATTTCTCTGCGGTACATTGTTTAATGATGGAAAACAGGAAAAATCACATCTTAAAGCCTGGCCGTTGGCTTTACAAAGTGAGAAATAACCTGCCAGGGCTTCCCAGCTGATAGCCTCTGGCCTGGCTGCCTCCTGCTTCTCCATTCCTCTCCCCACCGCAGGGCTGCAGGGCGCTGACCTCCAGACGAAGTAATTCATCTCAATTCACCTCGCTGCTTGTCTCTCTCGGCCGTCTCCACTTCACCTTCCAACACAGCAACCCTCGGGAGCCCCAACATGAAAGCAAAAGCAGAGATTGTCCCCTACCCTGCAAACCGATTCCCCGGGGAGCAGGTAGCTGGATTAGGATGTAGGGTAGGCTTTGTAGCAGGAGGCAAGGGTGATGGATGGGAGGGGGGGGAACGTGTGCTCTCACGCTGGGGCACCCAGCTCTCACCTTAGTAATGAAGATGCATGCAGTAGACGGGAAAATGTCTGTCTCACTCGTGTTCCCTTTTGCAGTGATAGGCCATGCTCAAAAGGCCAGCCTCGAAGTGCAGAAGTCTAGACATACTGGGAGTGTAGGTGGTCTGTCAGGGAGCCCTCAGACCATAGCCCTGGTGGCCAAGGCATGCGCCTGCTGCGCCCACCAGCCCACCTCCCCCCTGCAAGCCCCAAACACAAAGAGTGCAGCCCCACCACATTTCAGGGAAATCGAGCCTCTGGTTTCCGCAATCTCTTATCTTACGGCCTAATTTCAAGGTAAATATAACTGCTTAGAGCACAGCCCTGGTTCAGGTGGAGGAAAAGACACAGTGAAAATATGTGCAGTGTTGTCCCTGTTCTCTGTTCTGATATGTATAATATGACCTTATAAGCATCTAAGGCTTCCGGCACGAATCATCCCTCACCCCACTCCATACCCTCCCCCAGCCGCCTCCCCAGAAGATAAAACTATGTGTCACCAGAATGTATTTCATTAGCCTATAAAGGCTAATGAAATCACCTCATTTCAACACACTGTACTTTCCAAGGTTTGATGGGTTTCAAACCTGTTAGTGCCCTGGACAAGACTAAATGAGCCAAAAATATTAGCATCCTTACAAGAGTTCATTCCAACCACACCGTGATTCAGAGAGGACTCCTGTGGGAGACGCATTCAGTAACAGGATCCGGGCACTTTGACAGGGACCCTCTCATGACCACCATCACCAAATCTTATGGATTCTACCCAGCAATTCTTTCCTGAGTGGGTGCACTGTGCTGGACACACAGAAGGTTTCAGACATGGCGGACACAAGACCTCTTTTCTCAAGCAAGCTCCCTGTGTTAAAGAAAAAGAAACAAACCTAAAACCCAAAGAAAAAAGAAGTAAAGATTCCTGGAGTGGCACAGTGCACTAGGAGAGTAGCAAGGAGAGGGCAGTTCATCCTGGCTGAGGCAGCCTGGGACATAGAAGGTGGTTCTGAAGATGAGCCTTGGGAAGCCATGGTACTTCCAAGAGCTTGAATGTGAAAAGAGGGTGTGCTGGACAAGGGGGTGGTGGGAGCAAAGGCCCAGAGATGAGTGGACTTGACCCACTAGGGGAAGGTGAGCTCTCCGAAGCTGGCAGCTTGGGGCATATGCCAAGGATGGGATGACAGTGGAGCCGGAACCTGCGCTTGTGGAAGTCACAACCTGAGTCTCAGTTTTCCATCAGAGTAAACGAGTTAGACTAACTGACTTCTAGAGTCTCTGCAGCTTTGTAATTCCATGAGACTGGAAAGAGGGCTGCTGAGTCTAGAACTGGAGAGCCTTCGACGTCAAGATAGGACACAGGAGCTACTCTCTGAAGCTGATGGAGCATCACTGCAGGGTTTCAACGTGACAAGAGCTGGGCTGTTTCAATGCAGTGGCAGCAACAGAGTAAAGAGGAACTGGAGAAGGCAGATGTTAGAGGCAGAAGCAAGGAAAGGAAGGCTGGAGCCCAGATTTCAGCTCATAATGTAAAGGGGAGCAAGCACTGCCCTCCATACCTTAAAGAAAAGGAGGGTAAGCAGCTTTACTAGCTAGACCTGGAAAGGACTTTGATAAAATCTAGTTCCTCAAATCAGTCATTTTAAAGATAAAGAAATTGAAGTTCATATAACCAGCCGGGGACAGAGCAGGGCCAGGATTCTGTTCTCTAGGTTTCCAATTCAGCATCCTCCAGGGGGTGACTTCTCACTGGTCCACCCTTCCAGGAGAGCTCACTGGCAGCTTTTACTAATCTTCACGTTTAGCCCTCTGGGCTCCTTCTCTACCCTCTGAGATTCCCCATCCACACAATGTATTAATTAGGGATCTGTTATTAATCAAACTCAATCAAATATAAGGGTGAATTTATTAGCCTTCACCATCGGGAAAACCGCTCAAAAAATTGAAGAACAAGATGCACGAACCAGAACCAGATGTTCATCACTACTCGGTATGTACTGGGCGTGTGTATCTCTTTCTTAACCATGTTCATTTCTGCATTGCCTTACGTGTCGCCATTTCTATACGTTGGGAACATGGCTGCCAGCAAATTCAACTTAGCAAACCCAGCGGAAGGGGAGAGAAACTTCTTCTCTGTGTTCACATATCAATCACAGAGAAGGACTCTGGTCGATCTTGCAATGATTACCTGCCCACCCCTTAGAGGTATCATTGTTGATTACAATTAGCCATGCCTCGCTCACGGAATCATCCTCTAGCCAGAAGGGCAAGGTTTGTTTCTAGAGGAAGAAACTTGGGAAAATCTTTTATGTAAACAAAATGGAATAGCTACCCTAATCTACTAAGCCCATCTCTATGTGAAGATCCTCAGGAAGTTACTATAATCCACTCCCTCTTCTCCCTCATGGTAGGACACGAGATTGGAAGTATATACTGGTCACCTGGGCAAGCAGGTTCTAGCATGAGCCACCGAAGAATATTCAGGCAGTGGAATGATGCTTCACGCAACCATTTTAACGCAGCTCAACTGATGTTGAGGTAAGAGAAATGCATATAAGGTTCACACTGTGGGCAGGTTTACCCCCATGTATCAGACCTTGCTGAGATCAAACCTGTATAAAATACCTCTCTCCAGAGCAGAGGCCAGCTAGCCTCTGTCTTAAGGCTCCACCTTGCCTGTTCTCTTGACACAAGCCTGTTTTCAGGCAGGAGGCACTTGGGCGACTCCAGCATCACATTTACCCGCTTCCTGGGTGTTCTGGCCCTAACTTTGAACCCAATTTGAGTAACTGGTCTCTGTCTTGTTCCTAAAACTCAGTGCCTCATTCATAGAACCTTGCCTCTTTCATGCCATGCTTCAATTCCGGACTCAGACCTCCATCCGCACAGGACCGAAGCTCAACCTTATTCTCACCTGTCCTCTCTCAGACCCTGAAAGACGTCTCAGCCCAATCACAGAGAACTCATACCCTTACTGGTACCATCCGCCTAGGTCTCCAAGCATCACCTTCCCCTGAATTCCCCATTGCCCTGCTCCACCCCAACACTGCAGCATGGCCAGCTTGGCGCTAACCATCAGAGAAGCCACCTCTTTTTTTCTTTTTTAAATATTTATTTATTTATTTGGCTGCATCGGGTCTTAGTTGCGGCACACGGGATCTTCTGTTGCAGAGCTCGGGCTCTTCGTTGGGATGCATGGGCTTCTCTCTAGTTGGGGTTCGTGGGCTCTAGGGCGCGCGGGCTCAGTTGCCCCGCGGCATGTGGGATCTTAGTTCCCCGACCGGGGATCGAACCCGCGTCTCCTGCATTGGAAGGTGGATTCTTAACCACTGGACCACCGGGGAAATCCCAGCCACCCCTTATTTACTGACATTTCTTCTAGATACTGCCTCGAGTGCCTGTCCCCACCCAGGGGTGTGGTCTTTCCTGGTCCCAGCCTGACTTATCCAGCTATATTAAGCAATATGCACCATGGCAGCTCTGACACTAAGTCAACAGTCCCATAACCCCATCCCTTAAACCCAGCCGGCACACAGGTGAGGGCTGAAAGTTTAGAAATGCCCACAGTCAAGTGACCACCCGCCCAGTGTTGTAGCTACGTTTGTACTTGCCCACACAAGCACTGTAAGATAAACTTATGCAGTGGAGTTCACATAGGAAAAGAATTATGACAATCTTGTCATGGCCCCTAACTAAGCAATGAAGGACTGTAGACCAAACCATTTGTGACTTTCTAAAACTGTTTCTGGAGCTAAGGCTCTCCAAGGAAAACATACTACTAATCTGATTTGTCTTCAAATTCTTCCAGACACGGTGGAAGGAAAGACTTGAGGCCCTCACAGAACAAGGTTAGAGGCACAAATGCATCTGGCACCAGTATCCTAAGAGCTTAGAGCTGTGGACCTCAAAGTGTGGTCTCCGGAAGAGACCAGCAGCAACAGCATCACCCAAGAACTTTCTAGAAATGCATATTCTCAGGCGCCACCCAGACCTACTGAATCAGATACTCTGGGCCCCTCCTCCACTGTTTGAACAAGCCCTCTGGGGACACTCACGCCCATTAAGGAGACTACACTAGGAGTTTTAAAAAATTCAGATGCTCACTCCCCACTCCGAAGATTCTGATTGGGTCCAGCCTAGCTGGGACCTGGACACTTGTATTTTAAAACTCCCCAGGGTGACTCTAACAGTCACTATGGAGAAGCGTGCCTCGGGGTATGCGGAGTCCTGCAGTTTTGCTCCAAGACAGGGCTGTATCCGCTTCCTCCTCCCCACCTGTCTTGCTTCCCTGCACATGGACACCTGCCCTTACTCTGTTTGTTCAGCTCCTGCAGAATGGACTGGCCAGGCTTGGCAAGGCTCATTTTCAAAGGCTCCATAAATGTCAAGCTTCTTGTTATTCACAGTGTTTTTATGTTAGTTATGGTTGTTAATATCACCATCAAATCAAATCAGGAGATTTCACTGGCATGCCGTGAAACTGCATCCGGGTGTCTGCAGCCCGAGCTGAAGTCCTATTTAGGCGAGGTCACGTATACGATCTGTAAGGACTGCAGTTTGCAAGAAGGGATGCCAGTGCTAAATAAGAAACGGAGAAGCAGGAGGAATCAAAGGAAGAAGACACGAGGACTTCAGTTAAATCCACGCCCCCCGTGTCCCTGTTCTTCGTGGAAGTCCACTTAAAAGCACCTGTTTGGGTTGTATCCAAACCTGTGCCCAATAATCAATCAGGGCCCAGTGATAGGTGGGGTCTGAGGCTACATTTCATGCTTCCCTCCAAAAGGTTGAGTGGTTCTCAACCTTTAAGTATGAGGACATTTTTAATGACAAAATACTTTTCAGAGCCCCACCTAATAGTAATTTGCCTTGTAGCTTTGTTGGATGGCAAAAACCCACAAAGAAAACTACTCTGAATTCATCCCACTTAGAAATGAATTCATATTGTGTTTATCACGTGTATTTGAAGATTCACATCTGCATAGTAAATGTTTGTTTACTCAGTCTAGAGGCAATGCTTGAGGCATAAATGGATTCCAGAGGCCACTGCAGTCACTCCACAGCCCCAGAGGAACCACTGCCTTATAGGAGCAGGGGTAATGGGAACTCAGCAGCTGTTTTGTGCCAGTTTTTTGTACATAAATGTCACAATTCTCTTGCATCCACCACCAGCCGCAGCCCTAGAGCTGCTCAACCATCACCAGGTAACCTGTGGTGTCTAAAAAAAGCACCTTGAGAACCCTCGTACACTTCTGGCAGGAATGTAAACTGGTGCAGCCACTATGGAAAACAGTATGGGTTCCTTAAAAAATTAAAAAGAGAACTACCATACGACCCAGCAATCCCACTACTGGGCATGTACCCTGAGAAAACCATAATTCAAAAAGAGTCATGTACCACAAT
>NC_041233.1:66739435-66817851 GCF_002837175.3 Physeter macrocephalus
CGTGTCCCCTGCATCGGCAGGCGGACTCTCAACCACTGCGCCACCAGGGAAGCCCCCGGGGTCCTTCTTGATAGTAAAATGGAGCATTCCTATGACCAATCCAAAATAACACACAATACAGAGAATCATCTTCCCTTGGCAATCTAAATAAAGCCTTGGATAATTTTGCAATTTCCTTATTATACTCAACTCATGGAGCTTTGGTAAGATTTACATGCCATTTTCAGAACAAAAGCTCTAAGCCACCTAAGTAAATATTCTAGACAGCAAACACGTCTTTTTTTTTAAGCAAAAATAAATTTATAGGGCTTCCCTGGTGGCGCAGTGGTTGAGAGTCCGCCTGCCAATGCAGGGGACACGGGTTCGTGCCCCGGTCCGGGAAGATCCCACATGCCGCGGAACGGCTGGGCCCGTGAGCCATGGCCGCACAAGGGGGTGGTGGGAGCAAAGGCCCAGAGATGAGTGGACTTGACCCACTAGGGGAAGGTGAGCTCTCCGAAGCTGGCAGCTTGGGGCATATGCCAAGGATGGGATGACAGTGGAGCCGGAACCTGCGCTTGTGGAAGTCACAACCTGAGTCTCAGTTTTCCATCAGAGTAAACGAGTTAGACTAACTGACTTCTAGAGTCTCTGCAGCTTTGTAATTCCATGAGACTGGAAAGAGGGCTGCTGAGTCTAGAACTGGAGAGCCTTCGACGTCAAGATAGGACACAGGAGCTACTCTCTGAAGCTGATGGAGCATCACTGCAGGGTTTCAACGTGACAAGAGCTGGGCTGTTTCAATGCAGTGGCAGCAACAGAGTAAAGAGGAACTGGAGAAGGCAGATGTTAGAGGCAGAAGCAAGGAAAGGAAGGCTGGAGCCCAGATTTCAGCTCATAATGTAAAGGGGAGCAAGCACTGCCCTCCATACCTTAAAGAAAAGGAGGGTAAGCAGCTTTACTAGCTAGACCTGGAAAGGACTTTGATAAAATCTAGTTCCTCAAATCAGTCATTTTAAAGATAAAGAAATTGAAGTTCATATAACCAGCCGGGGACAGAGCAGGGCCAGGATTCTGTTCTCTAGGTTTCCAATTCAGCATCCTCCAGGGGGTGACTTCTCACTGGTCCACCCTTCCAGGAGAGCTCACTGGCAGCTTTTACTAATCTTCACGTTTAGCCCTCTGGGCTCCTTCTCTACCCTCTGAGATTCCCCATCCACACAATGTATTAATTAGGGATCTGTTATTAATCAAACTCAATCAAATATAAGGGTGAATTTATTAGCCTTCACCATCGGGAAAACCGCTCAAAAAATTGAAGAACAAGATGCACGAACCAGAACCAGATGTTCATCACTACTCGGTATGTACTGGGCGTGTGTATCTCTTTCTTAACCATGTTCATTTCTGCATTGCCTTACGTGTCGCCATTTCTATACGTTGGGAACATGGCTGCCAGCAAATTCAACTTAGCAAACCCAGCGGAAGGGGAGAGAAACTTCTTCTCTGTGTTCACATATCAATCACAGAGAAGGACTCTGGTCGATCTTGCAATGATTACCTGCCCACCCCTTAGAGGTATCATTGTTGATTACAATTAGCCATGCCTCGCTCACGGAATCATCCTCTAGCCAGAAGGGCAAGGTTTGTTTCTAGAGGAAGAAACTTGGGAAAATCTTTTATGTAAACAAAATGGAATAGCTACCCTAATCTACTAAGCCCATCTCTATGTGAAGATCCTCAGGAAGTTACTATAATCCACTCCCTCTTCTCCCTCATGGTAGGACACGAGATTGGAAGTATATACTGGTCACCTGGGCAAGCAGGTTCTAGCATGAGCCACCGAAGAATATTCAGGCAGTGGAATGATGCTTCACGCAACCATTTTAACGCAGCTCAACTGATGTTGAGGTAAGAGAAATGCATATAAGGTTCACACTGTGGGCAGGTTTACCCCCATGTATCAGACCTTGCTGAGATCAAACCTGTATAAAATACCTCTCTCCAGAGCAGAGGCCAGCTAGCCTCTGTCTTAAGGCTCCACCTTGCCTGTTCTCTTGACACAAGCCTGTTTTCAGGCAGGAGGCACTTGGGCGACTCCAGCATCACATTTACCCGCTTCCTGGGTGTTCTGGCCCTAACTTTGAACCCAATTTGAGTAACTGGTCTCTGTCTTGTTCCTAAAACTCAGTGCCTCATTCATAGAACCTTGCCTCTTTCATGCCATGCTTCAATTCCGGACTCAGACCTCCATCCGCACAGGACCGAAGCTCAACCTTATTCTCACCTGTCCTCTCTCAGACCCTGATAGACGTCTCAGCCCAATCACAGAGAACTCATACCCTTACTGGTACCATCCGCCTAGGTCTCCAAGCATCACCTTCCCCTGAATTCCCCATTGCCCTGCTCCACCCCAACACTGCAGCATGGCCAGCTTGGCGCTAACCATCAGAGAAGCCACCTCTTTTTTTCTTTTTTAAATATTTATTTATTTATTTGGCTGCATCGGGTCTTAGTTGCGGCACACGGGATCTTCTGTTGCAGAGCTCGGGCTCTTCGTTGGGATGCATGGGCTTCTCTCTAGTTGGGGTTCGTAGGCTCTAGGGCGCGCGGGCTCAGTTGCCCCGCGGCATGTGGGATCTTAGTTCCCCGACCGGGGATCGAACCCGCGTCTCCTGCATTGGAAGGTGGATTCTTAACCACTGGACCACCGGGGAAATCCCAGCCACCCCTTATTTACTGACATTTCTTCTAGATACTGCCTCGAGTGCCTGTCCCCACCCAGGGGTGTGGTCTTTCCTGGTCCCAGCCTGACTTATCCAGCTATATTAAGCAATATGCACCATGGCAGCTCTGACACTAAGTCAACAGTCCCATAACCCCATCCCTTAAACCCAGCCGGCACACAGGTGAGGGCTGAAAGTTTAGAAATGCCCACAGTCAAGTGACCACCCGCCCAGTGTTGTAGCTACGTTTGTACTTGCCCACACAAGCACTGTAAGATAAACTTATGCAGTGGAGTTCACATAGGAAAAGAATTATGACAATCTTGTCATGGCCCCTAACTAAGCAATGAAGGACTGTAGACCAAACCATTTGTGACTTTCTAAAACTGTTTCTGGAGCTAAGGCTCTCCAAGGAAAACATACTACTAATCTGATTTGTCTTCAAATTCTTCCAGACACGGTGGAAGGAAAGACTTGAGGCCCTCACAGAACAAGGTTAGAGGCACAAATGCATCTGGCACCAGTATCCTAAGAGCTTAGAGCTGTGGACCTCAAAGTGTGGTCTCCGGAAGAGACCAGCAGCAACAGCATCACCCAAGAACTTTCTAGAAATGCATATTCTCAGGCGCCACCCAGACCTACTGAATCAGATACTCTGGGCCCCTCCTCCACTGTTTGAACAAGCCCTCTGGGGACACTCACGCCCATTAAGGAGACTACACTAGGAGTTTTAAAAAATTCAGATGCTCACTCCCCACTCCGAAGATTCTGATTGGGTCCAGCCTAGCTGGGACCTGGACACTTGTATTTTAAAACTCCCCAGGGTGACTCTAACAGTCACTATGGAGAAGCGTGCCTCGGGGTATGCGGAGTCCTGCAGTTTTGCTCCAAGACAGGGCTGTATCCGCTTCCTCCTCCCCACCTGTCTTGCTTCCCTGCACATGGACACCTGCCCTTACTCTGTTTGTTCAGCTCCTGCAGAATGGACTGGCCAGGCTTGGCAAGGCTCATTTTCAAAGGCTCCATAAATGTCAAGCTTCTTGTTATTCACAGTGTTTTTATGTTAGTTATGGTTGTTAATATCACCATCAAATCAAATCAGGAGATTTCACTGGCATGCCGTGAAACTGCATCCGGGTGTCTGCAGCCCGAGCTGAAGTCCTATTTAGGCGAGGTCACGTATACGATCTGTAAGGACTGCAGTTTGCAAGAAGGGATGCCAGTGCTAAATAAGAAACGGAGAAGCAGGAGGAATCAAAGGAAGAAGACACGAGGACTTCAGTTAAATCCACGCCCCCCGTGTCCCTGTTCTTCGTGGAAGTCCACTTAAAAGCACCTGTTTGGGTTGTATCCAAACCTGTGCCCAATAATCAATCAGGGCCCAGTGATAGGTGGGGTCTGAGGCTACATTTCATGCTTCCCTCCAAAAGGTTGAGTGGTTCTCAACCTTTAAGTATGAGGACATTTTTAATGACAAAATACTTTTCAGAGCCCCACCTAATAGTAATTTGCCTTGTAGCTTTGTTGGATGGCAAAAACCCACAAAGAAAACTACTCTGAATTCATCCCACTTAGAAATGAATTCATATTGTGTTTATCACGTGTATTTGAAGATTCACATCTGCATAGTAAATGTTTGTTTACTCAGTCTAGAGGCAATGCTTGAGGCATAAATGGATTCCAGAGGCCACTGCAGTCACTCCACAGCCCCAGAGGAACCACTGCCTTATAGGAGCAGGGGTAATGGGAACTCAGCAGCTGTTTTGTGCCAGTTTTTTGTACATAAATGTCACAATTCTCTTGCATCCACCACCAGCCGCAGCCCTAGAGCTGCTCAACCATCACCAGGTAACCTGTGGTGTCTAAAAAAAGCACCTTGAGAACCCTCGTACACTTCTGGCAGGAATGTAAACTGGTGCAGCCACTATGGAAAACAGTATGGGTTCCTTAAAAAATTAAAAAGAGAACTACCATACGATCCAGCAATTCCACTCCTGGGTATTTATCTGAAGAAAACAAAAACACTAATTCGAAGAGATGTACGCATTCCAATGTTTATAGCAACACTATTTACAATAGCCAAGATATGAAAACAAGCTAAGTGTCCATGAGCAGATGAATGGATAAAAAGATGGGGTATATATATATACAATGGAATATTAGTCAGCCATGAAAAAGAATGAAATTTTGGCATTTGCCACAACATGGATGGACCTGCAGGGTATTATGCTTAGTGAAATCATTCAGACAAAGAAAAACAATTACTGTATGATTTCACTTGTATGTGGAATCTAAAAAATAAAACAAACAAAAATTTAAAAAGTCCTGTCTACATTTTTCTGAACCACTCACTCTTAAATCTGGTCTGTTTAACTGCAATTCCTTAAGAGAAAGGAGCAAATAAATTAAGGTTGACTCTTTCTTTTCTTAGAAGGACTTGAGCCTGCATCTCCAAGGCTGGGCCACCTCCTCACTCTCCCAGTCTGTTACCAGCCTCCCTGTCTCCTCCAGTTTCTTGTCCTCCTGCAATAAGAATGGATGTTCTAAAATGCAAGTCTGACTGTGACTTTCCCAGTCCCCCACTGGCCTTGGGAAAAATCTCAATTCATGACCATAGTATAAAGGGTGCTTCAGGAGCTGGCCCCTGTGTATCTCACTCATCTCCTGCTTAGCACACCCTGTCTTGTAGAACATGCTAGATCCTACCTAATCACCACGAGCCTTTCTGTATCCCCCTTTCCCTGACTAACTCTTCCTTATTTTCATGCCTCATCCTAACCATCTGCCCCTCCCCCAAGCACCTTCCATGACCACCACTGGTCTGGACTTGGTTTCCCTCTTGGATATTCTCATCGCACCTTATTATTCCCCAATTTTAGCATTCAATCACACCATATTGTATTTGCTCACTTTCAGTGAATCCTAGAATATATCACAGAGCAAGAAGGCCAGGAACAATTGATTCAAGTGAGTTGTTCTCACACATGAGATGTAGAGACAATAGTCCCCAGGTAACATTCTCCTTCTTGCCTGGTTCTTTGGGATGAGTCTGCAGATGCCTACTGAGGCTACAGGACACACAAAGGACTTTCCATCCAATTCCTCAGCTCATCTCACTCCCCGCCCTTGTCATTAGTTGGGCAGGATATGAGCAGCCTGGCCAGTCTTTACTGATTGAGGGACTGGAGTGGTCCCCACTGTTAGGAAGAAATTAAAAGAATATTTAGCAACATTTCTTCCTTAAGGGTTTGGGATCCAGAGGCCTCCCATGAATTTCTAAAACCCATCTGCTTCCACCAAGGGGATAAAAAAAGTTCTTTGAAGAACAATTCAGAGCTTGTATTTTCATGAACGGGAAAAGGCAGAGTGAATCTATGCAATCGGTCCTTTGCAGGGTCCTTTTTGTTTGTTTGTTTGTTTGTTTTTTGCGGTACGCGGGCCTCTCGCTGTTGCGGCCTCTCCCGTCGCGGAGCACAGGCTCCGGATGCGCAGGCTCAGCGGCCATGGCTCACGGGTCCCGGACCGGGGCACGAACCCGTGTCCCCTGCATCGGCAGGCGGACTCTCAACCACTGCGCCACCAGGGAAGCCCCCGGGGTCCTTCTTGATAGTAAAATGGAGCATTCCTATGACCAATCCAAAATAACACACAATACAGAGAATCATCTTCCCTTGGCAATCTAAATAAAGCCTTGGATAATTTTGCAATTTCCTTATTATACTCAACTCATGGAGCTTTGGTAAGATTTACATGCCATTTTCAGAACAAAAGCTCTAAGCCACCTAAGTAAATATTCTAGACAGCAAACACGTCTTTTTTTTTAAGCAAAAATAAATTTATAGGGCTTCCCTGGTGGCGCAGTGGTTGAGAGTCCGCCTGCCAATGCAGGGGACACGGGTTCGTGCCCCGGTCCGGGAAGATCCCACATGCCGCGGAACGGCTGGGCCCGTGAGCCATGGCCGCTGAGCCTGCGCGTCCGGAGCCTGTGCTCCGCGACGGGAGAGGCCACAACAGCGAGAGGCCCGCGTACCACACAAAAAGAATAATAATAAATTTATAGAACTTTTCCCATTGGACAATAAAATATGTTCATTATATGTATATTCAAAAAATAGATATTCCTAAAGAAGAAAGTAAATAAAACTCGAAATTTCAACACCCAAAAGTACCAGTGCTATTTTTTTTTAAACTTCAAGCCAAGCTGAGTTTTATTCAGTTCCTCCTATCAAGGCCTCTCTCAAGCCTTCCTACATGGAGACCCCTTTGTCCAAAAGAGTTTTCTCACCCCTGCAAACCCCTGCCTTCAACCTCCTTCCCTGGTGCTAGATTAGACATTATTACTGACAATAATTAATTATTAATTATGTCATTGATTATGTGATACCATGCAATAAAATACAGCAAAGCACACTGCAACACAATATAATATAATAATTATTGGATATAATTTCCTCCGGGAAGCCCTCCCTGACTCCCCAGGGCTGGGGTGGTTGGTCTGCCTTGTACTCTCAAAGCACCAATCACAGGACTGTTCACCCTGTCATAACGTAGTTACTACTGATTCTTCCCCTTCTCCCACCAGACTGTAAGCTCCATGAGGGCAGGGGCCAGTTCTATCCAATCCACTGCTGTCATAAGTACCCAGCATACACCCGCTGTCTCTTTAAGCAAGGGACAACTCTACATAAACTGTAAAGGACCTTGTTTCTCAATGACAGTGAGCATACTTCTGTGTCAATCAAGATAGAGCTAGATTATCATTCTAAATGATTTCATTGCATTGCATGGAAAGCATAATTTCTTTAACTATACTGACTGTTGCTATAACATTCAATGAGACCAGAGGATCATTTCTTTCAGAACTCTGGGTTCAACAGGGGTCACTGAACTGTAAGTAAAATCTAGGAATTTTGATATGAGGAAATTTAACACAAGAGTTTTCTTATGCCTGCTGTCTGCTCCAAAGGTCTTTTGTTGCTTACTTCCTGTGTCTTAGCTGCATTTTGATGGTTGATTATCACCAGATTCATGACCTTCAGCTAAATGATGCAACATTGTTTCAAAGTACTTAGTATTTTCTAGGCATCTAGAAACTGCTATTTTGTAGTGTCAGCCTAGGGGAAAGATTCCATTCTGAGATAAATACTTTGCCTAGAAGAGACCATGAAATAGATAACCCACACTGACAAAGTAAAATTGACCTTTTTTGTACATCCCCCAAAAATCTTCTAAGAATTGGGCACATTCCAGCTCTAGAGATAAAACAGGCCATCTATTCCCTATCAAATTGGATTTACAGAGCTCCTGTTGTAAACCCAGGACCATGCTAGGTACTATGGAAAGGATAAGTCAGACCTTTTTTGCTCTGGGAAAGTTTATAGTCTCTCTAAAGGATAAGATATTTATATCAGAAGCTTTGGACCTCCAACATTCAATTCAGAGCCCCACAGTTGTACAAACACACTTGCATTTGTGAACAAACACGACCCACCTTCTCTTGGAAAAGCAGATGAGTCAGTATAACAGCTCTCTGAAAGTAATTCAAGGACTTAGTGGAAAATGACTCATTGCGTTAAGAAAGGAGTCTTTAGGGCTACTGAACCAAGGCAAGAGGAAGCTGAGCAAGGCTGTAGGGCATCATTTTTCTCTCTAAATGTAAATATTGTCACTTTTTGCCACGTCAGGTTGCAGACACACAGCTGAGTAATGACTGGAGCTTCTGGTACCATCAAACAGCGTGGTAATGACACCAAACATTTACATATTTCCTGCCCCCGAGGTGCTCAGAGGCTCTTTACAAATGTTTTTTAAAGATAAAACAATCTTATGGCTACCAGAGAAGACTTCTCTTTCTACTGGACTTGAAGCAAGTCACACTTGAAGACCATCGTGCAGGAAAATCTGCCTAAGGGAGTGGCCAAGAGAAGGGGGGGAAAGATAAACTGGGAGATTGGGATTGACGTATACACACTACTATATATAAAATAGATAACTAATAAGGACCTACTGTATAGCACAGGGAACTCTACTCAATGCTCTGCAGTGACCTATATGGGAAAAGATTCTAAAAAAGAGTGGATACATGTATATGTATAACTGATTCACTTTGCCGTACAGCAGAAACTAACACAACATTGTAAACCAACTATACTCCAATAAACATTTTTTTAAAAAGATATAAACAAAAATCTCCCTAACGCACCGGTGCAAGTGGCAACTGGTACTCCATCCCAGAAGCACAGAAAATGGGAGTCCAAAGAGATTGGAAGCAAAAGCTGGTCACACAACCAAGAAGCATGTTTGGACCCAGCACCCTCTTCTCCCTCTGAATTATGCCTCTATTTCTGATTTAGTTGCCTGCTATGGAAAAGACCGCTAGTTCTCATGAAATTCTCCACATGTTCCCCAACACTTCCCAGACACCCTTAGGGTTCGGTCAGGACCCACTGACTAGATCCAGTCAACGGAAAATGAGCAGAAGTGAAGTGTGTCACTTCCGGGTTGGAAGTTAAAATCAATGCCTCTGCTATCACTCTCTCCCCTGTTGCAGAAATCTCGGAGGCCACGTGGTGAGACGGGGGCCTCACAAGATGGAGGAATAGGGAGCATTGTACAAACTCACCAGATGGAGAACTCTGTCTAACCTGAGTCAGACTTTGTGCTTGTGAAGGAAACTTTGGCTGTGCTAAACCACAGGGATGCTGGGTTTTACTTGTCACCACAGCACTGCCTACCCTCTCTTGCCAGATACTATCCACCAGCCATTCCTACCCCCTCATTCCCTCCTGACAAAGTCCCAATATTGTTCGTGGTTCACTCTCTGCTTGGCCACAGGCTCAGAGTAAGTGACTGCCTCTCCAGCCCAAGGAGAATGAGCCACGAATTGATCTCAGCAGATAACAATGGTGTTACTTGCCTTGCCAGAGGTTGGTTAAGGCTTGGACATGTGATCCTATTCTGGGCAAGGGGTTAAAAGGGAAATCTCCTGGGGGAATTCTGGGAAAGACACTATTCACTCTTAGAAAGAAATCTATGTGGAGAAGTCATCCCTGTTATGTTTCAAGATGCAACTCATCAGGAAGTGATGCTTGGCACCACTGCAGCCATTTTGCAACCATGAAGCTGAGGCAAAAGCCAACAGGGTAAAAACGGCAGAGAAGAAATGTGAACATAACATGAGTTCTTGAAATAATTGAGCCATAAATTAACCAACCCTGCAAGCACTCTGCTCTTTTTATTATTTGAGATGTGAAAAGTGCCTGCCATTCAAGTCAGCAAGTCTCAACCCCTGCTGCACATTAGGAAAAGCTGGGGAACACTTGAAACATACTAGTGCCCCAGTTCCCTGCCCCGCCCCAGAGATTCTGGTTTATCAGACTGTGGTGGAACCCAGACATCGCTCTCTTAAGCTCTCAAGTGATTCTGACATAGAGTGACAGACCACCTCAGGAATTTAAGCTTCCTGAGGACAGAAACTACATCATTCCGATATCTGTCGTCCCTGTAAGCACCAGACACAGAGCCTAGTGTGCAAACAGGCTCCTCCAAAACTGGAAAATAATAATCTATAAAGCAGGTAACCTGGGCTCATCTCTGGAGGTATATTTTCTCGCACAGGAAAAACCGAGCTCCGTGTTAGAAGGAGATTAGTCGTGACTGGTAGCGGGGGCCTGGGAAGAGGGGTCAGAGGCAGCTCTCCACTAGATGTCTGTGTCCTTGGGTGCCCAGGTGCCCTTCACTGCCTGACACCCACCTTGCTTCTCTGTGCCTTCACCATTCAACCCCTCACACTTCCCGGGCCTGGGGAATTTTCTGGTCGTGTCTGGGCAGATCTTTTTCTATGTCTGTGTCTGCTGAAACCTGAGAGAGTGAGATTCACCAATACTGCCACTAACTAACATAGGAATAAACACCAAGTTGGTGTTCCTTTATTTTGAAGCATCCAATTCCATAAAATAAATGATTGCTTTACTTGATGCTCAAAGCTCAAATCCTGTGGATTCAGTGAAAGCAGAGCCTGGGCTGCAGAGAGCAAAGAGCCTGGACTCGGAACATCCCCATCCCTACCCCGCGGGCCCCAGGAACTGGCACAGACTTCCCTCCAAAGATAAGAACTGCCTCTCTTCCTCTTCCCATTTTCCTAGAACCAGTTGAAAAAGTCCTGAAAAACCTCCACCTACCTATTCATATTTCCTCTTCCTCCCAGAGGGACACAGAGGCTGAAGCTCTCTACAGCTATTCCAAAACAAGCTCAGACTGAGCCTGACCGTAAATCCTCCGTGTGAATAATGACTGACACTTATTACCACTTATTTTGCACAAGGCACTGGGCTGAGAGCTTCAAGCATTGCTCTGGGGTAACAGTTCTATACCCATTCTTCAGTCAAGAGAACAGGAACCAAAAAATGAAGCAACATGTCCCATGGTGACTTCACTAATGTGTCAGTTAGCTATTGCAGAATTACAAAAATTCCCAAAACTTCCTGAAAATTCAAGCTTGGCTCAATTATGCGTTTTTTTCCTCTTGGCTATGATGCTTTTGCCATCACCTGCAAGTTGATGTTTCTGCATGTTTCTAGGCATCTCTGTTTCTGGCTGTTGGCTGGCTGTTGGCTGAGGTGCCTCTGTTATCCTCCACATGGTCTGTCGTGCTCTAGCAGGCTAACTCTGGCAAGTGCACAGGGCAGAAACAGTGTTCCCAAGTACACAGGGCAGAAATAGTGTTCTGAGTGAAAGTACAAGTATGTAAGGACTCTTAAACTGAGGTGTAGCCTTGGAATTGACACAGTATCATTTTCCCTGCATTCCGTCCACTGGAGCAGGTCACAGGGCTAGCCCAGATTTACGGAATAGGGAAATAGACTCCGTCCCTTAATGGGAGGAGCAAAGACACATTGCGAAGGGCGTGGATTTGGGGAAGCTGTTACTCTTCCACAGCTAAAAGTAATGGAACTAGATTGGAATCCGGGCAGTGTGGATTCAGGCCCTGAACTCTACCCACTACATAACCCAGTAAGTGCTCACACACTCCCAGATATCCAGGCTCTACAGTTCTGCTTTGAGTTCCCCACGTATGCTCCTTCCAAGTTAAACTTCCTAGATGTTATGCAAACATATGTTCAATGCCACCTCCATAAGCAGTAATTTGCACCTTAGTCAGCCGTTCCAAAAACTGGAATTAACAGAAGGGGGAAATATAGAAATCTTTTTAAAGCCAATCTCAATTCTACCCAACTAAGCATTGCCATCGCTAAAAACCTCAAGAACCAACAATATCATAAACTACATCCACAGGATTATGTGCTGTAGTAAAACTAAGTGCTAAGAAATAAAGAGTCCATTTACGTAGAACTGCAAGAGAAATCATTGAACGGTGAAGGATTTTCAGAATAGCTGCTTTCCTCTTGGTGAGAGCAGAGAGTTCACCCCAAATGAAGAACCCAGTCCCTAGACTGACAGCTCAGGACTCAGACTGTAATTTCCAAGAGAGCTTGTACCCAAAACTCCATCAGGTAAAGACTGTTTGATGTCCTTGAACTCCCAGTACAAGCACCCTTCATTTTTCTTCAAATTACCTCCAAACAATTACATTTGTATTGCACTCATGTCCTGTAACCCAAACTCCCATCCTTCCAAACTGCCTGCAATAGGAAACATGACTAACTCTTTCCCTGCGAGAATTTTTTTTTTTTTGGACGAGTGTGTTGACATCTTTTAAACCGATTCTTACAAACTGAACTTGTTCCACAGTCTATAAGTGCTACTTGGAATATGCGAGGAAATCTTACTGCCTGAAGCTGGCAGCTCACTGACAACATGAGCTCTTGTCCCTACTCTGCACCCCTCTTGTCTTTGACCACATTGAAGTTCCTGGGCAAACCTGGACACACCCAGAGCACTGCACACACCCCTGCACTCACCCTCATGCCCCCAAGAGGTCCAGATGGAGGAGATGTTATTTGGTGAGTGGTTCCTAGACTTTTTCACATTTTCAAGGTAGGTGGAAATTTTACCTGGAGCAAAATGTCAAGATCATCTTTCTCACGTCTTCCTTCTCTTTCTCCCAAATAAAAATATTAAGAAAATACCGGGAGATTTATTTCATTGAGAAAGAGAGACTCAAAACGAGAACCCCACTTGGCAGCCGAAAGAATTCAGATGGATTTCGGTCATAAAGGATTTGAACTTTCTGGTGCTACAGGCATTGTCCCTGATCTAAACGTTCTCTTCGTTCCTTCTCTACTTGAGGCCAGCATGGGCTTCCGCTTGCACAGACCACCTCACGTTTTTACAGCCTGCTGGCCCGTCCCACAGCCTTCAGATAACCACACACGCCTACATCCTGACCCTTCAACCCCTGATTACTCCCCAAGGTTAACGGGGTTAGGTGCCCAAGGCCTGGCTGAGGGCTCTGCACTCACCTGTGGCTCAGGTGAGTGTCCCCACATGCACAGGGTCATCACCATCACTGACTGAGAGAGCCCCTCACAAGGTCAGACTCCTGTCCTGTCTCATCAGAGTCCTCAGAGGAGAGGGCTGGGCATGTCTACTTTTAGAAGGCTCTCCTTCGCATTTTGATGACTGGTCAGGTTTAGAAACAAGTTAAGTAGAAAGCCTTTGGGGAACCAGACATTGCCCAAAAGACACGAAACAGAGACTCTGATTTGGAAGGGCTCTGGGAGGCACCTCATGCACCTACCACTGCCCCCAGACTTTATTATGAGGACCCTGGTGGCCCACAAAACCACACCATTATCAATTGCCACCACCCTTAATTTTTTTTATCTTAAATCCCAAATTTCCAGGGGCACATAGAAGAAAGCCCTCCTCACAGAACTCAACATTCTCAAATCTTATTTTTTTTCCAGGAATCAGTCCATGATGAGTTAGGCAACGACCAAGTTCCTCTTTTCCAGTGGTTCAAAGAGTGACAGATCATTGTGATGGAGTCTCATCACTATAGGTCGTCATTATAACTTCTGATCCTGGTCTCTCTCCCTAGGTCACCTAGGAAAGCCGAAGTTGATTTTTGACCCCAGGGGACATTTGGCAGTGTCTGGAGACATTTTGTTTTGGTTTAGTTTGGTATAACTTGGGGCAGGGGTTCTACTGCTATCCCGTGGGTAGAGGTCAGGGATGCTGCTTAACCTCCTCTGATGTACATCACAGCACCCCCTCCCCCAAAAGAATTATCCAACCCGAAATGGCAGTTATGCCCAGGGTGAGAACCTCTGGCTTAGAACAATGTTCTGCACTGTATTTAATCAGCAATTAGTAAACTTCTTTTACTTCTAACTGAATGAAAATCCTTCTTTATTCTGATGATGGAGTAGTCAACGTGACAGTTATAGTTGCCACAAACCTTTTGTTCATTCACTCAATGTCTGTCTGAAATTCCAACTCTAAGCAAGCGTCATGCTGGGAAGAGGGGTTTAGAGCAAAGAAGACACGGTTCCTGTCCTCATGGAGCTGACAGTATTGTTGGAGAGATGGGCAATAGGCAAAAAATCACCGAAAGCAGTGTGAAATTGCAACTGTAAGTGCTATAAGGAAGTGTGAGAGTGAGTGATGGTGGGCTTTCACCTAGGGGTGTGTGTGTGTGTGTGTGTGTGTGTGTGTGTGTGTGTGTGTGTGTGTGGTGTCGGGGGATGGGGATGTCAGGAGAAGCCTCCCTGAGAAAATGGTGGCTGGGCTAAGATGTGTGGGACGCCTAGGAGTTCACTGGAGCAAGAGAAATGAAAACCGCATTCGAGGCAAAGGAAAGAGTGCATCCGAAGGTCACCGCGGGAAGGAGTGTGGTACATACAAGGGGCTGAAAGGAGGACACAGAAAATGACGGTGGTATCAGAAGAGGCTGGAGAGGGGATGTAGGGTCGAGATCATGAGAAGCTTTGGCTTAGGGAACGTTCAAAGTGTGGGTCTTTCTCTTAACAGCGATGGGCAATCATTCAAGTCTTTTAAACTGGAGCTGGGGGTTATGAAGGATCGAGGCATCTCCTTGTCCATCAGTTCCTAGCCCTGTTTACACATGAGAAAAACCCTGGGGAGCCCTCTAAAAATACACATCGTCAGGCCCCACCCCAGACCAAATGAATCAGAAATTCTAGGGGTGTTTCCCAGGCATGGGTCATTTTTTAAAAGGCTGAGAAACAGTGTTCTACGCTATCACAAACCCCACATTCATATATTTCTCTGTAATCCATCATTTAGTCCTTTAATATATGCCGGAGGATGAATAAAGATGAAGTTACCTAGAGGCAGCTAGTACCTTCCATGGATGGAGAAGCAATTCTATGCAAAGTTTTGGGGTCAGGAAGGCGGCTTTATTAGCAGAGGGCCTCGCTCTAGCTTACCAGCCTATGGCAGATACAATTCTAATTCTTGTCTTTACAAAACTACAAACAACATCAGGGCCTCCAGAATATAGTTAATCCCATGAGTTGGGAAATCTGCAAATGCCAAGGATCTGCTGTATTCAGAAGATGCAAATGCTGAGGCAGGAAGCAGATTTACATGATGCAGCCAAGCAACGGTAAAAGAGGGAAAAAGAAAAGTTGAACCGAACAGCAGACTCTCCAATCATGCAGAGAGATGTTAGGTTTTTAAGTAATTTCAAGGGGAGTACAGATGGAATTTGTTTCTAAAGTTTGAAGTTTCAACATTGCCTGGAATTACAAATAATTTATGAAGTTACACGAGATACTTTCATGTAGTATGCTCAAGCAAAGGGCATGGGCTTCCACTGACTTACCCCATTACAGTACAAAGTAGGGACTCAACCACAGTGGACATGACGGAGATCATTGCAAATCACAGTAAACCTATTCTAAGCACCAACAGTAAAAAAGACCCAAGTTTTAAACTAATAAAGGCAGGCGGCAGAGACACGGGAAGTTTTTCACACAACTGATTGGACCAAACAGTACAACTAACTCAATTAAACAAAACTAGTTCCATGATGTCAGCTTTATACCAGCAGATAATTCATTTGCTTCGGTTGATCACACACACAGAGCACTGATTATTAGAGACACCTGGGAACTATCGCGTGTCTCAGTGGAGTTCATGACCGTGACTCCTGGTCACGGCAACTGGCAAAATGAGTGAAAGGTGACCAATAATTCCTTTGGTGCAGCTTATATAAGGACGGTGGGGAAAGGGGCAAAAGAAAAGAAGAAAAGAACGCATTTGGCTTCTTGGGCCAAAGTCAGGCCCAAGTACCTTCAGCTTTGAACACAGAAGGCCAAAATGGACTGAGAATCTTTCCAGAAGCTTCCAGCTGGGGATGCTCTCGAAGTACAATACTGAGCTAACATTCTGTGATTCTTCAACAACAGATATCTAAGATTAAGGGAAATAGAGCAAAGGAGAGTACCCAGGCAACCGAGATACTAAGAAATTTGGAATATTTTCACCAAAAGAGAAGCCGGTTCTTACTTTTTTTTTTTTTTTTGCCAAAAATAAATAAATTTATTTTAAAAAGTACAAAACAGGGAAAATAATTTAATATTTTTAACTCAGCATGCCAAAAATATCATCAGTTGTCAAAGGAGCCTGTCACAAGCTTCTGCTCATCAAACTTCACCGCTGCACAAGTGTGGGTCTGGATGCCATAAACACACTGCCCTGTGCTCACATCCCATAGTTTTGCAGACAAGTCATCTGACCCTGTACAGAGGAGTCCATCTTTGTAGTAAAGTGCATACACTCTGGCACTGTGTCCAATTAATGATGAGGTCTCAAAGGCTTCATGGTCCGCCAGTTGCTTCCTTCTCAAAATAGCCTTCAAATAAACCTTCTTCCAGTGCAAAGCGTCCTGAACAGAATCATCTATCTGCCAGCCCAAATTTTTACAGGCAGCCTGCCACACCTCTGTACAGGCACTTATCACCTTATTCCACTGTTTAGAGACGAGGCAGCATGTGAGTAAAGTCTGAGGATCGAGCCATTTTAACAAATAAAAACTGAGCTCCAGGGGAAGGAGTTTGAGGAAGTCCCGCTTGAGGAGGGTCTCCAGGTTACTGGAGAGATGCCTGAGCTGGACTGTCCCACTCAGACTAATCAGGTGATCCAGAGTTTCATTTTTTCTGCAAGTCCGTCAGAGAAAGAAATGTAACAGAAATGTTACCAAGCCATGTCTCCAAGTCCTTTCTCTCCATAAGGTTATGGAAAAATTTACCTGTTTCCATGGCATACCCACAATTATGGCGCAGTCCCTCACATTAGTACAGCGCTTGGTACTTCATAAACCACCTCTCCACACTTCATCATCTTTCAAACTCATGGCAGCCCTGGGACATCACTGTTAACTCATTTCGCAGCTAAGGAAACTGAGGCACTAGGAGGCAGTCACTCCGAGACTCAATTCTCCCATCTCTAAAATCAACTCCAGATCCCTTCAACCCGTCCGTCGCTCCCGGGTCCCCTGCTCCCGGAGCCGTGTTCCGCGAGGCACTGACCTGAGCGAGCGCCCCGGGGCCCGGGACCTCGCGCCGGGCTCACACCGACTAGGCGCGCTCGGGCCGCCAGAGCCTCGCAGCGGCCGGGTCCGCTCCGCAGCCACATGGCGCCTGGACCTGCGGCCGCCGCTCGGGGTCCGCAGCCTCACAAGGGAGCCGGTTCTTACTTTTTATTCCAATTATTTGTAAAAATAAAACAGTAGGGACCCTTTAAACCCTTTGGTAATCCAGTGATCTGTACCCATTTATAAGCCAAACTCCTCTGGGGATATAAATTTCACTACCTATCACAACCCATCTTTTCTATTCCAACAGCACGCACTTGAGAGTTAGAAAGGGTAAAATCGCCATCAGAATCACAGATTATGATATCACAAACTAAATAGAATTTTCTCCAGGAAAGAAAAGAAACATGACTATTTCATAAGAATTGCTTATTTTGGTTTTTTAACCAGTCAATCAACTGATCAATGGTGAGTGATACACAAGGAGTTTTGGATTTATAAGCCAAATTGTGACTTTTAAAGCATTAATCGGGAAAACTCCATTTAATTATGGATTTCTGTAAGATGTACATTTGCACTGTTTGCTTTACCTTTTAATATATATTCCTCTCAACTTAAAGATGCAGATGACATTTACAGAAGGCACATACGATAATTTCCAGACAAGCATTTTATCTTTTCTGATTAAATTTACAGCTCTATCAGAAAATGACTAGATGGTGGTGTCGTTTTATTTACATTTTATTTACAGCTAAATGAAGCAGATAACTGGTAATGTTCCTGGAAGGAGCCCCATTTCCAACCAAAGAGGCCAAAGCCCCTCACATTTAGGAGAGTTTTTGCTATGGACAAGAACAATTACTCGGACAAACAGCAAATCAAATGATAAACTTTTAATAAAAGAACAAGCCCATATACTCTGTATGTGTTTCTTGACCAAGCAACTTAATTTCTTAAAAGGTTTGGTTCTTTGTAAATACACAGTTTCATTACTTGAGAGATGTCCCCGTATGTCAGAAAAAAGCAAGGTTACGTCTGACATGTCAGGCTGAGGAATGGAGAATTAGGGAGCACACAGGACCTGCTGTGCTTTCATCTTCCTCTTGGTCCTGAGGCCCAGATCCCCACGTGGAAGGTCCACTGTCAGACATACCATCGATGAACGGTAGCTAAATTGATTTCCTAAGACACACTGAGACACAACAGGAAGCTATGAAATTATTCCCACCTTCCTTTACAACTGTATTTCCACTTACTCCTTCAACAGTGACTAAAAGCCTACTGTTCAAAGTCTATTCTTTCCCCAGCACCATTCTAGGAACTAAGGAAACAAAATCAACCTGTCTTCATCAGATCTGGTCTATGGGTTCACAGACGTAAATAAGGACATGTGAAGGCATTACCTTCCTAGGGTGGGAACTTGCTCAGAATATCTGGGGGCTTCAAATCATGGGAAACATTTACTGAGGGCTTCCCATGTGCCAGGAACTTTACATGGCTTATTGCATTTAACCCAGGACTGAGCAGAGTACTATAATCTCCACGTTTTAAAGAGGGAGAAACTGAGACCTAGAGAGGTTCAGTAAGCTGCTCTGGGTCACACAGAGAATAAATGATGGCACCAAAGTGTGGACTGGGATTTTCTGCCCCCAAACCCTCTGTTCTTGATTTCCCTGCAACATAATCCTGCAAATTGGAAGTGGTGAGTCTCATCTTGGATGGGGTCTGAAAGAAGAAATCATGAAAGGCTTCATAGAGGAGGTGACTCTTGAGCGGAGTCTAAAAGATGAGGGTATAACACAGGTAGGCAGAACAGGAGTGGGCCGCGTGAGCAAGACAGAGGTGCAAACATCTTAGCCCTCAGGGGAGTTTCAGGGCAAGGTTTGGAGAGGTGGCAAGCAATACACCGGAGACATCCACGGGGCCAGGCAGTGGAGAACCTTAAATCCACGCTAAGGAGTGTGGACTTGATCCACAAGCACTGGGGGCCACCAAAGGCTTTTAAGCAGGAACATTAATGTGGT
Source organism: Physeter macrocephalus (assembly GCF_002837175.3). Classification (NCBI taxonomy): domain Eukaryota; kingdom Metazoa; phylum Chordata; class Mammalia; order Artiodactyla; family Physeteridae; genus Physeter; species Physeter macrocephalus. Next base: position 66,758,629 of record NC_041233.1, read on the forward strand.
CATACTAGCATTTTAGAATGATCTGGGGACACAGTGGAAGATGGGCTAGAGGGAGACCAGATGGAAGGCAAAAAGAGCTGGTAAGAAGCCATCGCATTAGTTGTGGGGTAAAATCACTCACATAGCAGCACTGGGGATAGAAAAGAGAGGATAAATTCAGTGAAATATATAGAGCGTGGTGAATAGGAATGAGATTGATTAGCCCTGGGAAGATAGGGAGAGGGAGGTAGTTTGGAAGCCACTCAGATTTCCAGCCCAGGGAACTGAGTGATGCCATTTACCAGGTCAGAGACTATAGAAAAGGACACAGCTGGGGAGGTGGAGGAGCACAGGGTAATGAGCTCATCGGCGGATATTTCAAATACCAGGTTTCCATGGAGCTTCTAAGCAGAGACATATCCAGTAGGCTGATGGATATGGAGTCAGAATGCATTACAACAAGCCCACCTCAAAACAATAAAGGTAATAAGCAATGGAAAAGGACACCATGCGTTCCCTAATGGGCCAGTACAGACCATGGTCCATGGCATATACATAAAGAACACTGAAACCTCAGAGGCAGCGGCGGGGGTGGAGGGAAGCATGCTCCACTTTCACCACATGAGGGCAGAACCGAGTCTCCTCTTCACTGGAGGCCAGTTGCTCTCCTGCTGCTTGGCTGCCTTCGGGCCCTGCTTGGTGACACAGGACACCAATGTTCCACATAATAAAGATGGTTCCCAAGGAGGCCCTATCCATTTGCCCTTCCCTCCTTCAACAGGGAGGCAGGCTGGGGCCAGCAGTCTGCCTTTCACTACGTTAGTCCTGACCATCTGAGCCCCGGTGACAGGTGAGGTAAACTAATTTCTCCTCTGTCTAAACACATCCCCTCACAGGGACCAAAAGTGTTCCAGAGGTGAAGTTTATGGGGGTTTCATGTGGCCATTCAGTCATCAATAATTCCACATGCCCCCCCATATCTCTCCCTTAAAGCACTTTACAGTTTATAATTGCATCTGTATGTGATTATTTGATTAACGTCTTCCTTACTATTTCTGCCAGGGTCTGTGACTGTTTGTGTCACCCGTTGTGTCCTCCTAGTTAACATTTACCATTCAAGAAAGTAATATTAAATGCCTACCATGTGCCAGAGGCAATGCTGGGTCCTAAAGATACCCAGTTGGCTGAGACCCAGTCCCTAACATCAAGTTGCTTACAGCCAACTGTGGCTCCAATATTGTCCTCTTGGTCAGCTAAGGACATTGAGTCTGACTCTGTTGAAAAGAAGCTTCCTCTGGTGCCCCTGCACCAGCCTCCAAAGGTGCCCCCCCTAGGTCTGACCCTGACACTAAAAACAAGACAGCAGAGCCTGGGGAGAAAGGAGCCCCCATAAGTCATCACACTAGGCAGGACCTGAGAATAATAAAACACTGAATTTCTCTTATAAATGATAACATTGTTGATTCTTGAGAGAGAAATGATACTTCCTTTAAGAGTTTTATTTATCCTCTTTCATTCTGAGCCGTGAGATGCTTCCCCAATACTTCATAATCAAAAGGCACTGTCTATTTCCCACAACAAACATAGCCTCGTGGACTGACACCATCAAAGTTAAGATTTACATATTTGTTCTTTTTTTTTTAATTTAAAAAATTTTTTGTTGGAGTATAGTTGCTTTACAATGTTGTTAGTTTCTGCTGTACAGCAAAGTGAATCAGTTATACATTACACTACATATATCCACTCTTTTTTAGGTTCTTTTCCCATATAGGCCATTACAGAGTACTGAGTTCCCTGTGCTATACAGTAGGTCCTTATTAGTTATCTATTTTTTTAATAGATCTTTATTGGAGTATAATTGCTTCACAATACTGTGTTAGTTTCTGTTGCACAGCAAAGCGAATCAGCCGTATGCATACACATGTCCCCATATCCCCTCCCTCTCGAGCCTCCCTCCCATCCACCCTATCCCACCCCTCTAGGTCATTGCAAAGCACCAAGCCGATCTCCCTGTGCTATGCGGCTGCTTCCCACTAGCTAACTATTTTATATTCGGTAGTGTATATATGTCGATTCTACTCTCACTTTGCCCCAGCTTCACCCTCCCACCCCATGTCCTCAAGTCCACTTTCTATGTCTACCTCTTTATTCCTGCCCTGCAACTAGGTTACATATTTGTTCTTAAAATTGAGGATTTTAAATCTTTCTGTTATAAATTAGTATAAAGAATTACAGACCTAACACATGATCAGAAGTGATTAGCCTGGGGGGAGAACAAAAGGACATTGTACCATTATTATTTATGAAGTAACTTCAACACTGAATTTTTTCTTCAGCTCATGTCTACAGTCATCTCTCTATATACAGATAGATACATGTATATATAGATAGATAGAGATCCATTTTATTGAGATCCAATTTGCACGCCATACAATTCACCCATTTAAAGTGTGCAATTCAATGGTCTTTGGTATATTCACTGAGTTGTACAACCATAACCACTAATTTCAGAACCTTTTCATCACCCCCAAAAGAAACACCATACATAAAGCAGTCATTCCCCATTCCCCCCAGCTGCTGGAAACCACTAATCTACTTTTTTCCTATGGATTTGCCTATTCTGGACATTTTATAGAAATGAAATTATGTGATATGTGGTCTTTTGTGACTAGCTTCTTTCACTTAGCATGATTTTTTTTTTTTTTTTTTTTTGGTGTGGTTGGGCTTTTTTGCTGTGCGCGGGGTTTCTAGCTTCTTTCACTTAGCATGATTTTTTTTTTTTTTTTTTTTTTGGCTGTGTTGGGTCTTTGTTGCTGTGCGCGGGCTTTCTCTAGTTGCAGCAAGCGGGGGCTACTCTTCGTTGTGTTGCGCGGACTTCTCATTGCGGTGGCTTCTCTTGTTGCAGAGCACGGGCTCTAGGCGCGCGGGCTTCAGTAGGTGGCTCGCAGGCTCAGTAGTTGTGGCTCACGGGCTCTAGAGCGCAGGCTCAGTAGTTGTGGCACGCGGGCTTAGTTGCTCCGCGGCGTGTGGGATCTTCCCGGACCAGGGCTCAAACCCGTGTCCCCTGCATTGGCAGGAGGATTCTTAACCACTGCACCACCAGGGAAGCCCTAGCATGATGTTTTTATGGTTCATCCCTGTTGTAGCATATATCAGTACTTCGTTCCTTTTTATTGCTCGATAATATTCCATTGCATGGATAAACCACATTTTGTTTATCCATTCATAGTTGATGGACATTTGGATTGTTTCCACTTTTTGGTTACTATAAATAAAGTTGCTATGAACATTCATGTACAAGTATTTGCATGGATATGTCTTCATTTCTCTTTAATGTACAGCTAGGAGTGGAATTCCTTGGCCACATGGTGATTCTATGTTTAACATTTGAGGAACAGCAAGACTATTTTCCAGATCACTGAACCATTTTAAATTCCCACCAGAAGTATTTGAGGGATCTACTTTCTCCACCTCCTTGCCAACACTTATTTATTAACATCCATCTTTTTTTTTTTTTTTTTGCGGTACGCGGGCCTCTCACTGCTGTGGCCTCTCCCGTGGCGGAGCACAGGCTCCGGACGCGCAGGCTCAGCGGCCATGGCTCACGGGCCCAGCCGCTCCGCGGCATGTGGGATCTTCCCGGACCGGGGCACGAACCCGCGTCCCCTGCATCGGCAGGCGGATTCTCAACCACTGCGCCACCAGGGAAGCCCAACATCCATCTTTTTGATTATGGTCATCCTAGTGAGGATGAAGTGGGATTTTGCGGTTTTGATTTGCATTTTCTTAATGACTAATGATGTCCATGGCTTTTCTGTTCCTGAGTGTTGTGTGAATCAGCTTGCGTTACAAGAAATTGTCGGAGCCACTGGGTTGGGCGTCGGAAGACTTAGGAGAGACACAAAGACCTGGCCTGCCTTTAAGAAGCTCACACATTAAAAATTAGAGGAAAGACAGAGACAGAGAGAAGGAGGGAGGAAGGGAGGGAAGGAGGAGGAAAAGAAAGATGTTTTATGTTCATCTCTATGATTTCATGTGGTGTTTATCAGTAAACCCAACTCTGGATTTTACTTTTTTTAAAAAAATCAATAGTCACCAGTTAGCCTCCTAATGCAATTTGATTTAGTTAATCCTAAATCAAATTGCTAGCCCAAGCTTATAACAGAAAGGGAAATTTAGGGACAGGAATTGTTTGCGTGAAGCCCATGTGATCAGCAAGCTTGTGGCTGTAGATCACTGTTCAACATGGAGCAGAAAAGATCAAGTTGCCCATCTGAAGCCATCAGAAAGAAGCCCATGAGGTTTCTCCCCCTCTGGCCATGTGGTTTGGGTGGGCCTGACCTAAACCCCCAGTTCGGGGAAAGCACAGAGCCCAGTACTGGCCAATGAGACTACAGTCAGGGACCGTAGCTGGAACCAGTGACAAAGAGAAGACTTCTCTTTCTACTGGACTTGAAGCGAGGTACACTTGGGGACCATCGTGCAGGAAAATCTGCTTATGGGAGTGGCCAACAGAAGAGAGAGATGCCAAAAGACAAAGAGACACAAAGCACTACTGACATCATTTGAGCTTCTCAATACACTTGTGCCTGAAGTGAATTACCTCTGGAATTTTCCATTAAGTGAATTAATGACCCTCCCCCTCTGCACGTATACAGTTTTGTTTGTTTTCTGCTTTTTTTCTTTTTCACTTATATCAGTTTAGATTGGGTTTCAGTCACTTGCAAACAAAGATCTCAATGGACACAGGACTCAGAATTTTTTTTGCTTTCAGCAGTCACTATCCTATCCATGTGGACCCCCTTCAGCACCAGGGCTGCTGTTTCGACACACCTGCTCGTGCCTGGACCACACTCTCCTTATGTACGGACAAGGTAAATCCCTTTCATGTGCCAGTACACAGGCCAACTTTCTTTGCCACCGGCTTGCCCTTCTTGATGCCTCCTCCTCTGTCCTGTAACAATCTGTAATCTGACCCAACCCCAGCAAGGATCCGCTCCAGTCACCACCCTGCCGCTCCTACACCATCCACTCACATGCACCTTCAGCTCCAGGACAATAAACTTGACACACTGGTCACAGTTTGGCACACCTCAAAGGCATTCCCAGCTCACCAGGGCTCTGGGATCATGTTCATCTCCCTGTCCACTGCTCCTTGCTTTCCTTATTTCCAGTCCACATAGAAATGAAGGATTTTAACTATTATAGCAATATGCTCATTAGCAGATGCAATAGCCATTCTAAATGATGTTGTCACTTTCTCCCTACTGGCTAATCTGTAGGGAATAAAGCCAGGCACCGTGGGAATCCTCACAGCACCACCCAACCAAAGTCCCTATTATCCCACTGGGTTTTCCTGGTGGTATTTGTAAAAATTTACAAAGGACTTTCCCTAAAACCTCCCAGGGGAGAAGACAGATGTATGCAGATGTGCCAAACCCCACTCAACGTCCTCTTGCGCGTCACCTCCCCTCCCCGACTGCTTCTCTTTGCTCCCTGACACTCCAAAACTTGTCAAGCAGGGAGGAACGTGGACAAAAGGAAGTGGCCGGTCACACGCCCTGGATGGGGCTTTATCCCTATGTTGCTCCCCAGGCTGATGTATCCTGGCCCCCGGTCAGGGAGGCTTAGTTCAAAAGGCATCCCTTAATTTTTATTATAGTGTGATTTCACCTAAAAATCACATCTTCCTGGTGTTTGGGCAAGACTGAAGCCTATTTTTCAGGAAATGTAGAGAGACACGCATATAGACACAGCACAGTGGTTTACAAGGTGGCCTCTGGAGTCAGACTGCCCGAGTTTAAATCCCAGGTCAACCATTTGTACATAAGATTTAACACACTTTCTCTGTTTAAGAGAGATAATAATAGAAGTAGCACCATAAGGTTGCTGGGAAGATAAAAAGTGATAATGGACGCAAAGCACTCAGCACAGCGCTCGGCCTAGAGCAGATGCTAGAGGGACGTTCGCTAGCAGGATGCTGACTTTCCAACTGATGAAGAAGCCTGGTGGGTCCTGGTGTTCATGACGTCCAGATGCTCTCAGTGTCCAATTATCTCCAAATGTGTGCCTATAGGTCTCAAGGAGAAGCACCGTCTATGGCACTGGTTCTCAACTGGGGTCAGTTTTACCACTGGGGCTCAACTGACAGTGTCTGGAGACATTTGATGGCACCATTTTGATGGCACCATTTTTGATGGCACCACCAATTGGAAGGTGGAGGTTTCCACTGGCATCTAGTGGGTAGAGGCCAAGGAGGCTGTCGGCCACCCTACAGGATAGCTCCCCACAACTAAGGATCATCGCCCCAAATGTCAATGACACCGAGGTTACGTAACTCTGGTCTATGGCTACATCTCTCGAAGTTTGGTTCTCGGGTTACCTGCACCAGAATTAGCTTGGAGTATGGGTTAGAAATGCAGATTTTGAAGCTGAACCCCAGACCTACTCGTCAGACCCTCTGGGGCAGGAGGACCACGGTTTCATGGGACTCTTCCACACATCGTGCCAGTCTTCGTGGACACCCCCAGACCCATAATCCTGCTTCTCTCTCGCTGTTTCCCTGACTGATTTAGGAAGATTGCAGAGAATTAACACTGGAAGCTGCTTTAGGTACCGACACATCTCTCTACCGGGTTCCAGAATGTGCTGGGGGTGGTGGGTCAGGGGAGGGGCTGTAACTGACTTGAAAGTCGGAAGGGACCAGTGAGATCACCAGTCCAACTCCTTCTTTTTCAAAGAAGAAAACTGACATCATTCAGGGGAAAAAAAAAAAATCCATACTTGGTCAAATTCCAGAGTGGGTCACTGTTTGGTTTTTTTCCTATTTTTTTTTCCATCTTAATCAAAATCATATAAAAAGGAAGTGGAGGAGGAAAAGCTGCATGGCTGAAGGTGGAAAGTGACGGGACTGGTAGTTGGAAAGGTGAGAATAATGTGAGTTTTTCAGTAATGGAAGCGGAGGCAGCAAGAGAAGAGATTTTAGGCTCCGAGCTCTCAGCCAGTGTAAACGGTAAGCCCTTGACCCCTTCCTCTCATCTCAAAGTAGCTGTGGCTCCTGCATAGTCTGGGGCCCTGAGGTGCCTCCAGCTGACAAGGCCATCAGCTATGAACAACCAGGAAAATATCACTGGCCATATTTTTCTATCCTTCCTTTTAGCAAGGAAAAGCAAGAGTATAATCAGCCTTGGATTATCACATAAAAAGGCAAACATTGGGCTTCCCTGGTGGCGCAGTGGTTGAGGGTCCGCCTGCCGATGCAGGGGACACGGGTTCGTGCCCCAGTCCGGGAAGATCCCACATGCCGTGGAGCGGCTGGGCCCGTGAGCCATGGCCGCTGAGCCTGCGCTCCGCAACGGGAGAGGCCACAACAGTGAGAGGCCCGCGTACCGCAAAAAAAAAAAAAAAAAAAAAAAAAAGGCAAACATCTTTCACATGTTTTTTATTCAGCAAGACCACCATCCAGGGAAAAACTTTATGTTCTGCACATACATACACACACACACACACACGAACACACACATATGCACACAACAAAGACATATATATACACACAGAGACACACACATGCACACACATATACATGCACACAGAGAGACACATATGTATACACACATACACAACATACAGAGACACACATACATATGCACACACTGAGAGTCACAAATACATATACACAGACACACAAGCACACATATACACAATAGACATACATACACACAGAGACACAGACACACATACACTCATATACACATATATACATAAGAGACACATACACACACACACGCAGTCTTAGTAAAGACAGCACATGGACAGCAAACCTACTTTTTCCCTCCTTCAAGCCTATCTGCTCAAAGAACTTTCAGAAATGGCATCTCTAAGAAGCGATCCATATGGCTTACTGGAAATAGAAATCACAGCCCCTGCCCTCAAGGGATTACAATCTGGGAAGAGAACACGGACAAAGCCACATGAAGCAAAGTCGGCTACGACATCAGTGGGGTCAGTGTGTGTGTTAAAGGGACCACCTTCGTTTGCGTCCACCCCTCCGGGCCTGGAGCAGCCTTCCTGCCCCCAGTCTGGACTCTGGGCGAACCCCAGAGCCTCCTACCCCTGGCACAGTAAGGAGATACTGACCTGCTATAAATCTCAGGGCCTCAAGGATGCCCGTGTCCTCAATCTCTGCTCCCCACATTCTCTGCCACAGATTCCTTCAAAGGGGGGTGCCATCCTGGAATGCCATGGCTGGAGCCAGGATTACACTGTGATATCCTCATGGAAGGGAATATTTGGTTCCCCTTCAGAGGAAGAAGGCCTGTTTCACTCCACAGGAGCACCCTGCCAAAGTGGAACGGGCTGTTGGGAGAGGAATTTCCCTGTCTCTGAAGGAACCCTGGCTTCACCAGGTTGACTGGGTGCCAGGAGGGCACATGGCAGAAGTGTTCACCCAGTGCACGACTGGGAGAACATGAGCTCTGGGGTCAAGTAGAATCTAGTTCAAGACCTCTCGCTGTCACTTAAGAGCTGTAAAATGTATGCACATTATTGAAATGTACTGAAGCAGGTGCTTACTTTCTTCGTTTCTTGGTTTGCCTATGCATTGTCTCTTTCTTCTTCTCCAGGTAATAGAACCATCATTTTCCTTCGGGTAGAAGGTATCTAACTACCCCATCCCTAGCTCTAGACGTGGGCAGGTAGCCCAAGAGGTCAGTCAGCATATTCCAGCCTCTCAGCCACTTGGATCGAATCAGCAGGACCTATGACCCAAGTTAGACCAAGGTGATTCAATCCTGGGATTTGGAGTTGGGACCTCTGAGAAGGAAATCTCTCTTTTTACTATATTTGAAACTGAGAAGTCATAAACCTGAAGTTTCTGAGGCTGTCACACCAAGTAAGCCCACCAACACAGCAGAAAGTAGAACCAAGACTGTGAAATGGAGTCCTGATGACATCACAAAGACCCTAGATCCAGCTATGCCTGAAGCCTTAGAATTTCTACTTACATGAATAAATTCCTCTCTATTTGCCTTACACCAATGAAAACTGGATTCTTAACACTTGCAGCCATGGGTCCTCAGTAATACACCCTCCAAGCCTGTGCTTCTTCATATTTTAATGGAGACAATATCAGTTTTAATCTTATATGGTTGTGGGGTTTAATCAAGATGTAGCAACAAACAGAAGGTGCTGGCCTTTAATGCTGGTTTCTCTTAGATAAGAAACTCAACTAGATTAGATTAGAGGCTGTGGCAGAAATAATCAGGTTCCTCAAACATTCCATGCACTCGCCTATGTTTCCCAGCCCTCCTGCATTTAAGTGAGGCTATATAACCGGTCCTGGACAATGAGTGGTGACCAACATTGCAGATCTGGTGTTTGACCCTCCATCTCTCTCATCTCTTGCCCCAGTGACCCAGAAGCTTCATGAAGAGGTGAAGTACCTCTGTACCGCAAGATCAAAGCAGTCAGAATCGCTGAGTCGCTGCACGAAGGACAGCTGCCCTGGAGAGCTGCTAGACCCACGCCTGCTGTGTTAAGTCACTGAGATTTGGACAGCATTGGTTACCACGGCATAGCCCATCCCCTACCGACTAACAGAGTTGTCTTCCGAAGAAAGACTTCCACAGCCAGAGGGATGAATGCGGTGAACGTTCAAGCCTGCACAAAGGGCAACCCATCCAAGGAGGTGCACTCTCCACCCCCGAGACCAACTTCACACATGTCCTAATTTTGCAGAGGGGCTGCCCATCCCCTCTCCTGAGGCTCCACCTCAAACATGGCAAGTGCTAGGGCAGGCCAGGTTTAGATATCAACCAGAGGGAATCCATGGCTGGGAGGAGGGACAGAGGTTGGCAACGCTTTGCCAATGCTCTGAGGATTAAATGTTCAATACTAATTCCTTACTATGACTCAGAACACCCACTACTCCATGCTGCAACTCATGCGTGGCCCCTCAGTCATCCACCTTGTTGACCTTCCAACAATTTCCAGAATATCTGAGTCTCATTACCTCCTCAGGGCTTGTGCACAGGCTGTGGCCTCCTTCAAATTGCTCTTCACATGGTTGGCTCCCTTTCATTTTTCAGGTCTGAACTTTTATGGCATGTCCTTAGACAGGTCTTCTTGATCTCTCTCGGAAGCAAGTCCCTTCAATGTTGACCCTCTCAGCATCCTTCTTATTCTCTCCTCCTCCTCCTCCTCCCCCATGCCTTCCTCTTCTTCATCAACATAACTAACGTTGATCGGTGGTCTCCTATGCATTGGGTGGAACTCTAAGCTCTCTACATGGATTATCCCATTTCATCTAGCAACAACCCTATGTACCAACTGGGAATCTTGATTTCACCTATAGAAATGAAGCCTATTCAGGCCCAAAATACATTTATTGGAGGGGTACTGAGTAGCTCACAAAATCAGAGGGGTGCCTGGAACCAAAGCAAGACGGGATGGTCAGAATCCCAGCCTTGGTCAAACCACAGGCAGGAACTGGCTAAGAACAACGGCCACCCGTGCTGGACATGGGTCACCATGGTCGTCACCACCACCCCTGGATCTGAATATACTCACTGCTGCCTCGATCAACTCTAACAATTCTTGCACCTCTGAGGCACTTCCTTGCTCGAGTCAAAGACTTAAGCAGAAGCATCCAATTTTCCAAGCTAAGACCAAGGCCCTTCCCAGGCTGCCCTGGTGCGGGATATCATCTGGCTGAGTCAGCGCACGTGGATGGCAGTGGGGTTGCCTACTGAGTGCACAGCGGGAGAGTCACAAAGCAGGAGAAGGAGCTTCGGATGCTGTCCAGCTCTAAAAGTTGCGAACACTCGCTCTCCTTGAGGCAGACAGAACATTCAAGTCACAGTTTTTAAAAATCCTTGCCGGGCTTCCCTGGTGGTGCAGTGGTTGAGAGTCCGCCTGCCGATGCAGGGGACGCGGGTTCGTGCCCCGGTCCGGGAGGATCCCACGTGCCGCGGAGCGGCTGGGCCCGTGAGCCACGGCCGCTGAGCCTGCGCGTCCGGAGCCTGTGCTCCGCAACGGGAGAGGCCACAGCGGTGAGGGGCCCGCAAAAAAAAAAAAAAAAAAAAAAAAAAAAAAAAAAAAAAAATCCTTGCCAACACCATGACAACCCTACTAAAATAAAACATGATGAACAAATATTTAAAGACTATCCATTTGAAAAAGGGTCTAAGTTTTAGCCTGACGAGGGCACCCACACTTTCCAGTCTCGTTCTACTGGTGAGGGCAAGCAGAGAGGTTTCCCGGATGGATGTCTGCAGCCTGAGTTTCTCATGGATGTGTAGCTTCTGGCGGCAGAGCCAGACGGCTGAGACTTCCAGGTCTTGCTACACAACGTGTGGTCCCAGAACCAGCAGCTTCAGCTGGGAGCTTGTGAGACATGTAGCCTCTCAGGTCCCACTGCAGCCTACCGAATCCGAATCTGCATTTCAGCAAAATCTCCAGTGATTCATGAAAGTCTGGAATGTACTGTCGTAGCCCAGTGACTCTCAACCTCACCCACATGTTGGAATCACACGGGCAATTTGTACAAAGTTATCGATGCCGAAACTCACTCCCAGAGACTCCACTGGAATTGTTCCCAGGTGTGAGACCTGGGCATAGAAATTTTGAAAACTCCTCAGACAACTCTAATGAAAATCAAAAGTCAAGAACTACTTAGAAAGACATGATTCCATCCAATCCAGGGTAGCCTTGGATTAAAAAACAACAACAACAAAACCACAAAAAACATTCTTACAAAAATCATGTCAACACAGGGAGTCACTTTTCAACCTCTCCCTCCTAAAGTTTCCCTGAGCGTGATCTCTCACTAGAGGTTCATTCCCAGAGAAGTAATTCTAAAAATTAAAGGGCTCTGATTGGTCACTGCCACTTTCAGCTAATGATTCTAGACCTTGGTGCTGTAATTTTTTTTTTTCCTGCAAGTGTTCAAGTTTAATAAATCAGCAAAAGAAATCCCAGAGGTCACAGGGTCTAACCCTCTCATTTTATAAATGAGTAAACTGAGGCACAGAGAGAGGAATTGAGTTTTGAAGCATAACTAAGGATCTGGACTCCACTCTTCCGATCTCCTAGGCAGCCCCTTTCCGCCACACACACACTGCCTCTCCAGTGAAACGTACTTATGAGGAAGGACGTTTGATGAGTGCATGGTCAAAAGTTCATCACCAAAACATTTATTATTAATAATGAGGTTAAAAGCTTCGAAGCCAATCCAGTGCCAGCGGCTCCCATGAAAGCCATTTTTCAGTTTGCTCTCATCTAATTACTGGTAGGTACAGTCACTGGAAACAGTCTGCATCCGATGGGCAGGGTTTCAGGAAATGGAAATCTCTAACACAATTCTGCCTGGGAAGAGTCAGCTTCCACCATCACGTGCAGCTGGGACTCTCACAAGGCCTGCCCTGCAGAGAAGGAAAAGAGAGCACATTCCAGAAGCAGGAAAAACAGGCATCAAAGACAAGATCGCTGAGGTCTGGAAGAGTTATGGTCCCACCAGGAAAGCCCAGTGTTGGGCTCCCGTGCTGTGGGGACTGGGTGTCATGCCGACGCTCCAGGGACCGTTACTATGTCCGGGGTTAGGCGTGGGTGTGGCTGGTTGTAGTCTTGAAGTTACACTTACTGAGTAGGGGCTAGGGGACTAGGTGCCAGGTACTGAACTAAGCACGCTGTTTCTCTCACCCCATTTAATCCTTGCATCCACGCCATGAGGTAGGTAACCCCTTTTGACAGAGGAGGAAACTGAGGCTTAAAGTGGTTTAGTCACTTGCTCATGGCCCCGCAGGTAGGGGTGAGCCAGGACTCTGGGATCCAGAGCTCTGGCAGCCACTCTACTCCACCGTCCACCCCCACCCCCCCACCATCTCTCCTCATTGCAACACTCTCAGTTCCTAATCGGGACCAGCCTGGTCCTCGAAGGTGGAGGGAAGCACAAGCACCAGGCTCCATCAGAGCCAAAGGGCCGAGGCTGGTCAGAGGAAAAGAAGAGAAGGAAGAAAATGGCACCCACAGAGCGAACACAGGCGCCTCTCAAATGCTGCGGGAGCTCAGGCAACGCGAGATCCGCTGACCCGGGAGCTGTCCACCCCGGCATCTGGCGCAGCATGCGTTCACTGCATTGGGACCCTGGGACCACCGCCGCCTCTTGCGCCATCTGGCCTTCCAGCGACAGAGATTCCGCCACGTTTGCAGCAGAGCGTGAGCTGAGCAGGTCTCCAGTGGCTACCATTCAACAAGTTCATGGCTCAGGGGTTCCCGAGATGGATTACCCGAAGCCGCATGCTCGGGTGCCAGATTTTCCGCCAAGCCAGCTGCAGGTGGTTTCTTATGGCTGCCATCAGTCTCGTTAACAGGACCTGATCTGTAAATCATCGTTTTCCCATCTGGTGCCCACCATCTGGGCTGCTGTCGGCTTGGGGATTGATTTTTCAATCTCTCTCTCCCTCCCCCTCCCTCTCTTCCCTGCCCTCCCCTTCTCCCTCTCTGCATTTTTCTTCCAAACCAACTTTCTCAGCACTTCAAAACACCATACCTCATTTCGTCCCATTTGGTGCTTGTTTTCAAGCCCAATTTGCACCAGCTAGGTGAAAATACTCCTTTTGGTTTGATCAAGCTGGTGGAATACCTTCAGCTAATTCAGGCCCACCCTCCTTATTCCCTGGGATTGCACAGAATGTTCAGGAAGGCCTATGCAACGCTGAGGTTTGGTGGGGGAGGGAGAAGAAAAGCCACCTGGATGTTGCCGTCATCTGCCCATGCAGGACACTGCAGAGTCATCTCTACCCCTAGCCCTGAAGCTGCTCTTGGCCTCATGACCCCCTAGAATCATCCACTGCTCCTTTTTCATTTTAGGTTGAGGATGGTCTGAAGCTATCAGGACATTGCTTATCAAAACTCCTCAGGAAACCATTTCTTCTCTGAGGTCATGCGGGCTCAGGCAGGAGCCTCCTCTGCCCTCGGCTTCCACAAACACATCTGTATGGTTGCTTCTCCAGGGCTCAGCCAAGCCCCTCGTGGGGTCTCTCCATGTCTACGCCATCCCTGCATCCCCTCCAAGTCGCCTCTCTGCCTGCAGCCCTGAAAGTCTTCTTCTGGTCAGAGATAGAAATGGAGAGGGTCTTCCTTTCATATGCCTTATTTCCTCCAAAATATTTTTCCCCTTATATGAGTCCTTTCTGGTCCTCAAAGGGTCTAGGCTATTGAAACTTGAAAGCCAGGAAGAGGGTTCCTTTTCCTTCCCTTTTCTGCTCTCACAGGGAGGCATATGGGGAAAGAGAAGACGCACCGATGAATGGAAAGGCCAAGAAGGAAAAGGAAATAACAGTTAATATTTTCAAATGTGATCCTGTCATAGGGTGAGATAGTCTCAGAGACATCAGGCCTATTGCCCCAAGACACAGAACACATGCGTGTGGCGGAACTTGAACCAGAAATTAGCACTGAAAAGATGAGATATGAGAATTCAGACACCTTTCATCCAGTGGGTCTGGCTGTGAGTCAGAATCACCTGGTCTCACATGGAGAATCTGACTTTAACAAGAGCCCCAGGAAATTGTTCAGCAGTAATTCTGTACTCTTTGGGAATCATTTTCTAGATGAAGACACTAAGGCCCAGAGAGGACAGACTCTCACAGTTAGTTAGTTGTCGTTTACAATCTACCTCTGTCCAAAAAAATGGAGGCCATTCGTAACAAGTTCGCGGCATCAAGGCTAGAACATGATGCTCAGGGTTCCTTCTTCCAGAAGCTAGCCTGTCTCTCCTCCATCCTGTCTACTCCTGGCAAGGGAAAAGTTTTATCCATTTTTAATAAGTTGTAGCCAATTTATTCCCCAAAATCATCCAGGAGGCCAACAGGTCTGGAAGAGAAATGGAAGAGCTTGTGCCTAGGTGCAACTGGCGTGAGCAAGAAGTGATGTAAACACACAGTCGGCACTCATCTGTCCTCCAGAGGTTATGTCCATGTGTTTGGGGTAAGTAGGCTAAAGATAATCCAAAAACACTGATCTGACCAGTAACTAATTACTCGATTAGTCCTAGGAAACTACTGGGCCATTTTTTTTGTGTGTGTGTGTGAACAAATAATTGAATTCTTCCTATATGCCCAACCCCATGCTCAGACATACAGGTGTGAATATGTCCTATAAGGCCTCTATGCTCTGGGAATTTACATTTTTATGGGAAGACAGATCAAAAATAAAAGTAAACATGAAAATATATACACTGATTCTTTTTTTAAGTTTTTTTTAATTTTTAAAAAAATTTTAAAAAAATTTATTTTATTTATTTTTGGCTGCATCGGGTCTTTGTTGCTGTGCGCGGATTTTCTCTAGTAGCGGAGAGCGGGGGCTACTCTTCGTTGCAGTGCACGGGCTCTAGGCGCGTGGGCTTGAGTAGTTGTGGTGTACGGGCTTAGTTGCTCCGCGGCATGTGGGATCTTCCCAGACCAGGGATCGAGCCTGTGTCCCCTACGTTGGCAGGTGGATTCTTATCCACTGCGCCACCAGGGAAGCCCATACATTGATTCTTGTATGTGAAAAATGATATCAAGAAAGCAAGTAAAAGGCTGAGCTACAACAGGAGTCGGCAAACTTTTTCTAGAAGGAACCAGATGGTAAATATTTTATGCTTTGTGGTCGATAGGGTCTGTGTCGCAACAACTTGGCTCTGCCATTGTAACCCCAATGCAGCCAAAGTCAACAGGTGAAGGAACGGCCGGGGCCGTGATCCAATAAGGATTATTTACACAAGCAGGCTGCCGTCAGATATGACCCACGGAGTTTGGTGACCCCTGAGTACTGTGCGTGGCGGGTAGAGGGTAGACCTGCAGGGTCTTGAGGAAAAGCAGCCACAGGAATTGAGGGGAGCACCTCGGGCAGGGGAGCCCAGGGCAGGGGCGGGAATTTTCTTCCAAGTGCAAGAAACGCCACGGACAGTTTTAAGCAAAGAACTGACATAATTTGAGTGACTTTCCTCCTAAAAGCATCGCTCCTTTTAAAGCTGCTCTGTGAAAGGAAGGTATGGGAGACACGGGTAGCAGGAAGCACCAGTGACAAGGCTTCTCTCGGAGCAAGATGCTGGTGGGGCCTTGGTGATGGAGAGCAGAGGGGCACTGGAGGTGCAGTGCAGAGATAAAGCCACAGCTCCAGTGGGGGTGGATTGCACGTGGAAGGGAGGAAAGGAAAGACTCAACGATGATTGCCAGGTCTCTGACCTGGACAGAGGTGGCAGAGGCGGGGATGCACTGCATGGTCCTCTTAGCTCTGAGATGCTGCCTTTCTATAAATGAGGGAGACCATGATGATGCAGCGGATGGGTAAGTCACCAAAACAGTCATCTCAACTACCAGTACTCAAGGCTGTTCATCGCCTCAGTCAATCTTAATTAAGCACCAACTGTGTGCCCAGCACAAAGCTGGGTTTTTAGGCTCCACTTGGATGAGGTGGGCTGCTGCCAGGACAAGGAAACGAGAGCACAGGCCTCCTCTGGCCTGTGCCTCTCTGCTCCCTCCACCCGGTCCATCTCAGGTTCCCAGACATCAAAGAATCAAAACGGCAGCGAAGGCAGAAGCAGAGGCTGCAGAAGGACAGGAGTGACCTATCAGCATTGGCTACGTTGGTGGAAAAGCTAAGGAGTTTTTAAAAGTTTAACTTTTAAATAAAACAGAACTGTTACCTTTATTATCTTTAAGTAAAAGCTGGGCCAGTTCAAGTGATTTAAATGCCAGCCCTCCAGAGAGCCCAAGGAGGGGTCCTCTGCTTGGTTGTTGCTGGGTTTTTTTAAGAGGAAAGGCCCTGGGGAGGAAGGATCAGCCTAGGGAGCCCTGGGTTCCAGTCCTGCGCTGCCCCAGAGAGGATGCCTGCGTTTGATGCCAGCCTGGCCATGCGCCCTCTCAGGGCCTTGGTGGATCCATCTGTAAGCTTGGAGATGCAGCAGACGCTCCCCGAGGCCCCGGTGTCCTGCCTGTGCCGTAAAGCTCCTCTGTCGGGTGATGTGATCGCCCACAGTTGCTTGGCCCAAATGGTCTGAGGCTCGTGTAAATCATGATCACCTGGGGCTTCCCTGGTGGTGCAGTGGTTGAGAGTCCGCCTGCCGATGCAGGGGACATGGGTTCGTGCCCCGGTCTGGGAAGATCCCACATACCACAGAGCGGCTGGGCCCGTGAGCCATGGCCGCTGAGCCTGCGCGTCCGGAGCCTGTGCTCCGCAGCGGGAGAGGCCACAACAAGTGAGAGACCCGCGTACCGCAAAAAAAAAAAAAAAAAATCATGATCACCTGCCCTCTGTCTGGGGCCCATAAATCACAGCCCAGAGAGCTGAAAGGCCATTCCTGCTCAGAGTTGGGGCACGCGTCACCAGCAAGCAGCGCCAACTTCTGTCCATTTGGCAGAGGGGGCTGGCATGTAGGGATGAGCCTTCCCGAGTTTACGATGAGACAGAGAGCTGACATGGGCCCCCTTCCATCAGTGTCTTCCCTGGGGACTGTGGATTGGACCATTTGGGCCATTTCTGATCTCCCTCAAACTCACAGGCCTCTCCTCCTCTCCATGTCCCACTGACCCTGATTTGATCCTCTGTACAGTCTCATCCCATGAAATATTTTCACTTGTACACGTTGGGCTCATTTATTCAGCAAATATTTATGAAGCACCTACGATGTGCCAGACACACAGTATAAAGAGCTGGGAATCCAGGACCAACAAGACAGACACACGTGCCCACCAGGAGCCCACAGTCTGGTAAGGAAACAGCATCGCATTGTAATTCAAAATTACAACTTGTAAAAAGTGCTACGATGGAAGTTAAAAACAGAATATCAGGGAGACAGGGAAACATGAGGTGTGAGAAGAGCACAGGCCCTGGGTGGCAGGACAGAGGGGCCCAGGCCTTGCCGGGCCTGGTGGGACATGCCCATGGTTTTGGATTTTATTCTAGGTTTAAGGTTGAATGCCGTTTATTAAGGGTTTGGTTTCCTAGGGCAGCCATAACAAACTGCATGGCTTAAAACTACAAAACTTTATTCTCTCACAGCTCCAGAAGGTAAAAGCTGAAATCAAGGTGTTGGCAGGGGCCGTGCACACCCTGAAGGCTCTAGGGAAGAGTCCTTCCACGCTTCCTGCCGGCCTCTCCTGCTCGCTGGTGGTCCTTGGCCTTCCTTGGCTTCCATGCAACACTGCAGTCCGCCTCTGCCTTCACGTGGCTTTCTTCTCTCTGTGTCTTGCGATGTCCTCTTCTCATAAGGACACCAGTCACTGGGTTTAAGGCCCACCTTAATCTAGTGTAGCCTCATTTTAATTACGTCTGCAAATAACTTATTTCTAAGTAAGGTCACATTTTGAGGTTCCAGACAGACATGAATTTGGGGGGAACGGTATCCAACCCTCTACAGCAGTTTAGGTGGAGGAGGATTATGATGGGATTTATGTTACAAAAATATGACTCTGGCTGCACTGTAAGAATGGATTAAAGTGGGTAAGAGAGAAGGTAGGAGTTGATGGGAAGCAGTGGGGAGATGATGGAGAGAAGGGGACCAGTTTAAAGTCTGTTCAGGGGCCTTCCCTGGTCCAGTGGTTAGGACTCCACACTTTCACTGCCGAGGGCCTGGGTTCAATCCCTGGTTGGGAAACTAAGATACCACAAGCTGTGTGGCACGGACAAAAAATAAAAAATAAAATAAAATCTGTGTTAAAGGTGGAGCTGACACAGTTGGCCATGGACTGGATGGGAGGGACAAACAAGAGGGGTCAAGAATGCCACCCTGTTCTTTGTACTCTTGGTCATCAGCTGGCCATCGGACCGTCAGCACATTGAGATGACCCATGGAGAGAAGGGGACCAGTTTAAAGTCTGTTCAGGGGCCTTCCCTGGTCCAGTGGTTAGGACTCCACACTTTCACTGCCGAGGGCCTGGGTTCAATCCCTGGTTGGGAAACTAAGATACCACAAGCTGTGTGGCACGGACAAAAAATAAAAAATAAAATAAAATCTGTGTTAAAGGTGGAGCTGACACAGTTGGCCATGGACTGGATGGGAGGGACAAACAAGAGGGGTCAAGAATGCCACCCTGTTCTTTGTACTCTTGGTCATCAGCTGGCCATCGGACCGTCAGCACATTGAGATGACCCTTTTTTCCCCCAGCACAGAAGAGGTGCTTAGGAAATACCCTTGCATTGATGGATGGCTCCCAGAGCAAGCATTTCAGATGCCAGGACAGGCATCTTAGAAGTTGAGCACAAGGTCTCTTTCTCCACTTTGCAGCTGACACCTCCAGGCTCAGTCTTCTGCCTGGATGGTGGTTTCCGCCCCGTAGGAGAGGCAGAGGGCAGGTCTGTGCCTCCTGACCCTCTCCAGCTCTCCTCCTCGGTGTCCAGCGCATCCCCAGGGACCTCTGGCTGGGCGTTTGGGTGCCGGTTGTTGCTGCAGTTTCCATGTCAGTCTGCCCCATCAGCCCACAGGGTCTCCGGGGTAGAAGCAGAGGTTCAAGTCTAACTTCTCAGCTTTGGTAGAGAGCTGGGAGGGAGTGAGAAGAGGATGCTGGGTTCTCAGACCTTCTAGGGTCCCTGACAGGAAAGACCCTGAGTCAAAATATGGGCAACGGAAGGAGGCGGCAGGAGGAAACTGGTACACAGACATCAAAATAAATTCTGTCTCCACCGAAGACGACTTCTCTGAGGCAGCATCCCAGGGGACCGGCTTTGATAAAGCGAACACTTTGTATTTGTTCCTTGACAAGTAGCCTTGAAGCAGTTTTGTAGCCTTGAGAGGAGGCTGTGGCCATGGGAGAGCAGTGGCTTCTAGGAGGTGGCACACACACACACACACACACACACACACACACACACACACACACACACACACACACACACTGCTCAGCAGCCTGCCTTTTGATCTTATGCTCTGAGAATGCTGGTGCTAGGAAAATTGAACCTAAATCAGATCAAGCCTCCAGATCTAAGTTCCAGATTACAGGAAATACGGGGGACAGAGGAACAGGCTGGACAGGACCTCGAAGATGCCAACAGCCAGAGCCAGGTGTGGGGAACCACAGAATAACTGACCAGATTGCTTAAACAAGTACGTTGCAGGGGAAAAAAGAGAGGGAGAGAAAAACGGCAGCTCAAAAGAAACTGAAAAGACTTTGCTTGCCATGTGTGGCTCTTACTTGGATCCTGAACACCTGTTAAAAAAACTGAGGCAACTGAAAGCTGACTAGAGTGATAATGACACACCTGAGATCAGGTGTGATCATGACATTGTGATTACGGATTTAAAGCAGAATCATTAGCCTTCAGAGCTGCCTGCCGAAATACTTATGGAAGAAATGATATGATGTCAGGGATCTGCTTTGAAATAATCCAGAGGTGGGAGAGCAGAAAGGATACAGATGAAATGGAACCGGCCCTGGGGTTGGCAGTTGTTGAAAGTAAGTGATGGGAGCATGGGGCTTGTTCACTACTCTCTCCACTCGTGTGCGTGTGTGAGCTTTTCAGGATGCAGAAATCTGCCTTCCGAGCCTTGCTCTGTCTCTGCTTTGCTGTATGGCCCTGGGCAAGAATCTCAACCTCTCTGAGCCCCTCCTCATCTATAAAGTCATACTTACAATCACACTGCCTTACAGAATGGATGTAAATCTGGCCACTGCCCACTGCCTCTCGTTTCCTCCTGGAACCTGCATTCGTAACGCGACCCCCTATCCTCCTCGCCTTCAGAAGCATCACCATCTCCAACCCGCCGGTCCTCCCTTCCATCGGATCCCCTCGTGTTCCACAAGGGCTCTCTGCAGGAGTCCTCGGGCTCCGCACAACTGCTATCACTAAGACTCTCATTATGATGGAAATCATCTGCCAATGATTTTTAAAATTAACATTCTACACAAGCCCATTACACTACTGACCCAATGAGGGATTACTTTCAGACCGGAGAAAGGGCTGCTGGAGACCAGCAAATAAGCAGGGTCCTCCGGCTGCATCCACTGGGAGAAGAAACTGCAGCCTGGCCAGCGTGCCTATAACCCACGTTTTTCAGGCAGGAAACCCACACGAGAACTCGGTGCAGCCCCACGGGCCTGCGACGCTCAGAGATGCTGGCGACGAGAACCGCACCAACCGACACCTCTGCAGACGTGACGCCTGCACCTGGAGCCCTCGGGGCCTCTGTGGATCCCGTGGGGCACACAGGCCCCAGTGGCCCAGGACAGTCCTGGCTCCTCCAGAGAGCTCGGCCCCATGGTTGAAGGCCAGAGCAAAATAAGGATAACATCCCCCCTTGGTTCCCTGGCCCAGAGCAGCCTGGAGGTTAGAAGGCTCTGGAAGCCAGGAGCAGAGCCAGCTTCATGAGTTGGTTTCCAGATTCTCAAACAGCAGCAGCTGGCGTGGCCACTGGGCCAAACCTCCTCTGGATGGAGACCCCCCCCCCGGAGGTCGGAACGCTTGCCCGCGCTTCCAAGAGCAGCTCACTGCCCTCTCCCGCCCCCACCTTCCCCTCCCCCTCCTCCCCTCCTCTTCTTCCTGCTGTTTTCCCTCCCCCTGCGACCTCACTGGGTACCCCAGCCTTTCAGCTGCTTCTGAGCCCCATCCTGCAGGACCACCACCTTCCCACCCACTCACTGTCTCCCAGGCGGCTGCCACCACCCTAGGCAGCTGCTCGCCAGAAGCCAACACCCAGCAGGCGCCGGGGGCCAGTGGATGTGATGAGTTCCTACCGGGTGCAGGATCCCGCTAGGCCCTGAAGAGCAGAGAACGGGACAAACACTCCAAAGACAGATTCTCTTTCCCAGGAGAGTCACCCCACAGGGAGGAGGCCGCAGGCACCCCCAGGCTCTTGCGCAGGCAGGCCCAACTGCGCACACGGGGCCAGCTCTGGGAGCCCCTCTGAGGTTCGCGGCAGCAGCCCAAAGCCCCCAGGCACCGGCCAGGGGTCCCCACTCCCCAGGGCTCATGTTGGCAATGGTGTGGCCAGAGCTGATCTGTGAGATGCCCAAGCAAACAGCACCCACATCTGAGCAGCAGACAGGAACAGAGGGCACAGGGGATACAAGGTCGCAGTTCCAGACACGATGGCATCTCTGAGGGCCCTGAGACACCCGAAACCTCTCCCCCAGTCAGTGGCCTTTGAAGCTGCCCCAGCAACTGCAGGGTGCTGGCGCCCTCTAGTGGGTGAAGGGGCCGAGCTCCACCTGGACCTTCTTCCCCGGCCCCGGGAGGAAGGCGAAGGTTCCCGGAGAGGTGCCAGCTCAGGGCAAAACTGTGATGTACAGGACACCAGCTTTCCAGCCTCAGCATTACCGCCCTTGCCCCTCCTCAGCGTCTCCCCATCTTCCCACTGGCCCCAGACACTGTGCGCCTTCTCTCTACGGCCCTTCCCAGCTTGCTATGTGGATCTCAGTTTTACTACGGCGCGAACTTTACACTGTAGGACCAACTGTGAAGTCAGTTTAGAGCTGGCAAAGTCTTTGTTAGGAGTGAAGTTCCGATATGATTCAGGCATCCAGGAGGCATTTCTGGGAAGCATGGGAGGCACCCACTCTCCCCTTCGGCAAGGCCAGCCAGACTACAGGACTCCTGAACCCATCAGCACCCCACTTTTCAGAGGAGAAGTATGCAGGTGGCCCCTGAAGGGGGAGGAAGACGGACTGGAGCTCACCGCTTAAGCAATAGCAGCGAGGGCCGAGAGGGCTTGGAGTGCCAGGCGCAGAGCCAAGGAGAGAAGCCCGCCCTGGCCCCGTCACTCTGTAGCCACGCCAGGTATCCTCAGGGCTCCCAAGACAGTGGATGGCAGGCAGCAAAGGGGGCCCTGCTTCAGTCCCCTTGACACCAGCATCTCCAACAGTATCAAATCTTTATGCTTGTTCTACCAAAGGGAGACCACCCAGGAGACGCTTCTCATGGTCACAACAATCAATCAAGCGCGGTTCCTGCCCTCAGGGAGTTCTGAGTCCATTAATCAAATGTCAGATCCACTGTCCCTGCCGCGTGGCCCCCTGCACTTCCCTAGAGCTGGCTGCACAATCACGTCACTCTGCCGTCCAGACTGCACGTGCTCGGAGCCCCTCCTTCACAGTGCTCGGGAGGCAGTGACCCCTCCCACCCCCTGCCCCAGCCCCAGCCACCGGAGCTGGTATTCCACTTGACCCTAGGTCCCATGCCCTTGTGACAGGGCACACCTGCCCATCGATCTCCAGAACGTCCCCAAATCCACCAGTCCCAGGCGCCATCCTCTCGCTGCACCTGTGGTTGCATCTCCTCCCCTTTCCCCAGGTCATGTACACAGAGCAGCAACAAATACTCTTTAAAGGGCTTGAACCCTGATGTTTCCCTTCAGTGGCTTCCCTGCCTCGTGCTCTGGTAGCCTCCTGGCTCAGGGGCTGCCCAGCCTCTCCCAGCTTCTCTGTGGTCCAGTAGGGCTCTGTCGTGCTGTTCCCTCTGCGGGAACGACCCACCCCTAAGCCCCCTTTGCAAAACCGGCTTTCTCAGCCTTAAGGCTCTCAGCTTAAATGTCAACTTGCTCAGAGGAGACTCCCCGAGCCCACACCCCACAATTACACTCTCCCACAGCACCCCAATGGTTTCATTCACTGCACTCATTACAATCTGCATTTTATTTACACCTCTGTTTACTCCTTTTAGACCTATCTCTCCAGGGAGAATGTGAGCTCCGTGAGGGCGGAGATGTCAGTATTGTTCACCACTGCATCCCCAGTACCTTGCTGCATACAGTAGGTGCTCCATGAGTACTGGAATGAATGAATGAAAGGGTCCAGTGCCATAGGAGAGATGCAACGAGGGTTCAGAAGAAGGAACAATCACTTCCAGGTGACCCAAGGGGGAAAAATAAGATTTGAACACGCAGAGGTGGTGACAAAGAAACTCAGAAGCAAAGGCGTGCAGGAGGGTAAGGACGGGTTGGGTTTGACTGTAGTGAAGAGTGAGGGTAAAGAAAGGAGAGGTGGTCTTGGAGAGCTCCGGGGGTATTAAAAGAGGAGCAGGAAGGCGCATGGAAGATGAAACGCGAGGCAGAGGTGGGCAGGGGGCCGGAGAGAGTGACAAAGTGACCAGAGCCTGGACTAGCACAGAGCAACTGGCAGAGACAGGGCCACAGACGGGAGAGCTGGGGCTGCAGGAACCACGCCCGCTGCTGCGCCTTATACCCCATCCGTCCCCGTTCCTGTCTCTTCCTTTCCCTTTCCTCCTCTTGGAGGATCCATCCCGGAGTCTCATTTGCGGCAATCGGTGAGAAGCCCCATTGCTAAGGAGCACCTAAAGCCCACCCCCCCAGGAAGCACACACTCCAGTCCCAGGGTCTGGACGGCGGCGTCCTTTCAGCCCCGGGTTAGGAGCCCAAGATGAAGTTCCAGCGCCACCTCGTGGACGGAGCTGGAATGCGTGGCGCGGCCACACCCTGCGTCCCTGCATCCCAGACGCAAGCGAAGTCGCCTCTGAAACTTCCCGACCTCAGGAAGGCCGAGGAGGCTGGGGAAGCAGAGAGCACTAGGGTCAGGACCACGCGGTGGCTTGCACAGCGTCTACCCGAATGTTCTGCGAATCGCTGGTTGAGGGAGCGAGAGGGCACGTGGAGGTAGAGAAAGCAGGGGGTCCCAGGGAAAATTTTCTGAGGCATCCGAAAAGGGGAGACCTTTAACAGGGTTAACGTTTATAAAGCATTTACTCTGTGTGTGCCAGGCTTGGTATTCAACGCTTCGTGAATATTCATTACTTCCTCGTAAACCCAGTTAAGTGGAGACGGTTGAATCAAGAAACAGGCGCCAGGTCGCGGGGCTGGTGGGCGCGGAGCTGGGATCCGAACCCAGGGAGCCTTCGCCAGATTCTGGGCACAGAATCCCGAAGTTATAAACGCTTCGACCGCAGTCACATCACAGAGATAACCCGGAAGCCCCCACACTGCTGCGCGGGGACCCTACCTGTTCAGAACTCCAGTTGGTTGGCGGGTCGGAGCTCTGTACCCCCAAGAAAGCCGTGAAAACGGACTCGCCCGTGACATCGCGGTCATGGCCTTCTTTTCACCCCCGAGAAGCCCCACACCTGCGATTGGCCCGCGCATCACGTCCAACGCCAGCCCTCTATTCCCCGCCTCAAACAGCTGCGGCCTCTTTGTCCTGGATTGGGCACGTTTAACTCCCGAGGCAAACGTGTGGGTCCTGGGAGGCGGGCTTTAAATTATGGGGAAACCATAAAGCCCCACATCTTCGTGCATCACCCTCCTTTTCCCTCCCTCATGAAATCCAAACAGGAAGAAGCTCAAGGTCAAGGAAACTCCCGGGTGCCACAGAAAAAACAAGGGTTTGAGCGGCAGGTTGGCCATGATTGCCTTAAGGTGCCTGAAGCGCTTCCCAAGACTTTCGCGCCTCCACTTCCCGGCGTGTAAAATGGGGAGAAGCTAGTCGTGCCTGTAAATCTGTTAGCGCAGCGAAAGCGAATGGCAATTCGCTTACTTACGCTCAATACGTATTACTTTATTCTCTGCACACTCAAAGGGCTTTCTTTTTTTCATTTTAAATAAAGACGCGCATTTAGAGACTCTGCTCTTTGCTTTGGAAAAATAAAATAAGCTGCACAAGCCCAATGATTCAATGACCCCTGACCGTGCAGCAGACAATCCATTAGGCGGAAATATAACAAGCATACCCCATGTAAACGACCTCTGTTCATTATTAACCCATTGCTCCATGTGGAGTACAGACCCAGTGCTGCCAGATCTTCTAATAGTTTTAACACAAGCTAGAAATTCTGCTACAATTTTAGAGAAATCTGATATCTTGAGCTCTGACTCCATTTGTTTGACATTTCGAAATTACCAAACTAGGCAAGTCTGCAGGATGAATTAAGGCTATTATGTACACAGGTCTTTGCACATGAACTTTAATGTTAAGTTTACTCAAATTTAATTATCAGGTGAGGTTTTGAAAGGACTCGTGTTCCCGCTGTCTGGTTCTTGCCCTTCTTTCCAGGCCCAATTAAAGACTGACTCTGCCATGTGCCCCCTGTCACCACCCAGATCTCCCACAGCAAGTTCTGTCTTTGCCTCGACCAGCTACAATATTATTAGCTAACCTTTCTCGGGTAAGGTCCTGGGTCCCCTAGGAGACAGTGCGCTGCTCCCAGGTGAGCACATGCCTTACACATGGCCTCCTCTCCCCTGCCCACCTCTAGACTCTGGCAGTGTTGGTTACACTCGCTGAATCTTTACCACCCTGAATTCCAGTCTCTCTAACCACCATGTTGATCCTTCTCACTGGCAACCAGCAAAGGAGGCAGGACAGTGTTTACAGATCCACTCCTCATCACCATCTCCAAACATGGATGTCAAACCGAGAGATAAAAATGCCACGTTCGCTCTGGCTCTACTTATCCTGCGTCGACAGCGCATGGGTGAGTCCAGCTTAACAGTCTTTGGAAACACCAGCTCTTGACCTCACTGTGCTCAGCATCTAGTCAATGAAAAGTCGTGAGGACTGCCTCGGTTTGGGCTCCCCTGAAAACAGCTCCTGAGACAGGATTCGGCTGCCAGCCCTTGAGGCGTGAGCTGATGTCACGAAGCACCAGTAACGGACAGGCAAAGGCAGATGTGGAAGGGGGAGAAGGGTGATTACGCCCCAAGAAAAGGGAGTAACGAGTGGGTCACTGCTATGGCCAACTGGAGCTTAACCCCACTGAGGACCCTCTGAATTGTTCCAGTGAGGGGCTGTTTATCTTCTAGTTCCACACCCCAAACCCCACTGGATGACCATGACTGCTGGGGTATTGACTCACCAGCAACTTCCAGCAGGCTCTGGTGGCTCCACACGCTCCGGAGTCAGGGAGCGCCCTCAGCAGGGAGATCCAGGCAGACAAAGGTGCAGCAATGTCCACAGGTGACCCGGAGGTGGCCACGGGCACGTAGGTAGGGTCCTACAGAATCCACTGCAAGAACTCTGCCTCAGGAAAACCCAGCACCAGAACAGAAGCCAGTCTTTACGTTTAGAGAGTCAATTACACTTACAAGGCATCGCCCACTGGCTCACGTGGTTTTCCCAGCACTCCCGTGCTAGACGTGCTAGACGTGGGGACATTATTCTTTGCCCTAATTTACAAATGGGAGAAATCAAGTGTTTGCCCAAAGTCGTACGATCAGTTACTAACTCTAACTGGCAGACTTGATGAACTTCTTGTAACTAAAGACCTTGCCAGCGGGGTTCCTTTAAATAGCAAAGCGTGTAATCCTTTAAAATTATTTTGCAATTTTTAGAATTGATTTCCTAATGGCTTTTTTGGGAATTCATCTGATTCTTGGTGTTGTCTGTCTTTGTGCGCTTGTGTGGTGGGCTTTGCTGCAGTGACTCCCATATTCAGTGTCTGCAACTTTCTGGCCCCTCACGGTGTCCTGAGACTCAAACGCCCTTTCGGACAATTACTCTTTCAACCTCTGCATTTCACCTTTATTTCTGTAAAGTTATTTTCTGGGCACTGACAAGACTCTACTGTTAATTAAATTGACTTAAAGCAGGAACCATGGATACACCGTGCAAACCTACTTCTTGGTTCAGCAGCTTAGGGAAGCACAATGAATTTTCATCAAGAACTACCTAAATGCACGTTGTTGCCCAGGAAATTAAGTTTCATCCTGATCAAAGACAATGGCTGTGTTCTATCACCCAATTTAGACATACTTTCCAAATTAATTTGCCTGCTTTATGCCTGCATTGTGCCAACGAAAAGAATGTCATTCGCCATCTGGCTCTACAAGGATTAAGTCATTAGCCACTGCCGTTGCTGACCTTTAACACACCCTGAAAGGAGATTGGGGCCAAGATCAGGAACGAGGCACTCTGTGCTCTGGGAAAACTAGCAGAACAGGCCTTCAGAGACTTAGATATTTTCAGGAGACAATTTTATGAACCCAATTTCTTGCATCTTCTCATACTTATACAAGCACTAAAGTCATTAACTGAGACACCTGTTTCTCGTGACTAGCAACAACCTTCTGCGGAGATGTATGCCTGATTACACCTACCCCTTCTCCAAAATCACTCTCACGCTGACCTCTCTCCCCACCTCTTTGGAGCAGTTCCTCAGAGCTATCTCAGAGGCTGTCTCCTGGGCTATAATCGTTAAGTCCCCACATAAAACTGAAACTCACAGCTCTCATGTTGTGGGTTGTTATTTCAGTCGACTGTTGGGAGGGACCATCTATGGGGAAAAGTTAATGAGGCTGCGAGACTTCGACAAAAGAGATTTTGTAAAAATTCCCAATCCAGAGATGGAAGCAAACTTCACGTAAAGAAAAAAAAAAAAAAAATGACTTGCAGCTTAGAGCCTTAAAGCGTTATAAAACTGTGGCCCTGTTGATACCATTACTGTCTCAGGATTGCAGATTTTTTTTTTTTTTTTTTTGTGGTACGCGGGCCTCTCGCTGCTGCGGCCCCTCCCGTTGCGGAGCACAGGCTCCGGACGGGACGCGCAGGCTCAGCGGCCATGGCTCACGGGCCCAGCCGCTCCGCGGCACGTGGGATCTTCCCGGACCGGGGCACGAACCCGCGTCCCCTGCGTCGGCAGGCGGACCCCCAACCACTGTGCCACCAGGGAAGCCCAGGATTGCAGATTTAGAAGTGATTTATGCAGTGCCTTGGAGGGAAGGGCTGTCTCCTGAGCCCAAGTGGAGGGGCCAGGACTGCAGCCTGCAGTGTGGGAGGCCAGGGTGGAACTGCCCCCTTTTCTTTCTGCACAAGAGGCAGAGACTTTTCCAACTCAGTGAACACAGTGGAAGGCTTCAGAGCAAGCCCAGCCAAAGCCTGTCTTGTGCTCAAAACCCCTCCCAAGTAAACGCCACCTCCAGAGTCTGTTCCAGACGTGGACCCACTGAGGAGGCTGAGTACCTCCAATGAGCCCTGGTAAAATGCAGTGCTGACGATCAAGTTTGGAAACCAGCCCCACAGCCTGCCAGCAAGATGACCGTGAGACATAGCTTACGTTCAGTTGCCTCTTAGGGTCTTTAGGACCCCTACGACATGACCAGCGTGGTGCCCGGCACACACGTTCATAAAAATACTATTACGTTGTTGGTTTGCAAATTGGCCCCTGTGCACAGAGGGCAAGGAGAGAGCAGAGGAAGAGGCAGACCGTTCCAGATTGGTAGGTGGCAGGTTTAATAAGCAAGGGAACTTACCTGCGAGGATTGTCTTGGGCGGTGCAAGACAGTAGATCTCTGCCCCCATCAGCTAGAATCTTAAAAGTCTATACAGAGGCCTTAACTGGGTTCAATCACGTATTCAGTCGAGTGGGTCTCGACAACACCTTACTCTCTCAAGGCTGCGTCCTTGAAATGGCTGTCAGCACAGGAATAGTAAGCAGCACGTACATTCCAAGGACAGAGGAGAGGGTGAGGAGTCTCCTGCTGCCCGGGTCTAACTCTCCAGTCAACCAATGGTCACTTCCTCTCCGTGATCCCCTCCAACACGTATGCTAATCATTGCTGAATTTTGGCTCTGCATCATGACAAATCCACAGTAAGTGGCGACAAATTCTAGCCATCTTCAACCTCAAAAGCTCTCCTCCTGCTTGACTCTGTGCAAAGGGCACGGTGTAGGAGGGCTTCTGAGAAATCCTTCCAGCTGGGTACATCACCTTAGTGACATGGTTGCCCTCTGAATTGTACAAGGACACCCTTAACAGGGGATTTTTCAAGAGGAAATTAGCTGGAGTGAAGGGAAAGAATCCTTACGTCCTTTTCCGCCTGTCCTGATGAGACATACTGCTTTCTGCCTTATTCCTCTGTGCCTGTCAGTTGTTCCAGGACAAGGGCAGAATCTGCAAACCCGGAGAAACGTGTGTCACCGTGATGGAGAGCAAATTTGCACTCTGCCTTGGCAGAAGCCTTCAGCAAACTGCTTCACCCCTCAGTTTCATCAGTGGTAAGATGGGGCTAATAGTATTGGACCTACCCCCGGAGGACTGAGGTGATGCATAGAAAGTTCTTAGTGCAGTGCCCAACTCTGTACCCACAAAGAAGTCCCAGGTACCAGCATGTCAAGCGCATTGTTTTGCTGGAGCCGATAAACTTCCTTCCAGTTTCACAACCTTATGTACCTGTAATTTGCCAAGCTCGACACCAAACGCAAGGATGGTCCCTGCTTCACTGGATGGGACTTGATCATTTTGCTTTCTTGCTCACCTTCCATTTGGCTGGTGGTCATTGAAGTGGGATTGAGGTGGGCGGGACTGAGGGTCGAACGATGCTGCTTCTGTTCTAGATTCTATCATCACTTACTGTGCGAGCACCGGTGATGTCCTCTTCTGTAAAACTTGGGTGCCAAATACCAGGTGACTCCTAATTTCCCTTTCAGAGCTACATTTTCTTTCCTAAGTAGGAAATCGAGAAAACCAAATACCACACAGCTGCAACACTCTTTAAGTTTACAAAACACCTCTGCATTCATTCCACCTTATTTCATCTTCAAAAATCCACTGTTGTCCCCATACAACACAGAGGACACCCATGTATGTTCACTGGGGTGAGGTGACCAGCTCAAAGTCTTCCAGCCCGTGCACAAGAGAGCCAGACTCAATCTTAAGTTTTTTTGCTCCCCAAACCCCATGCTCTCTGCTATATTCCTTTTCTTAAAAATAATAACAACAGATTTGAAAGGCTATATAAAATCCACACACAGAGCACAACTTGGACGAGGCTTCCCTTTCCTAGATTGAGGGCTGAGAAGCATCCCGATGCCAAGCTTTGTGGTACAAGTCACACAATGCAGGAGCTAAGCTGGCATCTAGAGACGGCTAAGCAGTGGCCGTTGCGTGGACATCACAGATGCTGCGGACAATTAAGAAAATGCCTATTTGTACACTAGAATTTTGCTAGTTAGGTGTGTACCAGACAGACTGTAAGGTGTTTAAAAGGGGCATAACTAGGACTACAATTAGTGAATATAGGACTAAACATTAAAAAACTAGACTTCACAATTAATATCCACTTAAAATTGAGTGGTTGTAAAAGTTAGAATTTTGCCTTGATGAAGGGAAGGCAAGGTAAGTCCACAATGCAGGAGCATTTAATGCAGGAGCAAGGAAGTTGCTAATGCAAAGGAAAGAACAAATACACCAAAGGGTGAGGGCACAGTCATGGCAACAGCATCCCAGAGGAAATCAAAGGGGCTGAAGTACAAAGTTCAGACCGAGAAGCTGGAGCAGAACACACGGGATGGTCCTGGGTGTTGATCAGGTTCACAGCCCTGTCACGCATGGTCATGCACCCAAAGGGCATGGATGGCATCACCAGGCACCTGCTTAACACCCTTTCCAGGGGGCACACTTTTGAGAGAGGGCTGCAGCTGAGCAGTTTCAAAGCATCCACAGAGAACTGTGCTCTAGTAAAATACTTGTCTTACTTGTCAAAAAAAGTAAACTATTTTGAGCAACTATCATGAACTAGTGGGAAAAACCTAAGACTTCAGTTCATGCTTTTATCAACTTAAACATATTAGAATATATCAGAAGCACCACGTTTAAAGGAATATTTACAGACACCCAAAGAACCTCTCTGTGATGTGAATTTTTTTTTTTTTTTTTGCGGTACACGGGCCTCTCACTGTCGCGGCCTCTCCCGTTGCGGAGCACAGGCTCCGGACGCGCAGGCTCAGCGGCCATGGCTCACGGGCCCAGTCGCTCCGCGGCATGTGGGATCTTCCCCTCTCACTGTCGCGGCCTCTCCCGTTGCGGAGCACAGGCTCCGGACGCGCAGGCTCAGCGGCCATGGCTCACGGGCCCAGTCGCTCCGCGGCATGTGGGATCTTCCTGGACCGGGGCACGAACCCGTGTCCCCTGCATCGGCAGGCGGACTCTCAACCACTACGCCACCAGGGAAGCCCCTGTGATGTGAATATTTACTGAGAAGGGCAGTAGCCAAGCTGTAGATATCTACATCCCCAACCGCTTGATCAAATTTGAAGAGCTCTGGGTCAATAATAAAATCACGCACTGCAGGTTCACAAATTTATGTAAGATTATTTCTTATAAGCATTTTAATAAAGGCCTATGTGAAGTCAAACAAGAACCGTTTGTACAATGAATTATGTAGGGAACTTTTAACTACAAATGCAAGACATCAAGAATATATTCACTTTTTGGTTTATTAAAACAAAACTACACTTCTGTGCTTCTTACAATATATTGACAAACATAAAGATCAATGAATGTTTCCAAATAAGTTTCACTCACAGCGTCACATGGTACTTTATAATAAATCTTTTTATAACAATCTGACACTTCTCTGTACAATGGGCAAATAGTTTAACACCTTCCATCAAGGCTTTTCAGAACTTTAGATGTTTAGAAATAAAGTCACAAGTCTCTGTCAAATTCAATCATTAGTTTGTATTAAACTGAAATGCCAGATGCTAAGTCTCAAGTTCCCAAAATGTGTTTTAAAAAACAGATTTACATCCAAATTAAATCTTATAAACCTCAGTGGTAAGTCCTATCATTTCTAGACACTAGAACTATTTGTGGATAAAAAGCTGCATTCGATTGTGCAATATTTTCTTCTAGGTTTGAATTAAAATCTTAATTTTTTATCCCAATTAATCCTAGTGTTAACTTTGCTACTTTCAGTGAAAAACCCAGATACATTAAGGGCTGGTCTTTCATCAAAGAAAAGAGCTCTGACCACCTATACTATAGTTTTCTGTGCTTATTGTCTTCAGGGGAGGAAATATACATCCATTAAATGCAACATCTGATTATACAAAATGCATGCAAATTCTGCCTCTGTGCCACATGGCAGTTATTGTTTTGACCCCTTACAGAACTACCTAACATAGTGTTTCCCAAAATGTTTTCTATGACCCCAAGGAGAGGTCCATAGGTGTCCCAAAGGGGAAAAAGGCCTTGGGATCACACAGATTGGGAAATGCTGGGTTAAACAGGCTTGGTACTGGCAGGCCCTGAGCCCTTACTGCACTGAAGTGCACTGTGAGTTTCTAGGAAAGAGGGTCCGTATGCAAATTTATTTTACCAGCAACACTTTTTCTATATACAAAACATCTCACAGAGCACTCATATACATGGAACTTTGGGAAATGCTTTTCCCCTTCAGATCGGAAATGCCACAACCTTACATTCATTGCAATCCCTGATGTTTTCTCCACTCACTCTTGTGGCTTTGTGAGACTTAACAGATCTGAAAAGATCTGAGAAGGAAACCTCGCAGTACTAACTGTTACTAGTTCTACACATTTCACGCTAGTTCTTTCCCTTTGTTTTTCTTTAAATTTTGAGAGTGAAAATTCCTTCCCCTCTTTTGAATTTCTTAGGATTTTCTCATTTTGAAAGAGTGCAATTTCACACTGCTTATTATTGGGTCTTTCTGTTTGCTTTTTAACTTGAGTCACAGCTTGTCTTCCCCTGGAGGACATGCATTTCAGTTTTATAGAAATGCAATAGAGTAAACTGTAGTAAATTATTTACAAGCACCTAGTTTGTTCAATCTTACATGAAAGCCATTCGCTTTTGGAAAGCAAGAATAAATCTTCTAGCAAAACAGTGCTATCTGGAAGCCTTATTGGGATGATGGATGTTCGTTCAGTTAGGAGGCACTCAAGAATGAGCTGTGCTAAAATTAACGCGAGGGTGAGCTTGTCTGGATGAGCAGAACTTTGGTTGAGATTTGTCTTCCTTAAAAAAGGTTTTCAAAGCACCAGTTAATTACAGAAAGCATGCATATTTATTCTCACAGTGAGTTAAGTGGCGAGAGAGCTAGCAAATCATATATTGCATTCCCCAGAGCATCTGAGTAGATTTCTAGAAAACAAACCAACTGAAAGGGAAAAATAAAGCCAGAGAAGCCATCGTTCCCTGCTTAGGCTGGTGCAGCAGTAGCTCTTAGCAGAAGTCACAGGCGGGGCAGCAGAATCCACTGGGAGGTCAGTCCCAACCTTGACTTAAAGGGTCTGAGTAATCCTTGGTCTGTAATTTAGCGGATGAGTAAAAGAGACTAGTGAAATATTTGCTTGCCTAGACAAGGAACACACAAGGGGATAAACAAGCCACCCTGGCTGTGCCCCCAAACACAGAGCTCCATCCTACCTAGGAGAAAGGAATGCTACACGGGGAAGACCCCACTCCACACCAGAGACGCTGCAACACTGACAACTGCTTAATGGTACGTGAATGCCTATAAAGAAAACATGTATTTTAAATGTGGAATTTGAGAAGAGTGGAAGAAAATCACAAAAGCATGGCATGATTGCTCTGAGTTTCAAAAGTTTCATACAATGTGAAATACCAATTAGTACCCTTCCCTCTCGCAACACACACAGAATATTCATGAGATATTATTAGTGTTTAAAATCCAAGCTGATGAAAGCACAGACTTAATTCTCAGTACTTTTCGATTAAATTCAAAGATTACCTGCAGTATTCATCACGAAAAATTCCTATTCCATAATACCATGGAGAGAAGAGAAGGAACAGTAAGCTGTTAGAAAACGTTTAATACCACATGATTTTTAAGAAATCACTATAATTACCACAATTAGCTAACAATTATGATCCCTGCTCACAAAAAGGCACCTACACGTTATGAACAATTTTTCATAATTATTTGCCACTATGTGGCATCGGGGTTTAGGAAAATAACCCCCACACATATTTAAAGAACCATGGTTTTTTTCTTCCTCAAAGCTAAAAAACCTATAAACGCCTCCGACCGTTTGCCAGTCCGCAGGGCTATCACATATACTGTCCAGGTTGTACTCTGCCCACCGTGAGTGGGTACCAGCCACCCAGAAGACGGGCAGTGCACGACCTGTCTGCATGGCAGGAGAGGACTGCGTCAGGAGCCTGAAGCCAGGGCACTTTAACACAGGCTATCAGGCCAAGCTAATAAGTTAGTACAGTTGCTCTCTCTAAGAAACAGCTGTACCTGTGATAGGCAGGTACTACCTGAGGGGTGGGAAGGGATACAGACATAAAATAGGAGTTGTTCCTAAATACTTGCTGGTCATTTAAAACTCAATGGCACTTTTTCATATGAACAAACGTTTTCAAAGTCAGTTTTCTGGCCAGGTTTATCTTGAATTTCGCCAGCCAAATTTATTTCCTGGTGTTAGCTGTTTGGTCACATTACCTCTATTCCTGACCTAAACTAATATCGTGTCTTCACTTAGCTCTTAAAACACTTTCTGTATCTGACTGCAACAGACAGCACAGCGATACCTGGGTGTGATGTATATTAGCCCATTCATTTGTAAAGCACTTTAAGATGAAAAGTGTTCCCACTTAAAATTTAGCTACGATTGACAAAGATAAAACCAAAAAAAAAACAAAAACCAACCAAAAAAATCCAGGGAATGGATGATGCAACTATTTTTAAAGGAAGCATTAACCATTAATCAGAAAATATGCCAACAAATTACCTGACAGCATTAAGTATACTATACAAGATTCAGTTCTAGAATCAACTACATTTTTGTGTCCATCACAGTAATTAGTCCTTAACAGTTATACTTAAAATGTAAATCTTTAATAAACTCCAAAATAATCGTTTGCGATTTCATTTTGTAATCTATTGATTATGAACTGTGAACGGAGGCTGAGGGCCCCCAAAGTGTGATCTGTAGGCGGCTGTGTCATCTCAGAGTCCGATGATCACAGATCACGGAGGGGAGAAGGCACTTGTCTTCCAGGAGGTCGCATCAGGACAGGTCAGGCCCGACCACACGGTGGCACCTTCCACTCTCGAGCCACAGGCAGGAGCCTACGAGGGACTCACCCCACACTCGTCACTGGCCAGACGTGCCAGGAGTTACCTACAGCACCACGAAACTCAGAATATATTCTAGGAGTTTTTGCCGGTTGCACTGAGGTAGAAAAGTGCTGCTGAGTTCTAAAACAGACACTCTCTTTTGTTTGGTCTCTTTGAAAACCTAGAGAGAAAATTTAGATTAAATTAAAGACAAACCAAAAAGGGTCGGCGGGGAATTTCTGTCACCAACCCTGCTCTGTGTCCTAGACCAGAAAATGCCGTAAGGCACGCAGAGCCATATGCGGGCTTTAAGTAAACGTCCATGTAGGCGTGTGCGAGTGTGGGGTGGGGAGGTTATGAGGGCAGGTGTGGGGTTTTGGGGGTGGAGTTCAACCAGTGTACTATATTTTTAAATTTATGTTGGAATAAAGTCACAAATATTCCCTTACAAAGACCACTAGTACCTTCATGGAACTCATGTCCCAAATGATATGTGAAGCTAAGGGATACCTGAGGATACTTCTAGAAATATTGGTAAAAGCACAAGAAAATAACTGAAGGGACTTCCCTGGCGGTCCAGTGGTTAAGACTCCACACTCCCAATGCAGGGGGCACGGGTTCGAAACCCTGGTTGGGGAGCTAAGGTCCCGCATGCCGCACGGCGCAGCCGAGAAAAAAAAAAGAAAATAACTGAAAATCATATGGCATAATTAACATCCCCACCAAAACTGTAGTAGAATCTTGAAACACACTGACACCTTCGTTTGGAATGAAGATGAAAACCGGGAAAATTCTGAAACATTCAACTAAATCTGTGCTGATGGGCCTCACCTTCAACGTGCCCCTTCTTCTCCCAACCCCCAGAAATGCCTGCATGATTAATCCAGCAGAAACTGCTTCTCCCAGGGTTCAGCCCAACACAAAGGTGCCTCACATAGACTAGATCTAAATAGAAAGAAGACAGACGTGAACACACTCTTTCATACCATAAGCAGGGGACACTCACCCCAATATCCTTAAACATTTTCACAGCATTCTTCACAAGACAATAGGTGGCACTCTCAGCTGTGGAAAAAGAAAAAGCCCCTGTCAAACGTTCAGGCCCAGCAACAACGTAAACCCAATATCCACAGTAAGAGTGCGGGAGGCTAGGGAGAGGGTCAGAGCAAGTCCAAGGACTGGGTCAAGCTCCCTTTCGCTACTGGCAACCTGTGAGGCCTCAAAGGATTCTCCGTTTCTTTAAACCTACTTTGTCATCTTTTAAGGAAAAAAGAGAAAGAGAGAGGGATAAGGAGAGAAAGAGGGAGGGAAGAAGAGAGGGAGGCAGGGAAGGACAGAGAGAAGAGGAAGGGAAAGAGAAATACCCAAAACATCCATCTTGAAGGATTTTTGCAAGACTCAAGCAAGACAGTGTGTAGAAATTCTTTTAAACTGCACAGTGATGCATACATGACTACTACACCAGTGGGACCAGAAAGAGCACAAGTCTAGAGGTTGGAAAAAAAAGAATTCTAAACCCAGGTTGCCCTTTAACTAGCTATGTGATCTGGAATAGTGTCCTCATCTATAAAGTGAGGTGATTCTAGCTCTAGATAGCAATCTAGAGATATATCTAGGGATATACCTACTCTATCTATCTATCTATCTATCTATCTATCTATCTATCTATCAAGAGATCTAGCTATCTCTAGATAACTATAACTAGATATCTCTAGATAGATTATCTCTAGATCCCTCATGGCTCTAAAAATTATTGATTCAAAGTAGTTTCAGTCCTAAACCGTTAACTGTATAAAATGCTACTACCACCCCAATCACACCTCTTCTGTAGCGGACAGTACCAAGTGCCGGCCAGTATGGGGGGCAAATGAAACACCCACTGCTACTAGGAGTGCAAACCGGTTCAGCACTTAGGAACCGCTTGGCAGTACCCACTAAAGCTGAACCCACTAAGTCACACCCTGTGACTAGGCAATTCTCCTATGCAGCCCAGCATGAATGAGTCCCTGTGTCCACCCAAAGGCACATTCAAACATGTCCACAGCAGCACTATTCAGAGTAGCTCTGAAAGGCAACACCCAAATATCCATCAATGATGGATGTGAATAAATAAAATGTGGTAAATGCTTATACAGTGGAATACTACAAAGCAACAAGAATAGACAAACAACTACATGCAACGACATGTATGAATCTCACTTACAAAGTTAAATGAAAAAAGCCAGACATAAGAATATCTATCTGTATCATTCAGTTTATATAACACACCCAAACAGGTGGTAGTAGTAGTAATCTAAGAAGTTAGAGGTCAGGATAATTTTGCATCTTTTTTCCAATTATCTACAATGAGCAGATTCCTATAATCGAAAAATGTGTAGCTTTTAAAAGAAGCCAAAATAGAGTCACACATACCATACACTGCCACACTTCTTTCTGTCCTGGTTATCAGGTATTTGTGCAGCTTTTGCAGATATTCAGGCTCTGGAACAGGACCACTGAAGTTGTGAATGAAGATGGCAGCAGAGCTGTAGGCCTCCAGCAAAGGCCCAAGGAGCCTCTGTAGGAAGGTGATGAACTGCTGGTGCTCCTTGGACCGGCTCACCTGGGAGGGGAGGGGGGAGACCAGTCACTGGGGGACAAAGGAACCTCCTCGGAGCGCCAGCGGCTCGGGAAGACGGCCCCTCACCGCCTCCACGCGGAAGCGGCCTACTGCTCCGTGTGCACAGCAGCGCCCCTGGAAACGACCGCTGGTTTTGAAATGCGTTCTTTATTGTAATTACTGACATTCACAGTACCTGAGGTTTGCGTTCATTGAACAGCTGCCTAGGAGAAACTGTCATACTTGAATGACACGATTATGCCATACTGTCATCACTGAAAATAGCTGGTCCCGAGGCTGGAGCCTCCAGACCCTGAAGCCTGGCTCGACGGTCACTCGAGTGCGCAAAAAGGCCACACGCCGAGACCCCCGAGATCATCTCAGTCCCTCCCAGCCCTCACTGCCTGCCATCCCCAGATGGCTTCGGGCCCCCGGTCCGGCCCAGCGGGGAACGGTGGCGGTGACGATGGGGTGCTTTGGGCAGTGGGCGCTCTCATTGCACCCCTCCCCCAAAACACGCACGTTCAGATGAGCCTCTCTGGAGTGTGGAAGCAAGATCACTGCCCCATCTCGAAACTAATAATACCCAACATGGAAAACCTCCAAAAGTCAATTAGACTCTCCTCTGTGTGTGCGTGTGTGTGTGTGTGTAAACTAGGGGTATTATTCCCACTGCAAGGACAGTAGTCCACTTAGGGTATTCAGAAAAGAAGGGTCATTAATACTAATTTCTAAAATTACAAATTAGACAAAACTGCTTTTCCTAAAGCAGGGACAATCTTTTGCAAATCAAATTTTCTCCTGCGATAGGATTTGTCTCCGTTGGAGGCAAAGAGCTTGACGCAGGGAATCTTGGGAGAGATGGCAAGACTGAGCAGGACTCAAAAAGAGCAACCAGGCCAGTGGCAGCTGAATCTTCATTCCCTCCCATACCTGGTACGGGACTGCCTTGCTTCAGTGATGACTGAACACAACCACTGCCCCTTTAGGAGTGGGTGCAGGTGCGGGTAAACAGGTTTGCACCTGTGCATTCTGAGGAGAGGGTCATGAAAGGAGTCATCTATGGTGTTCATCTTCCTGAATTTTCAGACTCTTGTCTCTTTTTCCATTTATCTATAACCAAACTGAACAATTTAAGGTATTAATTCAATTCAAACCGTTCCAGTACCCTAACTGAGCGGAAAGCACCCCAGCTAGTCTGTGGGTGCTCTGAATGTGAACTAGTCACCAGAGTCCCAGCGTATAAGAACCTCGTAACTTGTGGCAACAGAAGCCTCAACTCATCACTGTCACGCCCACCAGAACTCCGCACCCAAGTACCTTCAGGTAGCAATCTCGCTGCTCCTCACCAAAATCGCTGTCCTCGTCCTCTTCATCACTTCTCCAAGACAAAGGTTCAGGAAGCTTCTTGTCCCACTGCTGCTCAGCAAGACCAGGACTAACATCTTCCTGATCGTCGGGCTATGCCAGGGAGATGACCAAGAGTAAATAAACATGCACAGGCACGCAAACACCTGCCCGGTTGGACCCCGGACAAAGCAGTCCTCTCTCATTCCCTCCCCTACTCTGCACAACATCAATCCACCGCCCTCTCCGAACTCAAAATCACTCGGAAGACAGCAGGGGAGGGAAAAAGGAAAGAGCGAGGGCGAAAGCTACCAGACAGATCAAATAAAATACCCTTCCCTCTCCTAAACTGGTACCTATTTTCCCAGGCCACACCCTCTATACTAAAGGTGCCAAAATTAAAACAAAATCTCAGAAGAGAAAAAATGCACATGTGCAAGCTACAAGCACACAGATATGCGGAAGAGCCGATCTCGGAAGGCAGACTTCTGGATGTCAGGGAATCTAGTCAAGATACGTCTTACAAAACACCCATTATACAAAAGGAACCAAAATATTAAGCAGTCCCAAAAGACATTTATTCTCCCCATTCTTATTTTTCTCTTCATCTCATCTGGACCCAACTACATATCAAGTGGAATTATTGGTTCAGGTGGCTGGTAGGAAAGATAATGAAGAGCAAGAAACTAAATAAAGGCAAACAAAGGCAAGCATGTCCTCTTACCTCCGCCACTATAAGAATGCCATACTGGATAAACCTGCCTACTGTTTCATGGCAAATTTGGTAAAACGTCTGGCAGGGCTAAAAAGAAAAGGCATTTCAATGTAAATGTCACTGTCCTCCACTTATTTTTTTAAAGACAGAAAATAGCATACAAGGTAGCTGCTGAATGCTTCCACAGTATCACCTGCCTCCCTCCACTGGGCAAGCCCTAAGAGTCCCGACGCCCGCCCTCTTGAGGAGTGCATGTCGTGGACAAAAGAAGGGACCTCGTAACCTGACTGGCAGAGCACCCAATGCAGCACCACTTGCAAAGGGGGCTCCTGAGCTGTGTCTCCCCGAGTGGGGCAAGGCCTTAGAAGGGCTGCTTGTCAGGAC
Source organism: Physeter macrocephalus (assembly GCF_002837175.3). Taxonomy (NCBI): domain Eukaryota; kingdom Metazoa; phylum Chordata; class Mammalia; order Artiodactyla; family Physeteridae; genus Physeter; species Physeter macrocephalus. Next base: position 66,799,399 of record NC_041233.1, read on the forward strand.
CCTACACCTGTTTCTTCCTTTATAAGACAATTTCTCTGCAAAAGCTATCTGACAGTAAATGTTGTACACAAAGGTGGTGGATGAGGAAACACAATATGTATTCAAATAACTCAAAAAAGACCCAAGTGAAAGACAAGGTCAAACTTGAGAGCCTTATCTACCCTGTCCCCTCCCACCCTGCCCCCAATGTTCATGCAAAACAGATTCCCCGGCAGGACCACAAACATAACATATACAAAGAACGCTGTGGAGGAGAGCTGTACTCACAATACCCGTGCTCATAAATGTCCCAGGACACATTCATATACGTGGAAAAGAACGGACTTTAAAATAAAATATAAATTCTATTTGTTGATGATTTTGAGGAAAAAAAATCTCTCTACTGCTTAATACGTATGCCTCATTATAAATGTCTAGAAGTATTCAAATACAATATAAATGCTCATTAGTTCCGCTGGGCCTTACTTTCCCCATTTGTAAAGGAGAAGGGGTTGAGCAGATGAGTTTTAAGACTGTTTCTGACCCTGTATCTTCTACGGTTCTATTATCCACGAGTGGGCATGTTAATTATTTACACACCCCTGACCCAGTGGCTTAAGCACAATAAGAGCTCAATAACTCTGGATCTCAGTGATAGAGAACGCTGAGCCATCTGTCCCTATCACACCTCACAGCACGCGAAGGGGTCGCTGGAGCAGTGACCCCAAGAGCAAACCAAGATAGTAACGACATAATGGTTTGGTGGTCACTGAGACCCAGGAGCAGGATATAAAGCTTCAATAATGGGCCAAAGACTCTCTAAAAGGAAAGCATTTTATGATTTCACAAAGATGCTCAAGAAAAAGAGAAGAGGCAACACTAAAGAGTCTTCACTTACGAGAGAGATGGTGCCTTCGTTGGAGAGCAGATAGCACAGGCTGGCGGCCTTGCGCACCAGCTGTTCCTGGCTGATCAAGCTGGGAGACACAGGCGCTCCCGGGCCCCTCTTCTTCAGAACTGCGTAAAGGCTGCAGGCTGAGAGCGTAAAAGCATCAATGAAGCTGGCAGACTTAGATCTCCAAGAAAAACTTCAACTGGCTCAGATTAGCTGGATTACCTCAATAGATTATTAATACATCAAAAATAATTATCTGCATTCACTAGAGAAATTTAAGTAAATCCCTTCAGGATTCACTTCTTGTGACTCCATGTGATCCCAACCCTATCAAACCTTCCTCAGAAGCTTCCATCCCGTCTGCTCTCCGTCTCCTCTGTTGCTTCCACTAACTTCACTGTCGTGTATGTCTCATCTCACTTAGATTTTCAGCTCATGAACAGCAAGACATCTCACCTCTCCTCCCTAGTAAAACGTGTAATACTATGCATACAGTAATCCAGTTACTACTTGTTGAACAATAATTGTAAGAATAAGCTATAAACAGTGACATAGCAGATGACATTTTAATTTGAAAACTAAAACTACAGCAACACATTCCCTCAAACATGGGGCTATCATCCAAACTGAAGTAGACACCACCATGTGCTTCTGGCCATTTTACTTGCCACGAAAATATTTCAGGGCCCGACATACCTATGATGGCCTCCATGATAAAGACGTGAAGCAGCCCATTGCTGTAGAAGTTGAGTTCAAAGACTGATGGGACAGTTGTGCTGGGAGTAATAAAAAATTCATCGTTCCTGCTGGTGTGTGTGATTGTGATGCAATTTCCCAGCAGCTGTATGGCATGCATGACTACATCTTCTGAATTTCCCGAGAAACCCAGGTCAAAATCGCGAGCCAGGACTTCCTCCTTCATCACAAAGAAGTCCTCCACCAATGTGGAGAGATCAATTCCCTAGAGAAACAGACAGAAGTGGTCTCTTGAGAACAGAAAAGCTCCTTCCCAAAAGATGAAGAGACCGTTCCAAGGATTTTTTTTCTTGCCTTGGCTTTCCTGCAGCTCGCTGTTGGCACATACGGAAAAAGAGCCAAAACACCGTGTAAAGAAAGTCAGAAGACTGGTTAAAAAGCTGTCCCCCAGGAATGTCAAGATACTCCACATCCAGAGACTACTCTAGCCACAACACATGATACAAGCACGTAAGATCATAAAAGGGAGAAGCCACCATCTGAAAGTGAGAAGTACTTATTTTTTAGTAAGTACTAAAAAATTTTTAGTAAGAATTTTTAGTAAGAATTTCCCTCATTCTAAATATTTATCTGACAAATATTTATTTGGTGTCTATATACTGGCACTATGTTTGGTGTTGAGAACATGACTGTGGGAGAGACAGACAGACAGACAGACACAGTCTTTCCCATCACAGGGCTTAGACAAGTGTATTGTGGGAAGGCAGAGCGCAGGTCCAAAATACAAATCAAATAGCTTGGAAGCCTTTAGCTATCAGAATACTTTCCACCTGTTGATGAGATACACCTTACTTACATTAACTGTATTTCTCAAAGAATGTCTTATTGTCATATAAAACAGTCTCTGAGGTTTTTTTATGTAGATTTCTTCCTCCATCAGGTGTAAGCACGTGTCGGCAGAGTCCTTAGCTTATTTTACTGTTTATCTCACAGGACTAGCTGGAAGGGGGCCAAATCTATCAGTGGACAAGTATCTGAAGAGCTGACAAAGCATTTCCATCCTTTCTACTGAACTCCAGGTGACACTGCAGACATACCTGCCTGTGTCTGTAGAGGAGCAGGCAGGCCACGATGTGTGTTGACATAATGGCACAGGACTTGCTAGCGGCTGGAAGGCAAACACAGATCTTTAGTTGCACTTTTTTTTAATATAGCTAAAACTTTTTTAAAGTACCTAAATCTTTATCAGGAGTATTTAAAATTATAAAAGTCCTCTGCCACATTTCCTATAACCGATTTACCAAAGGGAAGTTACAACATTATACCATGTTCTGGGCCAATGGAACCTCATTAGAGATCATTATTCATCACATAATAGAATTCAGTCTAAGACAGGTCCACCCTCAGTCCAAACCAATGGAAGTTAGTTACTCAGTGACCAAGAGACACCTTTATGGAAATACCAAGACCCAAAGTATGAGCCTATTCTAAGAGCTCTACAGGATATCCTACTTTAGTGTTTCTTGACTTGTTCCTGGCCTCAGCCTACTATTCCTGCAATTCTACTTCACTCCTCTTGCAGGTGTTCACCACCACATTACAACAAAGTTGGGGGGTGGTGGGGGTGGAGGGGGATGGGGACAGGTAGTTAAAGTCAGAAGTCTGGGGTCAAATCCTAACTTCTACACTAATTTCATGACTTGGGGGAAATGTCTTAAATTCCCAAGCCTCAGCTTCCCTTCGGTACCACGAGCATCCACCTGGTTCACTGGGCTGTGTGAGCACGAAATCACTGACCTGGCACAGTACGCACGGTAATGGGTGCTCAATACGTTTTCATTTCCTCTTTTCAACCTGGCCCAGGGGCAGGTCAGAGGTAGGAAGGAAGGGGACAGAAATACATTTGAGAATGACTATAGTCCATAACTCAATATTCTAAATTTGTAGAAAATTATTAATCATATGAATCTAATATGAGAACATCTATGGAATAATCTAAAATAAGACACCATCTGTGGGTCTTCTGAGATGATAATGAACTCATGAATACTTCATTCACAATTGATGTTGTCTCCAGTGTTTAAGAAACAAAAAAGTATCGAGTACCATATATATTTGGCCTTTAAAAAGAATATTTAAAAGTTTTTTTTTAATTAAGTATTTGTGTTATAAATGGAAAAGAGCACAATACAAAACGGTAAAAAATATTTTTATAGACTAGACAGCAACACATCTGGTTATTTGGGTAGTGAGTTTTATCTTTATTTTAACATTTAAGGATGAATTATTTTTAGCATCCAGAATTGAAGCAAGGGAGAGACACAATCAAATGTGCTCCAGAAAGACTATGCTGGCCCAGCGTAAAGCAGGAGTAGAGGCAGCTACAGTGAAAGGAGCAGGACGAGGTGAGGAAGCCTCCACACCGGTATCCGCGGGAAATGCTGAGAGTCTGACCTGATGGGGAGGAGGCACAGGGAATGGCGAGGAGATCGCGCCTGGGTGGCACCCCAAGGGCCCCGCGCTGCTGCTGCCCTGCGATCTTAAAGCAGCCTCTACAACATGACACCATGCTGCAATCCGGAACTTAAGGACGGCTAATTCTGCAGGTGACTCACTCCACTCTGAGTCATGCCCATTTGCATTATTTGTGTACAACTATCCCACTGAGAAGAGCATACGTCTTTAAGTACAGAACCATTATTCAATTTGTATTCCCCACAGCTAAAACAAAAATTTACACATAAGAGCCGCAAAATATTTGCCAAATAAAAATGATCATGGGGTCACAGGGGAAAGGGACATGCAACTGTACACCTAGATGTGGTACCACGAGCTAGTTCAAAGAGACTAATTCATAAGCAAAAGAAGCAACAGATCATTCTGGCAATTTTTTTAAATGCCTAAGAACTACCACATGAGTACCTGCTAATTACCAGGCACGGTGTGAGATGGTTCACTGGGTTACCTCAAACCCTCTCAGCACCACTTTCTTTCTAATAACTTACCTATCACCCCCTGTGTATTAGTACTAGAACCAGAAGTGGAAGCTAACTTTGGCAGATTCCAAAACCTGCATGGTTCGTACTGCGTCACACCGAATCTGAATTATGTGATTAAAGACTGGAACTCTACTTACTGAAGAGAATGTGCTCAGCCAGATTTGCAATCACTCTTCTTCGGAAGGGTTCATCTGTTGCATTTCTGGACTCGTTAATGGACGTGTCTGTACCTTCAGCAGCAGCATCATTGGGTCTAAAAAGTTTTTGTTTTTGTTTTTTTAATTAGACTTCTATAACCCCACTATTTCACAAAGCATACTACAACATGGGCTTAAGATACAATGTATTAGACACTTTAAATTTCTACATATTCTAAATTTAAGCTACGGACAGATTATTTCTGTGGGTTGTTTTACTCCGTAATATACCTTATTATGTTTAATACACTCTCCTGACCAAAGCATATTATTTAATTATGACTAAATAGTCTGTTGGTACATCACTTCCAGAACTCACCGGCAGAAAGAATGCATAAAGCAAGATGCCTCATTTTAAAACATTTTCAAAAATTCAATACGTGAACATATATTAAAGGAAGGGCTTAATAGTCTACTTCTCTAAGTGACAATTTGATTTGAATTCTGGAAAATTCACATAGGAAAACTCTTTCGTATGTTGCATGGACATGCAACACGCATAGCCTAAGTTACTACCAAAAAGAACATTTCAAACATTCAAAAATATAAATCAAATAAGAACTCTTACATGAGTCACAAAATCAAAAAGATTTTATGATGCAGGTAATCAAAAACCTTCAAACTAATGTGGAAACACATAATTTCAAGATCCTTTATCAGACCAAGAGAAAAGTTACTCAAGTGAGGAAGTAAAAACGAGAACATGAATGCCCTTAATAAAGTTAACACATTCTTCCATGCAGTAGAAGAAATAACAGATATTTGATGGATCAGTATAAAAAATTTCCATGAAGCTTACCTTGAAGGAAGTATAGCTGGTAACAACGCTTGCTCCAGAGACAGTGGAGAAGAAACAGGTTTCTGACTTTGGCTTTCTAAATATTCCTGGAAAAATAAAATAAAATATTACCATTTACTCCCACTGTCTCACTTCCATAAACATATGTAAAAAATAATTTCACCTTCAAAAAGTAAAAAGGGAGATGTTAATAAAATGAGCCATATTACATAACATGAGAAATACTTTCTATATCCTAAACTGTCTTCAGAAGTGCAGAATAACTCATAGAATGTTGTTAAGCATGAAATCTAAGAACAGAAACTCCAAAAAATAGGATGATGCTTAAGCAAAATCATTTAAAAATTCAGGGGAAAATTTAACTTTTCTCATATCTTCATGAAATTATTTGGCATTCCCAATATTACTAATAGTGATAAGTCATCAACCTTACCTTCTAAAGGAAATCTGACAAACTGAAGGTCACACTACACTCAAAAGAACCTCAATTCAAAGCAAATCATAAACAAGAGAAGCTGTGCAATATTAACAACAACAACAACAAAAAGTGATAAGAAATGATGAGGTCCCTAAAAGTCAAAAGCACTTAAGGCCAGAAAGCATGCATCTAGCATAGCAGTTTGACTCTTTCAAAGAAAAACCAAAAAAGTGGGACAGAAGGAGAAGCAGGACATCTCTGCACCTCATCTTTAGGTTCCCAACTCCCCACCCTTCTCTTCTCCTTTACCAATCTGAAAATCTTAAGAATTTAAAACTGCAGGGCTTCAGGGACCCACCAGCCCCAGGCTTCTCCATGAGGATGGCACTATTCCTCTGAATATGTAGGTATTAAGACTCCAGTCAGTAGAATACAGCATCATCCTAGACTATCAATGTTACCCAGCTGTGAGATAGGTTCTGAAAAATTTCTCTTAAGGGCAATTTAAAAACATCATATAAAATACTGATATAGATTAAAGCAACACGCAAAATTCTCATGAATTTAAAAAAATAGCAATACATTTTGAGACTGATATCTCCCAAACATAGACATTTAGGCTCCTTTGTCAACAGGCACATTTCAGTGGAATAATTTAGGAAACACTATCCTTGTCAGAGTCCCCGTGCTATAAGAGAAGAAAGTGAGGCCCCAACTCACATGGAGAGGAGGCATCACAGGCCGGACTAGAGCCCAGATCTTGTGACACTGAGCTACACCCAGGCTGACACAGCTTCATTTCAACAGACACTCACCTTTAAGGAAAATGGTTGTGCAAAATCCACTCTGACACACCCATAGTTTTTTCGTAACATTCTGATAACGCCTCTTGCTATGCTCCAGAGGCTCTCATTCTTCTTAGGTTTTCCCTAATTTGCAATTTTGAAAGAATAGCATGGTAAGAAATAAAGCTAACAAATATACAAACATCATTATCCAAAGAATAAAGTTTATTAATTTTTTTATGGAAACCGATGGTTTGTCTGGAAAAAAGATAATAACGAATGAAGGAAAATAAGTATTCATTGTCTGAGACCTGTCAGAAAACGTTTAGCACTCAAAGATGCTAAAAGATGTAATCACGTCACTGGGGAGGTAATTTGGCCAATGAAAAAGGAAACATTTAACACAACTCGTTTTAGTGCATTGTTTACATCATTCACAAAAATAGAACTGCAAACTACTGAAGGACAAAAATGACGTAACAGCCTGAAAAACTGTTCTGCCGTTCTCAGATAAAAATAAGATGTCACAGAGGCCACCTTATTGTGGTCTGATGATCACGATGGTCCAAATATGTAACATTAGGCAACCAAATGCCAAATTCAGCCCCCGAGGGGCCTTTGCGCCAATTATTCATGCAGTAAGTGTTTCCTGAATATTTAACATGCATAAGGCACAATGTCAGCTGTATAAGGGACACAGGACTCAGATATGATGACATGAGACGCAGTCAGGGCGAGTGGAGCGTATGTTCAGAGTTGACACAGGCAACACAAGGAGGGGTCTCACAAGAGATAATAATAATAATCCAGGTCTATCACTTTATTTCCACAGCCTCCAATTATTAGGAGTCCTTGAGCTTCTGATATGCTTTGGGCAATAAGCTTGAAACAAGTACCATGACCAAGACTTCCACACTAGATAAGAACAAAACTAAATTCCTCTGGAACTTGCACACTGCTGGGAGGAATAGTAAGTTGGTAAAACCATTTTGGAGACCTGTTTGGCAGCATCTACAAAGCTGAACATACATATACTTTATGATCCACTGATTCCACTCCCAGGCACATACCCAACAAAATGCATACATATGGTCATCAAGAGAAATGTACAAGAATGATCACAGCTGAAACCAGGAAACCAAACTTTTTTTTCAACAGTAGAATAGACAAATTGTATATTCACACACTGTAATACTGTACAGCTGTGACAATGAACAAATTGTAACTACCTGTAACAACAAACAGGTGTTGCTTGAGAAAAGGAAACCAGAGATAAAAAGTCCACACACTACATTATTCCACTTATATCATGTTCAAAAATGGGCAAACTAATCTATTCGGTAAGAAGTCAAGATAGGTGGTTACCCTTGAGGGGAAAACAATGAGAGAGGGATAAGGGAGGTTTCTAGGATCCTTGACCTGGGTCCTGGTTATGTAGATGTATTCATTTTGTGCTAATTCAAGCTACATGAGTATGATGGGTGCATTCTTCTTTAACTATTTACTTCAGTAAAAAAATTCACTAAAAAAATTACTGCAGTCTCAAAATTAATTTGTAGTTGCTTTGCCAACACGATCCCACCAGTTATTCAGGTTTAACTTAAACTCTACACATAAGCAATAAGCCCTGGGGAGACCGAGCCATGCATACCCTCCCCAGGGCAGAGGTGGCAACTCAATACCAAGTATTCTTCCACTTCCCGACCCCACGACCAAGGCATGATTAATCTAATCATGCCACTTCCTCCAAATGCAGGAAATTGCCACATCATCACTACCAATCAGGCTGCCATGGGGTATGAAAGCCCACCCTACCACGTTTCCTACAGTGTTATAAAATTAGAGAGTAACAAAAATATTCTTAACTAATTCTAAAAGCACTTATCTAAAAGCAAAAGACTGGAAAAGCAAAGATGACTTTTGTGCAGGTGGTCCTCTTACCAGTTGTTCGCCATTGTAATGACCCTCAATAATACGATCGTAGGCGATCCCAACAGGTATTATCAAGATGTCTGGGATGGTATTGGTAGACAGAGTATCTACTACAACTGACAAAAGTCCTGCCCGAGCACAGGAGATTTTTCCACTCCTAGAGCGTGTGCCTTCCAGAAAAATCTCCAAGAACTGCTGCTGTTGAAGTAGTTCAACTATATGCTGGAATATAAGGAGAAAGTAAAACATGAACTCATGAACTCAAGATCACCCAACTTAGAATAAGCTCAGCAAAGTTAAACCTAAAAAAAAAAAAACCTGTAACTTCTGACAAAATATTTTGGTCATGCAGATAATATCAAAAGAGCTTCTCCAATGTTTTATTTTGGTGATAACAAAAAGTAATCATCAAACCCATATCCAAGCAATAATCACTGAAATAATTACTCAGACAACTGTTTTTTAAAAATCTCAATCAAGTCTCATTTTCTTCTACTGTGATAGCTACCATAACGACTTTAAGAATAATTAGAGATCACACGTACCCCGTGGAGCAAAGCTCTATAGAGAATATCTTTCCGTCCATCTGGCGTCTCATCTAGCCTCCGTCGTATGAAAAAGCCCCCAAGCTTATGGATCAGGGTACTATAAATTTAAGAACGCATTAATCTTTTAAAAAGAGTACTCAAATTCCAAGTTATTCGAAACGTGTCATTTGGATATAAACCTCACGTGTTGTTTGAGTTGCTGATTGTGAAAATATGGACATTTTTCCATTTTCCATATACTGACATGTTTCAGTCATTTACATTATTCATTAGCCTTCAGAATATCACTGTGTATAATGAAGCTCTGTTACATCTGTTCTAAGCCAAAAGGAGTTTACATGATATATTACCCCGCAAAGGTGCTGGTACAGACTTTAAGAGGATTACAAAATACCGCTAAATTTTAAAACCCTGTCCAGGGTCTCAAGACACTGACCTTTAGACATCCCAAAATTTTCCTATGGCACATTTACTACAAGATGAATGTGATGTTACAAAAGCTCCTTTGGGGAAACCTTCTCAAGTAAGTATTTCTTAGAGAGTATCCCAGTAAGACAAGAGTAACTTTATCAAACTGGAACCAAGCATAACCACCCTCCCAAAACATGAAACCAAAATTTGCTTCATTTACACATACATAAAATAAAACAATTAGCACAACCCCACATCTCTGTCTAAAGCACTGATGAATTATTTTGATATGAGGTTGAAACTTTCCAAAACTTAAGTCAACTTTTCCAAACTCAGAGCCTCCTCCTATTCTGTTCAGTGATATTAATATAAATATTAATATATAATTTTGGAATCTTCTACAGTCAGCATAAGGAGGCCACAGTAAGATATATCCAGAACTTAATGTCACTCTTTGAAAGTAAAACTCTGCAGAATAAATTCTTAATAAATGAGATGAACCATCCACAAAAATAAGCCCCCTTGAAAAGTGGTTTGTGAATGTACAGACTGGCATGTAACAAAAGAACACTGAAAATAAGCAGGCCAGGTTATCTAGAGTCTGTCATGTCTGAAGGAATGATAAGCTGAGCAATGACTGGCATAGAGGTCGTGAAAAGGGAAGTTGGATTATGAGAAATTATCAATGTTTATTAAGTACTTCCCCAGAGATCCACCTTGAGAACCAATCCAACCTGGAGGGAATGAGTACATGAGTTGTTCTGATTACAGAAGAGGCAAACTATTACGGGGCAAGGCTTCTTAAGAGCCCAGCTGGAACAGTCCTCTTCACGCCTAAGCACCTTTCTGATGACTTTCTAATTCAACTTTCCACTTGACACTGGGAAGAGGTACCCATGAGAGAAAACATAGATATTCAGATACTTGGAAAAGCATGTCTGCCCTGTAGGGTCATATCACGCTGGATTAGAGCTAGCTGTTTGCCTACATTCCCCATTATTTTATGAGCTATTTGAAAGTAAGGACTATGTATCTTGTTCTCCCTTGTCTAGAGCGCATTTGGGTAAGTATTGGCTTCCTGCATGAATGAATGGCTTCTCTTCAGTCATTCACATGCATCAGATGAGCTACAGAACTCTGAGCCACGGGGTGAGGAAGGAGCTCCTTAGACCGCAAGGCTGAGGATCAGGTTCCCGGCGCGCCAAGCAGGGCGGCCCTTGTGAAGCGCCACCAGCACAGCCGCTTCCCTCCGAGTCACTCCATTCATCCTCCTCATGCTCTCTACTACTCACAGAGCTGACCTCAGACATGCTCTGTACTTTGAAGTATGAAACTAAATACTTTTCAAATCTGTGACCTCTTCTCCAAGAGCACTATTATACTTTTATTTAGCCTTCATTATCTTTTATCTGAACTATTGCAATAGAGTCGGAATTGATCTAACTCCCTCTAATCCAGAATGACTTTTCAAAATGCAAATCTGAACGTATCATTTCTCAAGTATGGGATACACTCTAAACTCTTGGCTTAGAAATTGTTTTGACCTAACTCTCACTACCTATGCAGTCACCACCTCCAGCCTCTGATCCCTGCTGATGCATCCTACATTCTAACCCTAGAGTCTAAGAATTGTCTGCTGTTTCATGACCATATCATGCTTTTAAATCACTCTGCCTTTTCACATACTATTCCCTCTGAATGGAATGCACTGCATTCCCCTGAAAACCTCTAATACATACCTTTTATGTTATACTGTAATTATTATGTTTCTAGTTCTACTAAATTATGAGGTCCAAGTAACAGGTATGGTTCTTCCTTACCTTTATACCATTACCACCTGCCTACCACCACCCTGTCAAGTCAGATACAGTAATTTGCTATCTTATCTTTCTAACTGCCTTTTATATGTTTGATAAATACTGCTGATAAGTTTAGCTATTCACAGTTCACCAAATATCCCATATAAAACACAGAAATAATGATGATAGTCTTTTTTTGTTGTATTTTTTTTTTATTGGAGTATGGTTGCTTTACAATGTTGTGTTAGTTTCTGCTGTACAGCAGGGTGAATCAGCCACATGTATAAATATATCCCCTTTGTATTTCCTTCCCATTTAGGTCACCACAGAGTGCTGGGTAGAGTTCCCTGTGCTATACAGTCATTTCTCATTAGTTATCTATTTTATACATCGTAGTGTATATATGTTAATCCCAATCTCCCCATCCATCCCACCCACCCCTTCCCCCGTTTGTTCTCTACCTCTGTGTCTCTATTTCTGCTTTGCAAATAAGTTCAAATGATGATGGTCTTAATGCTTTTTTGTACTTTCCAAATTTTCTGCAATAAGCATGCATTACTTTTATAATAAAAATAAAAAAGCTAATATCCTCATCACAATAAATGTATCAAAAGTTATAATAAAAAAAGAAAAATTCAAAATATAATCTTCATACCTTAACTTTCAAAATAAGCTGATCTTACCTGAAGATGGGGATGTTGAGATTATTGCCTGAAGCAATGTATGGCGCTTTGATGTTATGGCAGAAGAGAATGAAAGTGAGCAGGAGATAGTCAATATGTGATCTATGAACTGGAAGAAATATAAGCGGCAAATTCATCTAGCAAAAGGAAAAACACCAAATTTAAAATTAAGATGGAAAGTTCAATTACAGTTTGCAACTTCACATTTGGTTAAAGTCATTCAAACTCTAGCTACTTAGTGACTCATTCTTTAAAAACATTTTTTCCATAATAAGAACTTCTTTCAATTTAACATCATCTAGCTAAAAACAACTACAGCAACACAAAAGAATCAGGGAAGGAGGAGAACAATCAAGAGTTCAAGTTGACTATGTATCTTCTGAGAGGAAGCCCTAATCATAAAAAAGAACATAGTTTTTGGACACAAGCTTGGTTTGGTTTGAAATCCTGGGCAAGTGACTTACTGGCTGTGACTTGGGACAATTTCTTAATCTATATGTGCCTTTATTTCCTCAATTATAAAATAAGGATTGTTCTACCTGATTTTCAGAGTTATTGCAAGATAACTTACAGAAGGAATCCTGCATATTGCTGGAAGGTGCTCCTTTACCCCACTTATCCCCCACAAATACATAACTACTGTAGTTATCTCACACGGGGGAAAATCTTGCAAATGTGCAGGAATGCACAACAGTATACAAGAAAACATTTCAAAAAGAATTCCAAAATCACTCTGCAAATGTGGAGAATATAGAATGACAGATTCACATAATTCTTGCCTCAGTTGCAGCTTTAACCATCTCAAGTTGACCCTTGTGAATTTGAATATTCCAAAAGAAGCTGTTGAACAGTTTTAGCAGCACCCATCCGGTCAGTCTGAAAGGAAGTTAAAAAAATTTTTTAATGTATATACGTATATTTATATGTATAAACATATATATTTGACATTTGTCTGCCTAAAGTTTTGAACCTACGTGAGAGTGGTTGTAATTGACTTCATGTTATGAGCACGTGTGCATGTATGTGTGTGTATGTGTACATCTGAATTGTGAACTTAAATACTGACTTTACACATATACTACTTATAGAAGCATCCATTTATTATGGACTAAAATCTTACATTTCACTCTAATTGCACACTTTATACTTCAGAAGCTAACAATCAAGCAAATATTTAGGTGAGTAGTGATCCCTCTCCTGCATACAAATCACTCCAAGACATGGGCATGTGCAGATTCATCAAGAAAAAAAGAGAAAGGGCCCAAATAAATAAAATCAGAAATGAAAAAGAAGTTACAACCAATACTACAGAAATACAAAGGTTCAAACAAGATTACTACAAACAATTATATGCAAATAAAATGGATAACCTAAAAGAAATGGACAAATTCCTAGAAATGTACAATCTCCCAAGACTGAACCAGGAAGAAATAGAAAATATGAACAGACCAATTACCAGTAATGAAACTGAGTCAGTAATAAAAAAAAGAAACTCCTAGCAAACAAAAGTCCAGAACCAGATGGCTTCACAGGTGAACTCTACCAAATACTTGGAGAAGAGTTAACACATATCTTCTTAAACAAAATTCAACAATACAGTACATTTAAAGTATCACACACCATAATCAAGTGGAATTTATCCCAGGATGCAAAAAGATGGTTCAATATCTGCAAATCAATCAATGTGATACATCATATTAACAAACTGAAGAATAAAAATCATATGATCCTCTCAAAAGATGCAGGAAAAGCTCTTGACAAAATCCAACATCCATTTATGATAAAAACTCTCAACAAAGAGAATACAGAGGGAACATACCTAAACATAAGAAAGGCCATAAATGACAAACCCACAGCTAACATCAGACTCAATGGTTAGCTAAAAGCAGGGCTTCCCTGGTGGCGCAGTGGTTGAGAATCTGCCTGCTAATGCAGGGGACACGGGTTCGAGCCCTGGTCTGGGAAGATCCCACATGCCGTGGAGCAACTAGGCCCGTGAGCCACAACTACTGAGCCCCCGCTTGCCACAACTAGAGAAAGCCCTCGCACAGAAACAAAGACCCAACACAGCAAAAATAAATAAAGAAATAAACTCCTACCCCCAACATCTTCTTAAAAAAAAAAAGCTAAAAGCATTTCCTCTAAGATCAGGAACATGTCAAGGATGCCCTTTCTTACCACTTTTATTAAACACAGAACTGAAAGTCCTAGCCACAGCAAACAGACAAGAAAAAGAAATAAAAAGAATCCAAAGTGGAAAGGAAAAAGTGAAACTGTCACTGTATGTACATGACATGATACTCTACTTAGAAAATCCTAAAGAGGCCATCAAAAACTACTAGAACTCATCAATGAATTTGGTAAAGTTGCAAGATACAAAATTAATATACAGAAATCAGATGTATTTCTATACACTAACAATGAACTATCTGAAGGGAAATTAAGAAAAGAATCTCATTTACAAATGCATCAAAAAGAATAAAATACTAGGAATAAATCTAAATAAGCAAGTAGAATATCTGTACTTGGAAAAATGTAAGACACTCATGAAAGAAATTGAAGATGACACAAGAAGATGGAAGGATATACTGTGTTCATGGACTGGAAGAATTAATATTGTTAAAATGACCATATACCCAAGGTAATCTACAGATTCAATGTAATCCCTATAAAATACCAACGGCATTTTTCACAGAACTAGAATAAATAATTCTAAAATTTGTATGGAAACACAAGACCCCAAATAGCCAAAACAATCTTAAGAAGAACAAAGGTGGAGGTATCATGCTTCCTGATTTCAAACTATCTTACAAAGCTACAGTAATCACGACAGTACGTACTGGCACAAAAACAGACACATATATCAGTGGAACGGAACAGAGAACCCAGAAAGGAACCCACACTTATATGGGAAATTAATCTATGACAATGGAGGCAAGTATATACAATGGGGAAAGAGTCTCTGTAATAAATGGTGCTGGGAAAACTGGACAGCTACATGCAAAAAACTCAAACTGGACTACTCTTTCACACCATGCATGAAAATAAATTCAAAATGGATTAAAGACTTAAATCTGAGACCTAAAACCATAAAACTTCTAGAAGAAAGCATGGGCAATATACACTTCGACATCAGTCTTAGTAATATTTTTTTGGATATGTCTCCTCAGGTAAGGGAAACAAAAGCAAAAATAAACAAATGGGACTAAATCAAATTTAAAAGCTTTTTCAGAGTGAAGAAACTATCAACAAAACAAAAAGGCCACCTACTGAACGGGAGAAGATATTTGAAAAGGATATATCTGATAAGGGGCTTATACCCTACATATACAAAAAACTCAAAGAACTCAACATCAAAAAACAAACAATCCAGTTAAAAAATGGGCAGAGGATCTGAATAGACATTTTTTCCAAAGAAGACATACAGATGGCCAACAGGCACATGAAAAGATGTTCCACATCACAAATCATTGGGGGAACACAAATCAAAACCACAATGATTGGACTGGTTCAAGATGACAGAGTAGAAGGACATGCTCTCACTCCCTCTTGTGAGAGCAATGGAATCACAACTAACTGCTGAACAATCATCGACAGGAAGACACTGAAACTCACCAAAAAAGATACCCCACATCCACAGACAAAGAAGAAGCCACAATGAGATGGTAGGAGGGACAAAATCACAATAAAATCAAATCCCATAACTGCTGGGTGGGTGACTCACAAACTGGAGAACACTTACACCACAGAAGTCCACCGACTGGAGTGAAGGTTCTGAGCCCCACGTCACGCTTCCCAACCTGGGGGTCCGGCAACAGGAGGAGGAATTCCTAGAGAATCAGACGCGGAGGCTAGCGGGATTTGATTGCAGGACTTTGACAGGACTGGGGGAAACAGAGACTCCACTCTTGAAAGGCACACACAAAGTAGTGTGCGCATCAGGATCCAAGGGAAGGACCAGTGACGCCATAGGAGACTGAACCAGACCTACCTGCTAGTGTTGGAGGGTCTCCTGCAGAGGCAGGGGGTGGCTGTGTCTCACCATGAGGACAAGGACACTGGCAGCAGAAGTTCTGGGAAGTATTCCATGGCGAGAGCCCTCCCAGAGTCCACGATTAGCCCCACCAAAGAGCCCGGGTAGACTCCACTGTTGGGTCGCCTCAGGCCAAACAACCAAAAGGGAGGGAACCCAGCCCTGCCCATCAGCAGACAAGCGGATTAAGGTTTTACTGAGCTCTTCTCACCAGAGCAACAGCCAGCTCTACCCACCACCAGTCCCTCCCATCAGGAAACTTGCACAAGCCTCTAAGGTAGCCTCATCCACCACAGGGCAGACAGCAGAAGCAAGAAGAACTACAATCCTGCAGCCAGTGGAACAAAAACCACATTCACAGAAAGACAGACAAGATGAAAAGGCAGAGGGCTATGTACCAGATGAAGAAACAAGATAAAACCCCAGGAAAAACAACTAAATGAAGTGGAGATAGGCGACCTTCCAGAAAAAGAATTCAGAATAATGATAGTGAAGATGGATCCAGGATCTCGGAAAAAGAATGGAGGCAAAGATCGAGAAAATCCAAAGAAATGTTTAACAAAGACCTTGAAGAAATAAAGTAGAAACAAACAGAAATGAACAATACAATCACTGAAAAGAAAAATACACTAGAAGGAATCAATAGCAGAATAACTGAGGCAGAAGAACAGATAAGTGACCTGGAAGACAGAATGGTGGAATTCACTGCTGCAGAACAAAGAAAAAAGAATGAAAAGAAATGAAGACAGCCTAAGAGACCCCTGGAACGACATTAAACACAACAACATTCACATTATAGGGGTCCCAGAAAAAGGAGAGAGAGAAAGGACCCGAGAAAATATCTGAAGAGATTATAGTCGAAAACTTCCCTAAATGGGAAAGGAAATAGCCACCCAAGTCCAGGAAGCACAGAGAGTCCCATACAGGATAAACCGAAGGAGAAACACACCGAGACACATAGTAATCAAATTGGCAAAAATTAAAGACAAAGAAAAATTATTGAAAGCAGCAAGGGAAAAACGACAAATAACATACAAGGCAACTCCCATAAGGATAACAGCTGATTTCTCAGCAGAAACTCTACAACACAGAAGGGAGTGGCGTGACATATTTAAAGTGATGAAAGGGAAGAATCTACAACCAAGATCTACCCAGCAAGGATCTTTCAGATTTGATAGAGAAATCAAAAGCTTTACAGACAAGCAAAAGCTAAGAGAATTCACCACAACCAAACCAGCTCTACAACAAATGCTAAAGGAACTTTTCTAAGTGGGAAACACAGAGAAGAAAAGGACCTACAAAAACAAACCCAAAACAATTAAGAAAATGATAATAGGAACATACATATAGATGATAACCTTAAACATAAATGGATTAAATGCTCCAACCAAAAGACACAGGCTCACTGAATGGATACAAAAACAAGACACATATACATGCTGTCTACAAGAGACCCACTTCATACCTAGGGACACATACAGACTGAAAGTGAGGGGATGGAAAAAGATATTCCATTCAAATGGAAATCAAAAGAAAGCTGGAGTAGCAGTATTCATATCAGATAAAATAGACTTTAAAATAAAGAATGTTACAAGAGACAAGGAAGGACACTACATAATGATCAAGGGATCAATCCAAGAAGAAGATATAACAATTAAAAGTATACACGCACCCAACACAGGAGCACCTCAATGCATAAGGCAACTGCTAACAGCTACAAAAGAAGAAATCGACGAAACACAATAATAGAGGGGGACTTTAACACCTCACTTACACCAATGGAGAGATCATCCAAACAGAAAATTAAGAAGGAAACACAAGCTTTAAATGACACAACAGACCAAGTAGATTTAATTGATATTTATAAGACATTCCATTCAAAAACAGCAGATTACACTTTTTCTCAAGTGTGCATGGAACATTCTCCAGGATAGATGACATCTTGGGTCACAAATCAAGCCTCAGTAAACTTAAGAAAATTGAAATCATATCAAGCATCTTTTCTGACAACAACACTATGAGATTAGAAATCAATCACAGGGAAAAACATGTAAAAAACACAAACACGTGGAGGCTAAACAATACGTTACTAAATAACAAAGAGATCACTGAGGAAATCAAAAAATACCTAGGGACAAATGACAATAAAAACATGGCGATCCAAACAAAACATATGGGATGCAGCAAAAGCAGTTCTAAGAGGGAAGTTTATAGCTATACAAGCCTACCTCAAGAAACAAGAAAAATCTCAAATAAACAATCTAACCTTACACCTAAAG
>NC_041233.1:66818464-66872123 GCF_002837175.3 Physeter macrocephalus
AGAATCCAACAGTACATTAAAAGGATCATACACCATGATCAAGTGGGGTTTATCCCAGGAATGCAGGGATTCTTCAACATACGCATATCAATCAATGTGATACACCAGTATTAACAAATTGAAGGATAAAAACCATATGATCATCTCAATAGATGCAGAAAAAGCTTGTGACAAAATTCAACACCCATGTATGACAAAAACCCTCCAGAAAATAGGCATAGAGGGAACTTACCTCAACATAATAAAGGCCATATATGACAAACCCACAGCCAACATCGTTCTCCATGGTGAAAAAGTGAAATCATTTCCCCTAAGATCAGGAACACGACAAGGTTGCCCATTCTCACCACTGTTATTCAACCTAGTTTTGGAAGTTTTAGCCACAGCAATCAGAGATGAAAAAGAAATAAAAGGAATCCAAATCGGAAAAGAAGAAATAAAACTGTCACTGTCCACAGGTGACATGATACTCTACATAGATAATCCTAAAGATGCCACCCGAAAACTACTAGAGCTAATCAATGAACTTGGTGAAGTATCCAGATACAAAATTAATGCACAGAAATCTCTGGCATTCCTATACACTAATGATGAAAAATCTGAGAGTGAAATTAAGAAAACACTCCCATTTATCATTGCAAGAAAAAGAATAAAATACCTAGGACTAAACCTACCTAAGGAGACAAAAGACCTGTATGCAGAAAACTATGAGACACTGTGAAAGAAATTAAAGACGATACAAACAGATGGAGAGGTATACCATGCTCTTAGATTGGAAGAATCAACATTGTAAAAATGACTGTTCTATCCAAAGCAATCTACAGCTTCAATGCAATCCCTATCAAACTAGCAATGGAATTTTTCAGAGAACTAGAACAAAAAAATTCACAATTTGTATGGAAGCACAAAAGACTCTGAATAGCGAAAGCAATCTTGAGAACGAAAAACAGAGCTGGAGGAATCAGGCTTGGACTTCAGACTATACTACAAGCCTACAGTAATCAAGACAGTATGATAGTGGCCCCAAAATAGAAATATAGATCAATGGAACAGGATAGAAAGCCCAGAGGTAAACTCACGCATCTATGGTCACCTTAGTTTTGATAAAGGAGGCAAGAATATACAATGGAGCAAAGACAGCCTTTTCAATAAATGGTGCCGGGAAAACTGGAGAGCTACATGTAAAAGAATGAAATTAGAGCACTCCCTAACACCATACACAAAAATAAACTTAAAATGAATTAAAGACCTAAATGTAAGGCCAGATACTATGCAAGTCTTAGAGGAAAGCATAGGCAGAACACTCTGACATATATCACAGCGAGATCGTTTTTGACCCACCTCCTAGAGAAATGGAAATAAAAACAAAAATAAACAAATGGGACCTAATGAAACTTAAAACGTTTTGCAAAGCAAAGGAAACTACAAACAACACGAAAAGACAACCCTCAGAATGGGAGAAAATATTTGCAAACAAATCAACGGACAAAGGATTAATCTTCAAAATATATAAACAGCTCATGCAGCTCAATACTAAAAAAAAAAAAAAACCCAATCCAAAAATGGGCAGACAACCTAAATAGACATTTCTCCAAAGAGAACATACAGATGGGCAAGAATCACATGAAAAGCTGGCCAACATCACTAATTATTAGAGAAATGCAAATCAAAACTACAATGAGGTATCACCTTACACTAGTTAGAATGGGCATCATCAGAAAATCTACAAACAACAAATGCTGGAGAGGGTGTGGAGAAAAGGGAACCCTCTTGCACTGTTGGTGGGAATGTAAATTGATACAGCCACTATGGAGAACAGTATGCCATATGACACTATGGAGAACAGTATGCCATATAACACAGCAATCCCACTACTGGGCATATACCCAGAGAAAACCATAATTCAAAAAGACACATGCACCCCAATGTTAATTGCAGCACTATTTACAGTAGCCAGGAAATGGAAGCAACCTAAATGCCCATCGACAGACGAATGGATAAAGAAGATGTGGTACATATATATAATGGAATATTACTCAGCCATAAAAAGGAATGAAACTGGGTCATTTGTAGAGACGTGGATGGAACTAGAGACTGTCATACAGAGTGAAGTAAGTCAGAAAGAGAAAAACAAATATCTTATATTAAGGCATATATGTGGAACCTAGAAAAACGGTACAGATGAACCCGTCTGCAGGGCAGAAACTGAGACACAGATGTAGAGAACAAACGTATGGACATCAAGGGGGGAAAGTAACTGGGGGGGGGTGGTGGGATGAATCGGGAGATTGGGATTGACAGGTATACACTAACATGTATAAAATAGATAACTATAAGAACCTGCTGTATAAAAAATAAATAAAATAAAATTCAAAAAAAACCCCACAATGAGATATGACCTTACCCCTGTCAGAATGGCTATTATCAAAAAGACAACAAATAACAAGTGTTGGGGAGAATGTAGAGGAAAGGGAACCCTTGTACATTGTTGGTGGGAATGTACACTGGCGTAGCCACTATGGAAAACAATATGGAGATTCCTCAAAAAATTAAAAATACAACTACCATATAATGTAACAATTCCACTCCTGGGTATTTATCTGAAGAAAATGAAAACACTAATTAGAAGCCATATATGCACCCCTATGTTCACTGCAGCATTATTTATAATAGCTAAGATATGGAAGCAACCTAAGTGCCCATCAACAGAGGAATGGATTAGGAAGATGTGTTATGTACACACATACACCCCAAAACACACAATGGAATATCACTCAGCCATAAAAAAAGAATGAAAGTTTGCCATTTGTGACAACATGGGTGGACCTAGAGGACAGTATGCTAAGTGAAAAAAGTCAGACAGAGAAAGACAAATACTGTATGATTTCAGTTATGTGTGGAATCTAAAAATCAAAACAACATAATAAAACAGAGTTATAGATCCAGAAAAAAACAGGTGGTTGCTAGAGGAGAGGCAGGTGGGGATGTAAGAAATAGGTGAGGGAGATTAAGAGGTACAAACTTCAGTTGTAAAATAAATGAGTCACAAATATGAAATGTAGTGTGGGGAATACAGTTCATAACTGTAATATCTTTGTATGTTGACAGATCATAACTAAACTTATAGTGGTGATCATTTTGAAATGTACAGAAATATTGAATCACTATGTCATATAACGGCAACTAACATAGTGTTGTAGATCAATTATACTTCCAAAACAAACAAACTCAGAAAAAGAGATCAGATTTGTGGTTACCAGGGGTGGTGGGGGGAGGGGGAATTGGATGAAGGTAGTCAAAAGATACAGACTTCCAGTTATAAGATAAATAAGTGCTAGGGATGTAACGTACAACACAATAAATATAATTAACGCTGCTGTATGTTATATATGAAAATTGTTAAGAGTAAATCCTAAGAGTTCTCACCACAAGGAAAAAAAATTTCATTCTGTATCTTTAATTTTGTATCTATGAGATGATGAATGTTCAGTAAACTCACTGTGGTAATCATTTCATGACATATGTAAGTCAAATCATTATGCTGTACACCTTCAATTTATACAGTGCTGTATGTCAGTTATATCTCAACAAAACTGAAAGAAAACAAAAAGACATGGGCGTGTGAAACCCAGCTCACAACTAGTCTAGAAGATGTCAGCAGTAATACAATGGCTGCTAACAGTTGACAGAGATTAAGGTACCTTGAAGCCTCCCAAGTGCTACCTCTCATGACAGTTAAATAAGAATAAAAAGAGGAGTTGGTTTTTAACATCAGAATATGGTAAAACCTCTTTTGGACCAAGAGCATTGTGCTAGGAAAGTCCAACGGTTCAGTCCTATCTGCTCAAAACAGGATGACTCTTGCTGAAAGTTTTCTGCTTTGCCTTTTATACCTGATCAGTGCCGGTGAGACAGTGGCAACCATTTCTTGAAGGATCTTTCTGGCTTTCTTTTTCACTTTATTGACAGCTTTTGATTGCTGCTGAGCAGAACCATCAGGGTTTAATTCAGCAGCCACTTCTGCAATTGCCTCTTGTACCCTGATTTCAAAATGGAAAGACAGACAATGTAACTGGCTCTATGCTACATTCTGTATTATTTTCTAAACTACAGATATAAATCACAAAACAAAATATACTTTCTCTTTTATGTGATAACACAAGAGAATAAGCTCAAGCTCGAAGTGCTTTCCTTGGCTGTCTATTAAATATTAAGGATATTATATTCCTAAATCAATGAATTCCTGAGGAAGCTGGAAGGCAGATTTGAAAATTTAATTCAAATTCACTGGGTAGCACCTATGTGAATTTGAATGTTCCAGTTATGCTGTGAGGGACACAAAGTTACACTCTGGCAGAAAGGAAGAAAAGGAAGATTATCCCTTTAGGCATATAATTCAGAGGTATCCCAAGCCCACTGCCAAAGTAATATGTGATTTTTCTTTTGAAGACCAAACTTATTATTCACTTACATTGTGGCTTATTTGTAAAACTCTCTAGGAGGGATCAAAGTGGACATAAATATTTACAAGTATTTTCCAAATCAAACCAGTAATTTTAAAAAGGCACAGCTCTAGATTTAAACAGCACAGACCAGTAAGCAGTAAGGTAAAAGGGAAGGTTTAACCCAGTCTTGTAAATCTTCCACATGACTTAGGGAAGAACGAATGAGGTTTAAACCTCCTTAAATCACTTCTAACATCCTAGTTATTACTCAAAATATCTGGATGGAATGAAACATACTTGAGGGGCTTTACCTAGAAAACAGAATATATAATAATCCAAGGGAGTTTCAAATAATTGTTTTTTTCTCACACTGTTGCTGATTTTAGACTAGTGTACAGCAAAACTCCACAGAGCCCCATTATTCGTTCCTACAACAAGATCAATTCCACATGACACTTATCACCATCCCTAAGTCTATTCCATGAATAGCATTTATTTCAATACAGCCAGGAATGTTTTCACAAGTAATTCATGGAATTATTATATCTCCGTTATCAACTATTCACTCATTTATTCAATAAATATAAAAGTACCTACTACGTGCCCCTACTGTTCAGCCCTTAACAACCATACCACTGGGCTTGCATTTCTAAGCATCTTTCAATCCACTCTGGTCTCCAGCTTCCCAAATTCAGGTAGGTGTCCAATATGGGCCACAAAAATGAGGTGGAATAGAAACTAACCTTCACCCAAACTCCCACAGTCTAATGGCTGAGCTTCATAACGATCTCCCCAATCCTTCTGAGTTCAAGTCAGTCTCTCCCATTTTTAAGCAAGATCCTCTGAGGGCAAGGACAGTTATCTCATTCTCTTAAAATTTCTAATGACTTTCTAATACAAGAATTTGTGCCTGGTACTTAACAATTATTTGACAGAAATATCAAACTCGCTTCTCTTCTGGCTATAAAATAGGAAATGCATTGTCCCAAACATTCATATTACAGAACACTTAACAGAGAACTCTGGAAATACGTGCATATCTGAACTCCAACTTGCCTTTCATTTATTAGAAGCCCATTCAATTATTAATGCATAAAACAAGACTGCTATTCCCACATGGCACCAAAACCATCTGTTCTCTTGCCTTTCCTTGCTTTCTTCTGGAGCTTGAACATTGAACATTCGGAAACACAAACACCTCCTGAGACAGAGTCCCAGAGAAACGAAAGGTTGATTAAGGAAATGACTTCCCCACGCCCACTGCCCATCCCTACATTTCCCCTCTACAGCAGCGTCCCACCCTTACCTACTGCTGTTCAGTACGTTTTCAGTCACGTTGGTGGCAAACATGCCTTTATGGACATCTCGCTCTTGAACGAAAAGCACATAAGAAAGACGTCTTGCCAGCCATCCTCGGTGCCTGCAACATGAAAATGATTTAGCAGAGAAGTGCTCTAGGAATACCTAAAGCAAGTTGCTTAAACTATACAGGTTCCCCTCCCGTAAATACAAATCCTCATTTCATCTATTCCAGAGATTTAGGGTTCTCCTGTAGCAAATTCTCCTTAGTAAGTAGTTCAGGATGCTAGGCAGACAGTTTTATTTCTAATTTCCTTCATGTACTCTCAGCTAAAACTTAAACTTGGAATTTATGTATTAATGCTTGAATAGTGTTACTCCACAAACTAATAATCCAAATATAAAAACAAAAGAAATAAAAGCATCTTACTTTAATACCATTTGAAAAACCAAATATGTTGAATGCTTTATATATAAGTTATATAGCTTGTGGCTACGGGCCATAAAAAATATGGCCCGTATTTTTTATGGCTACAGGCCATAAAAAATAATTTGGGAGTCGTTTCCTACCATGAAGGGCTAATTTTTTTTGTTGTCATTATAGTAATTCTTCTAAGGTGATCACTGACTGTCAAATTGAATTGACAAAGCTGATCAGTTGAGAGAAGTCAAGGAAACTAGACAGTGGTCTGAATATTTGTACTCTGGGCTTATGAAGCCAGAAGTTCTTACTGTTTGGGTGGCTTTTCTTTTTTTTTTTTTGGCTTTTTTTAAAAACACATTCAGCATACCTAAGGAACAGGACATACTCCCATCAGTGACAGTGACTATGTGTTATCTGGATGGGGGTTAAGGACAGGGATCTAGAATAAGAATGCTACAAACTTTCATTATGTGATGATTTGAAACCATTTGTAATGATTATATAATGCCTCATTATCATTTCCTCCATAATGATATGCATATAGACAGTAGAAGATTTCAATTATAAATTAATTCTGGAAAGATCCAAAAAGCCTTCAATTGAGGAAAAGCAATTTGAGGGAGAAATGTTTATGAATCACATGTTCCTTCATCTCTCCTTCCTGACATTCTTTTTCTTCCTCCTTTCCTTTGTCTCATTTCTCTGAAAACTTAGCCCAATATGTTAAGTGTTTAATTCTAAACTCTTCTATCAGTGAACGTTTTCAAAATTGTTACTGGAATGTACAAAGTCCAAACTCTTGATGAAATCCCTTCACAATGGACTGAAAGCAGTGTGTGTGTGTGTGTGTGTGTGTGTGTAAAAATGTTTAGGCTATGCTTCATGCAACACACAGAAGAGCTAAATAGCCAACTCACTTGCATAGGTAGCTTATTACACTGAATAGTTCCACACTGCCTGGTCAATACAACATATGCTAAAAAGTGTGTGTGTGTGTATGTGTATCTCATATGTTTTTTTTTCTTAACTGCCTCCAACTGAGGACCACAAATGAACTCCTCGGTTTTGTATGTAAAATATCTACTTACATAAAGAAAAGACTCAATGGGATCCTTTTGCTTAGGATCTTAATCATGTCAACCAAAGGGAAAAAATATTCCTCCTCTTTCCTTTAAACTTGAGAGCAGGAGAGAGAGAGAAGAAAGGGTAACATGGAAATTGGAAAAAACACATCCCTTGACTTTAGTTCTATTTAAAAAAGAAATTAATATATATGCAAGTATTATGCTCACTTACAACATCATCATCAAAATATGAGTAGTAAAATCAGAAAGGCTTAAAATTTAAGTATTTGACTTCTTGGATCAGTTTTTTAATGGAATTTCGTGTTATTTCTCATCACCTGAGCCTACTACTTACCTACTCCAGGAATTTACTCTTAGAATTATAAGGACTGGCAGCATTTTTGGCTGCCGTTTCTCTCTTGTCTCGCAGACATTCCCCCTCCTTCCTTATCCCCTAGCCTAAATTCACTTAGAACAAAAGCCTCTTTTCTCCTACTCTGACGCCTAACAGCCCATCCCCATATGCCTGGAATTTGGAAGTGAGAATTCTAAGAAAAGTCTTAAGCTAATAATAAATCAAAGAACATCTGTTCAATAGAGAAAAATATCTTCCAAAACTCTGTAGATTAGGCAGATTTCAAAAAGTTACACTTTCTTTGAGGTATAAAATAATAATAGATCATAAGACATTCAAACCTACACCTCTCCTCACACAAATGTCTGTCACATTTTGGCACATTTCAGCTGCAACATCAATATCTGAATTAGGTAAAGAAAGCCAGAAGTGATATCTACATGCTCATGAAAATATTATATAATTACAGTAGGAAATAGCAATAGGTCTTCTCAGGTTCCAATTTTTAGATAAAGCCTTTTGTGTCAGAAGTTAATATCTTATTAACTGTAAAAAAAAATAAATAAAGAGATTCATCTTAAAGTGTGTTAACTGGTTATTATGGAATTTTTCTCTTGACATGCATTAGAAGTATAAGAAATGTCTTTTTACCTTGTGTGAGTTTCATTGATATAAATAACATTCCGCAAACCCAAAGATGGGATGCTGGGGTTGAAAAATTTATCCTACATAAAACAAAATAAACATAGACATAAATATTCGACTGCATTGCTGGTGAAGGACTCACATTATTAGTTCTTGAGGACTTTTATAATTCAAGCATAAAGTAAGGCATTGCTTCAAAACTCTGAGATGAAGAAAAATGTTTTATTGAAAACTACTTTTTAGCCTTCAAAGAAGGTCACAAACTCAAAACTAATCCTCAGCACCTTGCAAAGGAAATACTGCCTCTCACTTTCCTGCCCTACTCCCCACCCCCAACCAAAAAGAGTTAAAGCCAGAGATGGCTTAAGTCATTGACAGGAATACTGGAGATTTCAGTGTTTTCAAAATACAAAAATACTATGCTAAGTACCATGTAGTTATTGTGAGATTACTAAATCTCCCAATAATCCTGACACATAAGAATTATTATCCCCATTTTATAGACAGGAAAACTGAGGCTTGCAGAAGTTTAGGATTCAATCCCAGATCTTGCTTCAAAGAATGTGGTCTTTCTATTCCCCTAAAATGCCTGTCTACTTAATGAGAAAACATATGGCTAAAGGTCACCCTCTTTACAGGTAATCTTGAAAGATAATCCAGAAATAGCTCTGCTAAAAAGAGAAAGGCCATAACTTTAACAATGTGGGCAAAAAGGTAAACTTTCCACAAATAAATGCTGAAAAAGCCTAATGTACCCTCAACAAAAGACGTCAAAATACTTAAGTGATATCTCCTTAGAGAAAAGGAAAATAGGATTTCATAGAAAAGGTAGCAACTGTCAAAAAATTACTACAAAAATACGGTCAAACAAAAATTATTTTAGACAAACATGCCATGGAAGAATAGAAGATCAAGTTTAGCTCTATCAGGTACTCTATGTAGGCAAAAATCAATTATCTGTTATACTACTCACCTATCCCCACCCCAGATCATCACCACCACCAAATAATTTCTTACACTCTCTTCTGACTGCAGAACACATTAGAGTTAAGGTATTGTTTTGATCTTAAGCATTCAAAATTAGAATTAGATGAGATGCCAGATCTAAAAAGAAAAGCCACATGATCTATTTAAATCTTTATTTCTACTGGCCTATTAATCTGAACTGGCCTTACTCCTAGACTAGAAATGTCCATGGTCTTCACCTCCACCATATTCTTGCAACAAGGCACTTGTGAGTTAAGAGGAACAATATTTCTATCAAGATATTCTTGGGCAGTCCTGAATATTTAACATAAACTGCTTGGGTATCACACAAATCTCTCTCAGATTAGTAATTTCCTTATACAAGACTTTCTGCCAAGCCAACCCTGAGTGGAAAATTCTCACAGCACTGTTAGCTATTCACACAGGTTATAAGCAACTTCTATAAATTGCAGGGTTAATAAATGGCACTTAAATGTCCTGGTAACTGGCCCATCCCAGAGAGTGCTTACCGTCCAGGTATACGTTTTAAAAGGTAACTCTACTGCCTTAGAACACAGCCACATTAGAGTCTACATTCCTGTGCTAACTCATCCCTCTGGCAAAGTGCACTCAGAAGCATACTTCTCATCCAACCGACTCTTCTCAAACACTACACTCTAATGCGGAAGATTTTGCATGGCTTGTTTTTTCATCAAATACGAACAACAAGCCCATGCACACTCGTTCTTAAATCTTCATCGTAACATTCTAGTGACCATCCTTCACTACCACAAGGTCAACCGAGACCCCCTCACCCCTCCACCGCAGGAACAGACACTTAGCAAAAGGGCAAAGCCACCGTTTTAATTTCTTATTCTGTCCTGCTCACGCTCATGTGTGTGCGCTCGCGCGCGCTCTCTCTCTCTCTCTCTCTCTCTCTCGTTCATCTTGCTAGGGTTTTAACTTTCAGCGCTAAATTTCAACATCTTGAAGTTACATGAAGGTTCCCACCAACTCTTTGGAAGGGTTATCTTAAAGTTAAGATCTACTCTCCCTCTAAGGTCATACTAAAATGAAAAAACAAAACAAAATATAGCCTTGCATCAACTATTAGACCAATATTCACTGAATAAATGAATGGAAAGAAAAACTGAGTCAACATCTTTACTTGGAATATTTGGTTTATAAAGATGGACCTAAGTTCTAAAAATGCACTAAGTCCATTAAGACTACACAATAATAAAATTCACACAAACTTGGAAATCTATGTCACGTATTTCACTCTGTTCATTAAAGGTCAACAAAGGTATTAAAGGTAGCATTCTTACCCAGCTCTGGGGAGTACAGGAATAACAACATCTTCCTACAAAGGGCCTTTTCCGGCTCATTAGGCTTTCTTTCCACTTCAAGGTTGCAGATCTGAAGACAGTAGGTCTGAAACCACACTCACCCTAATAAATATTAAGGAAAAATAGTGTGTGAATGACAAGAAAATTATACTTGTCCACTTGATCTCTAAGCTATTTCAGATAGAAGAGAAACTTCTGACATATTTTCTTTTTGGTGGCATGTGTTTCTCAGAGTGATTTTTCATTCAAGGTGCTCCCTCTATGACCAACACTTGGAACATAAGCAAAAACTGACCACCTAAGAATAGCAATAGCTGGCAACACTCAAAGCAGTATTCAAAGGTTTAAAAACTAAGTTATAAAAGGTCAGATAGCCTTCTGACAGTAGAAGAAGGAATAAAGTCAGACTCCTGGAGCCCTATGCTAACAATTCACCTCGCCTCCCTCTGAAAGCACACACTCCCACAAAAGAACGACAAAGGCCTTACTTAGAGAGTAAAGAAGTTGTTATAATATGGCTTAAGATATTTTACTTTAAATGAAAAACAAGGTAAACTTATATAATATTCCTTTAGCCTAACAAGAGAGTTTAAAGTCTGGCATTGAAATTATAGCCATACTATCCAATTAGGGTCAAACTCTGCTCTTCTGTTTTAAATAATTTTCTCTTAACTTTGAGTTCTTCAGTTGCTCAAATCCCGCTGATGTCACATTCTCAAAAATAAACCAAAAAACCACCCAAAACTTCAACATCATTTTTTATCTAAAGCAGATAGTGTTCAGGAAACATTTAAAACATGCCATGTTATATTGACATAGGGAAAACAATACAAAAAAAAAAAGCATGCCCTTTGGATTGAGATTCATACTAAAATCTCTTATTTTCAATTTTTGAAATAAAGTTTATTTCCATTACAAAATTCACACTTGTGAAATGTAATTAAAGAAAACAGACATGAAAAGAAAAAAAAAATCTCTTTATAATTACACCACCCAAAACAACTAATAGGTTTTTTTCCCTATGCAAAACTGTTTTGCTTTTTAACATAATCACTGTACTTAAATTTCCTACCCAATTTTCTCTTCCCAATAACATAATACCATAAGAATTTTTAAATATTAGACTTCATAAACAAATCTTCTAACAGCTGGAGGTAGTTTCTGTAGCTATTAACCTCTATTTGAATTTATGTTGCTTCCAGTGTTTCCACCTTCATACACACTGAAATGAACATCTTTAGGCTGAATGCTTTTTTTTTTTTTTTTTTTTGGGTATGCGGGCCTCCGTCTGCTGTGGCCTCTCCCGTTGCGGAGCACAGGCTCCGGACGCGCAGGCCCAGCGGCCACGGCCCACGGGCCTTTTTTTTTGTGGTATGCGGGCCTCCCTCTGCTGTGGCCTCTCCCGTCGCGGGGCACAGGCTCCGGACGCGCAGGCCCAGCGGCCACGGCCCACGGGCCCAGCCGCTCCGCGGCACGTGGGATCCTCCCAGACCGGGGCGCGAACCCGGTTCCCCTGCATCGGCAGGCGGACGCGCAACCACTGCGCCACCAGGGAAGCCCCCTAGGCTGAATGCTTTTAACCTGTATCTTAAACTTACCCATTCCTCGCTTGCATGCTTACATCGACCAATACTGTATTCAGATGAATTTGGCAAATAAGAAACATCTATGGCGCCAAGGGTCAGTGCAGATTCATCCATGTCACAAAGTGTAACTCCCAAATCATGTGCTATAAAAAATGTATACCATATAAGTTAATGAGGGATCCAGAGAGCAAATACTAGAACTCAAAATTCTGATTTCTATATTATTTTGCCCCATGATACGATGTCAAATGAACTATGGAGGACTTCCCCATGTTTAGTCAATGTGTAAAAAAGGACTTTGATGTGTATATATGAACCTAGGCCACCCTGATTTAAAAAAAAAACAAAACCAAAAAACATTCATATCTTTAGACTTCATGAACAAAACAGCTATGAATTCACGAGGGTAAATAACAGCTGATTTCAGGTATGTGACAAATAATTATTTCATCTGTGTAACTTAATAGTTCCTGGAAGTATGAAGATATGCATTTATTAAATTAAATATAAGTTACATGTATGCACACAAGTAGATAATTTTGAAAAACTATGTGCTGGGAAGTTTTAGTCATACACACTATGCAATGTAAAATGGGTAAAGGTAATGAGGGCACCTCTCAAGTTTCCCACTTAAACTGAATTAAGCTCTTAATTTCCTTGTGCTGCCTTAAATGAAATGATGTTTGCACTTTTAATACATCTACAAAGCTCTAAGACAAAAGTACACTGTTCTAAAATATCTGATTTATAAGTTTTCATATCTTTTCAATAAGCCTTTTCCTACCCTAAGAAAAAATGTTCACTAACAGTGAACTGCTAAAGAAAATAGATATTAACTTAAAATATAAGAATTTTCTAACATAATTCTCAAATTATTTTACCTTTTGACTATTTCTCACCTGGCCTTAAATTAGTCCTTTAAAACCTTGAAAGGTCATGTCCAGGTTAACAGTGTTCCTTGGAGGAGAGATTCCGATTTCTTTACAATCCCCATGTGGACTTACAGTCGTAACTGTTATCCTCAGCATGACTATACACATTCTTAACAATTTTATGTGAGTAACAATGTACCATAATAGGCGAGGGGAGGGAATAGTAAAGCAATGCACCTGGCATGAAAGCTCTTCTGTATTATAACATAAAACTCAGCTATCAGTTTCAGGTGCAGAATGTAGCTACAACCAGCGGAGCCGGCTGCTGCCTGGGAAAATGAAGACTCGTCTGGCCCCTGTGATGAGGGCAGGACGAGAGATGGAAACAGTCTTGTGCCAATAGGAAGTCCACGCTTCACCCCTCCCTCCCCACGTTTGTTCAAGGTTGAAAAGTACACCCCCCTGTAAAAAAAAAAAAAAAAAAAAAAGAGAGAGAGAGAGAGAGAATCCTGGAGGCGCCAGGCTGTGGGCTGAGGGGAGCCAGCTGTGGGTTTTAAAAGCGACAGAGGCAGGAGGGCCAGCTCTGAAGCCAAACAGATCCGAGTTCGAATCCCCCCTGCTTACCATCTGTGTGACTTTGGACGAGTTGGTTAACTTCCATGCCTTGGTTTCCCCATCTGGAAAATGGGCATGATATGATAACTCTTACCTCCTGGGTTGCTGGGAGGACTGGATAATACCCCTAAGACGCCTGGCACAGTGCCTGACGCACAGTGAGTGCTCAGTTCAATCAGTGGTCATCTGTCAACGGACTGTCCCCAGCACCCGCTGCTCCCAGAGCACGCTTGCTGCCTCATCGCCAAAGCCAATGACTCCACGTGCCCTTCGGGTGCGGGGTAGACTGAGCCCACAGGGACTTCCCTCTCGCCCAGGGGAAGCCTGCCGCAGCCCGGTCTCCCGGGGAGAGAAAAAGCCCGACCCCCACGCCGGCATAAGCCGGGCCCATCTCTCAGGGGGAACCCGGGAGCTCGAGGGACAGGGACAGGGGGAGCGGACCGCCCGGCAGCTTGCTGGAGTAGCGCCGGGCCCGGTGAGAGGGCGACCACGCACCTGTCCCGGCGCTCCCTGCGCGAGCAGCCTCCCGCAGCCCGCTCCCGCCCTCGCCGCTCGCACCCTCGGCTCCGCCAGCTTCACCTCTGCAGCTGCCCGCACTTCAAGACTCCGCCGGCACTGCTGCAGCGTCGTGCCCTGATGACGCAACCGGCGCCCGGGGTGACGAGCGCAGCCGAGAACCAGCCAATTCCGGGAGGGCCAGGGCTGGGGCTAGGCGGCAGGGCGGCTCGTGGCTTCGTGCACTGGGGATAGGTCCGAGAGTAGAAGGTGTGCCCGCCAAGTGTATCTGTGTGGCCCGGTACGGCATGTGCTGCCTAAACGCGCGGTGATTCTGCCTGGGCGCTGAGTCACGTGAGTGTGAGTGCATCTGTCTGCGTTGTGTGAACGCTGTTCCTCTGGAAATTTGTATCTCCGCCCGGCTCTCCTGGGAGCCTGCACGTGGGCCGTCTTTTTATGAGATTTGTAAGACTCTGCAGAATTTATTGGGCATGAGGGAGGTAGGGATTGGGAATGACCCTGTTGTGTAGTTTTCCAAACAGTGGCTGAGTGCCTTTTCCTAAAGGAAGACTATAAGGAATTAAAAGAGAAATAAATAAGGCTTGGACGAGCCCGAGTCCAAATTTATCTGCCTTTGGTCCTTGAAACAAATTAACAAGGGGCACAAAGAGTTTCTTTCACAGTATCTGTGCCATTGACAAGGCCAGTGGTTATCAAGAGATTAGCAATTTAGAAGGGAAAAGATAACCTTTTCCATGCACTTAAGCAACAAGCATTAACTATGAACTAGCAGACGGTACAAAGATCGTTAAGGCATAATCCCTGCTCTCACACCCCTGCCACCAGTCCTCATCTCCTCTGCACACATGAGTCCTAACCCTCTCTTCCAAACAATCTCTGCCCATGTCCATCCATCAGAAACCATCCACAGCTCTCACAGTCCAAATGCCTGAGCGTGGCATCTAAGGCTTCCACAGAGAGGCCTCTACTTTTCCCACTGTTCCCCATCAAGAGCCCCTGCTTCAGCCTCTCCCATCGTCCCTTGTCAAGCCCTGGGCCCTCATACTCCTAACTGCTCACGCCTCACTCAGCTAAATTTGACAAGTTCTGTGTTGAACTAGGACTCCAAGCCTTCCCTAACGTCTCCAGCCCTCCATAAACACACTGTCATTTAAGTCTTTACTAAATTTGTTACAATATCACTTCTGTTTTACATTTTGGGTTTTGGGCCACAAAGCACATGGGATCTTAGCTCCCTGACCAGGGATCCGACCCACACCCCCTGCATTAGAAGGCGAAGTCTTAACCACTGGACCGCCAGGGAAGTCCCAATGCCTGTTTCTTAGGGAACACTATGATACTTTGTTATAGTAAATACATAACAGTAAACAGAGTAACTACTTGTTGAAGCTAAGGAACAAGAAGTAAAACAAGACTTCTTTCTCTTGCACTTCCTACTTCTGTTTATAAATCCATCCCAAAACAATTCAAAACAGCAGGAATTGTTATTCATTTAAAAAAAGATTTTGAGCTTCTTGAAGTCAAGGACCCTGTCTTTATTCAACCCCCCTCACACACCTTAGCTCCAAGCACACACCTAAGTATTTAAGGCCTGTGATGACTAGAATAAGATGAATTCTCGTCCCAAAATATCATGAAATTTGTGTACAGATTACTGACCCCTGACATTAAAAAAAAAAACGGAAAGAAAGAAAGAAAAAGAGGGGAGAAAGAAAAGGAGGGGAGAAAATAGAGGAAAGTCCCAGGATTTGAAGTCACTGTTAAAGAGAAGTAATGAGAAATGAAGCAGAGCACCACAGTAATTAAAATGTAAGCCAGAGGGGAAAAGTATGTTCTTATATAAACTTCATTCGTAGGCAACACCCCTCCCTCCCCACGTTTTTTCAAGGTTGAAAAGTACACCCCCCTGTAAAAAAAAAAAAAAAAAAAAAAGAGAGAGAGAGAGAGAGAATCCTGGAGGCGCCAGGCTGTGGGCTGAGGGGAGCCAGCTGTGGGTTTTAAAAGCGACAGAGGCAGGAGGGCCAGCTCTGAAGCCAAACAGATCCGAGTTCGAATCCCCCCTGCTTACCATCTGTGTGACTTTGGACGAGTTGGTTAACTTCCATGCCTTGGTTTCCCCATCTGGAAAATGGGCATGATATGATAACTCTTACCTCCTGGGTTGCTGGGAGGACTGGATAATACCCCTAAGACGCCTGGCACAGTGCCTGACGCACAGTGAGTGCTCAGTTCAATCAGTGGTCATCTGTCAACGGACTGTCCCCAGCACCCGCTGCTCCCAGAGCACGCTTGCTGCCTCATCGCCAAAGCCAATGACTC
This sequence comes from Physeter macrocephalus, assembly GCF_002837175.3. NCBI lineage: Eukaryota > Metazoa > Chordata > Mammalia > Artiodactyla > Physeteridae > Physeter > Physeter macrocephalus. The sequence continues at coordinate 66,834,920 of NC_041233.1, forward strand.
CACGTGCCCTTCGGGTGCGGGGTAGACTGAGCCCACAGGGACTTCCCTCTCGCCCAGGGGAAGCCTGCCGCAGCCCGTTCTCCCGGGGAGAGAAAAAGCCCGACCCCCACGCCGGCATAAGCCGGGCCCATCTCTCAGGGGGAACCCGGGAGCTCGAGGGACAGGGACAGGGGGAGCGGACCGCCCGGCAGCTTGCTGGAGTAGCGCCGGGCCCGGTGAGAGGGCGACCACGCACCTGTCCCGGCGCTCCCTGCGCGAGCAGCCTCCCGCAGCCCGCTCCCGCCCTCGCCGCTCGCACCCTCGGCTCCACCGGCTTCACCTCTGCAGCTGCCCGCACTTCAAGACTCCGCCGGCGCTGCTGCAGCGTCGCGCCCTGATGACGCAACCGGCGCCCGGGGTGACGAGCGCAGCCGAGAACCAGCCAATTCCGGGAGGGCCAGGGCTGGGGCTAGGCGGCAGGGCGGCTCGTGGCTTCGTGCACTGGGGATAGGTCCGAGAGTAGAAGGTGTGCCCGCCAAGTGTATCTGTGTGGCCCGGTACGGCATGTGCTGCCTAAACGCGCGGTGATTCTGCCTGGGCGCTGAGTCACGTGAGTGTGAGTGCATCTGTCTGCGTTGTGTGAACGCTGTTCCTCTGGAAATTTGTATCTCCGCCCGGCTCTCCTGGGAGCCTGCACGTGGGCCGTCTTTTTATGAGATTTGTAAGACTCTGCAGAATTTATTGGGCATGAGGGAGGTAGGGATTGGGAATGACCCTGTTGTGTAGTTTTCCAAACAGTGGCTGAGTGCCTTTTCCTAAAGGAAGACTATAAGGAATTAAAAGAGAAATAAATAAGGCTTGGACGAGCCCGAGTCCAAATTTATCTGCCTTTGGTCCTTGAAACAAATTAACAAGGGGCACAAAGAGTTTCTTTCACAGTATCTGTGCCATTGACAAGGCCAGTGGTTATCAAGAGATTAGCAATTTAGAAGGGAAAAGATAACCTTTTCCATGCACTTAAGCAACAAGCATTAACTATGAACTAGCAGACGGTACAAAGATCGTTAAGGCATAATCCCTGCTCTCACACCCCTGCCACCAGTCCTCATCTCCTCTGCACACATGAGTCCTAACCCTCTCTTCCAAACAATCTCTGCCCATGTCCATCCATCAGAAACCATCCACAGCTCTCACAGTCCAAATGCCTGAGCGTGGCATCTAAGGCTTCCACAGAGAGGCCTCTACTTTTCCCACTGTTCCCCATCAAGAGCCCCTGCTTCAGCCTCTCCCATCGTCCCTTGTCAAGCCCTGGGCCCTCATACTCCTAACTGCTCACGCCTCACTCAGCTAAATTTGACAAGTTCTGTGTTGAACTAGGACTCCAAGCCTTCCCTAACGTCTCCAGCCCTCCATAAACACACTGTCATTTAAGTCTTTACTAAATTTGTTACAATATCACTTCTGTTTTACATTTTGGGTTTTGGGCCACAAAGCACATGGGATCTTAGCTCCCTGACCAGGGATCCGACAACCCACACCCCCTGCATTAGAAGGCGAAGTCTTAACCACTGGACCGCCAGGGAAGTCCCAATGCCTGTTTCTTAGGGAACACTATGATACTTTGTTATAGTAAATACATAACAGTAAACAGAGTAACTACTTGTTGAAGCTAAGGAACAAGAAGTAAAACAAGACTTCTTTCTCTTGCACTTCCTACTTCTGTTTATAAATCCATCCCAAAACAATTCAAAACAGCAGGAATTGTTATTCATTTAAAAAAAGATTTTGAGCTTCTTGAAGTCAAGGACCCTGTCTTTATTCAACCCCCCTCACACACCTTAGCTCCAAGCACACACCTAAGTATTTAAGGCCTGTGATGACTAGAATAAGATGAATTCTCATCCCAAAATATCATGAAATTTGTGTACAGATTACTGACCCCTGACATTAAAAAAAAAAACGGAAAGAAAGAAAGAAAAAGAGGGGAGAAAGAAAAGGAGGGGAGAAAATAGAGGAAAGTCCCAGGATTTGAAGTCACTGTTAAAGAGAAGTAATGAGAAATGAAGCAGAGCACCACAGTAATTAAAATGTAAGCCAGAGGGGAAAAGTATGTTCTTATATAAACTTCATTCGTAGGCAACTCTTCTGCAACACCCATTGCACAAGAGTTTACAGTATTTGGAGGAGATGTGGATTGCAGTGCACAGATTACTAAATGAGAACTGTTTTGGAAGCAAGTGACACCCTTGGCAGTCTTTTATCAACAGAACCACAATAATTTATAGTAATCCATATCCAATCTAGTCAGCCAAGGTGGAGCAACAAGGACTGAAGGACTGAATTTACTCTCCTGCTAAGACGACAACAACAATAAAAAAAAATTTTTTTTTAAAAAAAGCAAAATATATAAAACAGCAAGCGGTGCAGGACAGTGGTCCATAAGGGAAAGGAAATGAATGAGGTTAAGCAATATGATTGCCTCAGCCTACTGCCTAGAAAGAGTTGCCAGGCTATAGTGCAGACAGGGGTAATCCAGGAAGAGCTAGTCAGACCTTCTGAGTCGAGAAGTTAGAACTGGGAGATCAGGAAGGCCAAAACAGCTGGAATTGGGAGTAGAGTACCAGAGAGGTGTGCCTGTTCCCACAAGGCAGAGTGAAAAGATAACCAGTGAACATATGGGACCAGGAATAAGGCCTGATCCTGGCCCCCAGACCAGAAAATCCCATAATTCGCAACTCAAAAAGTCTTACCTCAGTAGTGGGGTAAAATTAACCCTAGAGTTAAACTTCTGTGGTCCTACCTAACAAATCTTAAAAGGCAGCCCCCAAAGGATCAAACTTCACAAGAACAAAATATCCCAAAACAAAGTACAAGAATACTTAAAGGATATCAAAAATATCTAGCACCCAACAACGTAAAATTCACAATGTTACTCTTCCAATCAAAAATCATCAGGGATGCAAAAGGAAGCAGGAAAGAATGAACCACAATGAGGAGAAAAATTAATTAATTGAAAGAGTCCCAGAAATGACAGAGATGATAGAATTGGTAAATAAGGACACTAAAAAATACTTACAGCTATGTTCTGTAAGTCCAAGAAAGTAGAGGAAAGATTGAGTTAAGTAGAGATGTGGAAATCTTAAAAAAGACCCAAGTCAAACATCTAGATATTATAAAACCATTGTCTGAGATTTTTAACACACACACATGCACACATCACTTGTACAGGATGAACAGCAAGTTAGACGTTACTGGAAAAAAAAAAGAGATTAAAGAACCAGAAAATATTGCAATAGAAACTATCCAAAATGATACACAAATAGAAAAAAGTAAAGACTGAAAATAAAAATGAACAGAGTATCAGTGAGCTTAATATATGTGCAAGTGGCATCCCTGAAGAAAAGGAGAAATATCAGAAATAGGCCATATTTGAAAAAATAATGGCTGAAAACTTCCCATTTTGATTAAAACTATAAATTCACAAATCCAAGAAGCTAGAAACTATCCAAAATGAAACACAAATAGAAAAAAGTAAAGACTGAAAATAAAAATGAACAGAGTATCAGTGAGCTTAATATATGTGCAAGTGGCAATCCCTGAAGAAAAGGAGAAATATCAGAAATACATATTTGAAAAAATAATGGCTGAAAACTTCCCATTTTGATTAAAACTATAAATTCACAAATCCAAGAAGCTCAACAAACTCTAAGTAGAAACAAGAAGAAAACTACACCAAAGAACATCTCAATTAAATTGCTTACAACCAGCGATAAAGTGAAAAATCTTAAAAACAGAGGAAAAAAGACACATTACAGTGCAGAGGAACAAAGATAAGAATATTAGGAGACTTCTCATCAGAAATATGCAAATGAGAAGACAGTGAAGCAGCATCTTTAAAGTACTCAAAAAGAAAACTGTCAGTTTAGGATTCTTTCCCCAAACATGTATTTCAAACACAAGACAAAATAAAGACTTATCTGACACACAAAAGCTGAAAGAATTCACCACCAGCAGACACTACAAGAAATGTTAAAAGAAACTCCTTCAGGCAGAAAGAAAATACAGCCAGATGGAAATTTGAATCTACATAAAGGAATTAAGAGCTCAAGAAATCATAAATCTGTAGGTAAATAATTTTTTTCCCTTTTTTTTTTTTATTTTTTTTTATTTATTTATTTTTTTGTGGTACGCGGGCCTCACACTGTTGTGGCCTCTCCCATTGCGGAGCACAGGCTCCGGACGCGCAGGCTCAGCGGCCATGGCTCACGGGCCCAGCCGCTCCGCGGCATGTGGGATCTTCCCAAACCGGGGCGCGAACCCGGTTCCCCTGCATCGGCAGGCGGACGCGCAACCACTGCGCCACCGGGGAAGCCCTTTTTTCCCTTTTAAAACTCTTTTAAAAGATAATAGCTTAATGCAAAAATAAAAACAATATTTTGGGGGGGGGTCATAATATATGTAGAAATAAAATGTATGATGACAGCACAACATCCAGAAAGGGGGAAGTACCTGTTGTTGTAATATTCTTATACTAAGCATAACGTGGTATAATATACTTGAAGGTAAACTGTGATAAGTTAAAGATGTATACTCCAACTCTTAAAACAACTGCCATAAAAGTAAAACATAGAGTTGTAGCTAATACATCAACGAAGAAAATAAAGCAGAATCATTAAAAAAAAAAAAAGTCACTTTAATCCAAAGGAAGGCAGTAAATGAGGAGAAAGAAAAATGGATTGATAAAGAAAAAACACATAGCAAGATGGTAGATTTAAATTCATGCATATAAGTAATCACCCCAGTTGAAAGGCAAAGATTGCCAGACTGGAGAAAAAAGCAAGAACCAACTGTATGTCATCTATAAAAAGAAAAAAAAATCACTTTAAATATAAAGACAAATAAGTTAAACAATTGAAAAACAATGTACCATGCTAATGATAATCAGAAGAAATATGGGTGGTTATATTAATATCATACAAAGTAGATTTCAATACAAAGAATATTACCAGAAATAAAGAGGATCATTTCATAATGATAAAGGAGTCAATCCCTCAAGGGGAAAAAACAATTCTAAATATTTATGCATCTAGTACAAAGCTTCCAAATATATGAATCAAAAACTGACAGACTTTCAGGGAGAAATAGAAAAATCCATGATTATAAACAGCAATTTCAGCACCTCTCTTTCCATAACTGAGCAAGTAGGCAGAAAATCAGTAAAGATATACAAGGTTTGTACAATACTATCAACCAACTTGGCCTAATTGACGTTTATAGAACAGTACACCCATAGATAGAATATCATTTTTTCAAGTGAATACGGAACGTGTCTTGGTAAAACTTGCCATAAAACAAGTCTCAATAGATTTATAAGGATTCAAATCACATAAGACATACTCTGACCACAATGGAAATTAGAAATCATTAACTTAGAGGTATCTGGAAAATCCCCAAATATTTGGAAACTAACATGCTTGTAAAAAACAAAAACAGACAAAAAAACACCCCACCGTTTAAAGAATAAATAAATAAGAATGAAAATTAGAAAGTATTTTGAACTGAATGATGGTGAAAACACCCCTTATAAAGGCTGGGACTCAGCACCTTGAAATACCACCCTGAGATCAGTGATTTGAGTTGAGACCTGTCTTCTTTTCTAATACAAATATATTAGTGCTATAAACTTCTCACTAAGTTTTGCTTCAGCTACATCCGTCACATTGTGACATGTGCTTTCTTTTCTCTGCAAGAATATTATGAGGAACAGTGTCAACTGACTTGCCGAAATCCAATGATGAAATATCTATGACATGCCCTGATCTCAAATACAACAATTACTCCATCAAAAACTTTTAAAGGATATAAAGTTGGGCCTGACTTACTCTTACTGAATCTATGCTGTTCTCATCATCCACTTTCCTCTAGATTTGTTTTCTTCATTCATTTATTTAATAAATATGTATCGAACACCTACTGCCTGCCAGGCAGCATAGGATTAAGATAGCCTAGGAGACTTACACAACTGTTTGATAATTGTGTCCCCAAAGATTCAAAAATCAGCATCAAGTTCAGTAGCCTGTGGCTTCTACAACTCAGTTGACTTGGGGCAGGCAATGAGACCTGTCTGTCCAATATCCATTCCTTGAGGGTTCCTGGCTATTAGAAGCCTGATTTTATTCAGAGTGATCTCTTGCCCAACCCCGAGAAAAGAGTGAATCAAAGTATCTGAGTTAATTATGATAATCTTGTTCTCTAATATTCTAACTGTCCCCTGCAGCCAAGATGGTCTTATGACCCAGTTCTGGGCAGTGACACCTAAGAGAAAATCAAACTTGAGGATTTCTGGAGAAGTGTTTCTTTGCTGGTAAAAGGGAACAGATACAGCTGGCACTGCTTCTTTTTCACTTTTTTTTCCCCATTTGCTCTGTAATTTAATGTCCAGACCCCACGTTACCAATCACACACCTCTGGATTTTAAGCCACTGAAATCTTTTTTTCTGTTACAGACAAATTGCATTCCTGACTCATATTTAATTTTTAAGCACAGTTATTCCGGCTGCTAGAATAACTCAAACATATGGGAGAAAAAGCGCATTGAGAAATAGTCCCTGCCAGTATATCACTCTGGGGGGTGGCAATGGACGTGACCTTGGAGCTTGCCATTTAGAACGTACCTTAGGCCAGAAGAGAATGGAATCCCCTCTGACTCACTTTTACCACATGTGTGACAGAACAGGTACTTCAATTTGACTGAAAACTGCTTCATAGTAGATTAAGCCAAAAACTTCACATAAGCCAAGCAGGAGGCATTCATGCTTCTGGGAGAGCTGGCTTGGCATCTTCTACTGCGTGGGCTGTATGACAAAGCTGATCCACCCACCCCAGTAAGCAAGGCCAGTGGGAACTAGTTAGGGTTCCAGGCTTTCAGCCACAAGCAGGGCCTCAGGGCAGGGCACCAGCTCTAGAGTTGGAAGCAGGGCACTGAATCAGTAACTGCTAGAGCTGGGTAATTAAGAAATTAGCTTCCAAGTCAATTTCTTTTGTTTACAACTGTTAGCTCATTCTTAAAAAGGAGAGTTATTTTTCCTTCTCCTAGGAGTGTAGCCAGGCTCTGTGGTTTAAGTCCTGAGGTTCTGTTGAAAGAGGCTAAACCATTGCCATTAGCAGCCTTTTTGTTACTGAAAGACAAAAAATGGGAAACTATTGGCTGTCGTTGGTCACCAGGGGAGACAAAACCTGAACGGGCCTTCACTTTCTCTGTGGAATCAAGCTAGATTGTGTGACAGGGAGAGGTTGTCTGAGAGGGTAGAGGCCAGGAAGGCCCAGGCGCTGAGAAGGGGCTCCGGATCGAGGGCTCTGCTTATGGATCTGATTGGAGATGGCTCCAATGTAGGCCCTAGAGGTGGCAGATCTTCAGAAGGAGGGTGAATCATGACAAGTTTTGGAAACTGCAATGAAGATCCAACAGCATCTGTCACAGAGAATAACAGAGGTGACCAACATTAGATAAGGTGATGGGAAGGGCCTCTCTAAGGGAGGAGCAGCTACCCTGAGGCTGGGGTGTGAGAAGGATATGAAAGGAGACCAGGAAAGATCTTTCCAGAAAGAGGGAACTATACCTGCCAAAGCCCTGAAGGAGGACAGAGCTTGGCAGAGAGAAGTGAACAAAGGCCAGTGCAGGCTGGAGGGAGTGAGGGGGATGTGGCGGAGGGAGGGGCTGGGAAGACAGAAGGGGCCAGATAGGGCAGGGCTTTTGAAGCCGTACTAAGAAGTTTGAAAAATAGAAATAAAATGGTGACGCATCATAAATGTCGTGGCGGAATCCACATGCCCTTTTCCTTATAAAGATTACAAAAGAATGCATCAAAACAAACCCAGGTTTGTGGACCTGGACAGCCCAGAAGGAGGAGAAATGGGCATTGATTCAGGAGCTGTGATGTAGACAGGGGCCTACCTGCTGCAAACTGGCCTCAGAGAACCTAGGCAAGAGGTAAGTACATTTTGTAAGCTGCCACTTACTGGGCACTTACTATGAGCCAGGCACTGTTCTAGTACTTCATAGGCATTATCTCAAGCAATCCTTTGTATCAGGCTTGGTGCTGTGTGAAAAATAGCCTGTGCCAGACAGCCGCTAGTGGACTTTAATACAGAATTCTACTTAGAAAGGTCTTAGAAGAACTGAAAGGACAAAAGGGGATAGAATGGCAGCCTAGAGATTAGCAACAATGGAAGATCACTACCCTCCCTAGGGCTGGAGTGACAAAGCCAGGTGCTAACAGAGCCACTAGGCAACAGCTGGGACCAAGGAGAGAGGGGCTGCCTAGAGGGAGCCAAAATCACAGAGCTGCCACCACTGGAGATGCCCCCTGAGAAAGACGGGGGATACCCTCCCTGGCTTTTACCTCTTTCTGGCCTCGTCTGCCAGCCCCCCTACTGGCTGAAGCAAACTGCAGGGGAATCTAAGGAATGAATTTGCAGGGGGCTACCTCCCCCACCCACCCAGCCCCTCCCCAGACATAGAGTAGAGCACAGAAGGATGGGGATTGGATCTGAGAGCAAATAGGCAAATAAGGTACCCATCCTCCCAGCAGCCCCATGAGCTAGGAACTATTATTACCCTGATTTTCCATATGGGAAAACTGAGGCACAGGGAGAGGTTAGGTGAATTTGGTATGTGGAAGAACCCTGATTTGAATTCAGATCCATCTGATTCTAGAACCCAAACATGTAACTGATAGCGTTACTCAGCCAGCATAGGTGAGACCCTGGGAGTTAGGACTGGGCCACCAGATCCCAGGTCTGAAAAGCTTATCTTTATGTTAAACCCCACTCCATGAAGGAGCTGAGGGTAGTGACACTAAGAGGTGGTTGGCTTAAAAACTAAGCTGCTGCTAGTTGGGACATCAGTGGACTAACCCTGAGTCCTTCCAGCAGAATGTCTGAGAGTTGTGACAGGGCTTTGGAGCCCGACAACCTGGGTTCCAATCATGGTCTGCCATCTACCAGCTGTGTGACCCTGAGAAAGTTATTTAACCTCTCTGAGCCCCCAGATTCTCTCATTTTAAAAGTGGATTTGCTAATGTTCACTTACTGGGTTATTTTAAGGTAAAATGGAATAATTTATACAGATAATTAGCATATTGCCTACCACATGGTGAGATTTACTAGATAGTAGCTATTATTATGATTGTTGTTAGTCTCCTCTTGCGTAGACTCTGGAGACAAAAGAGAGGTCCTATTCCTTTGAGCTTGAATCCTAGTGAAGAATTTGTCCTAAAATCTTTGGAACTCATATCAACCATTAAGTTTACTTTGTTCTGGGAAGAATGTCTCTGTATCAGTCAGGATGGGCTAGGTTATGATTCAGTAACAAATGTCTCAGAGTCTTGAGACAACAAAGTTTATTTGCCTATGCTACATGGAAACTGCAGGTTATTACAGGGGCTCTGCTTATAAGGCCAGTAAGGGAGCCTCCGTCTCGACACTTACTTCCTTGATTGCTGAGGCTGGGACCAGAGAGTATAGTGAACCATGTACTGGCTCTAAATCCACACATCACTTCTGTTCCCATTTCATCATATAAAGCAGGAGAGTGAAGCAAGAGGTGGTGTAATCCCACCATGTGCCCCAAACAAGGTAACTAAACATTTAGGAACAACCCTAATGACTATCAGAACAGCCTCAGTGAAACTTCTGGTTGGGCTGGATAAAGCAAAGGCCCCAATCTGGAATGAAGGCATTCAGGAGCCTCTAACAGGCCAGACTACCCTGTATGACATCACAAAAGTTTGTCCTTGTTGTGCCTAGAATTGCATCTCCAAAGACATTGTCTTTTAGGAAAAACTTTTCTTCCTAAATATTGCTTAAGACCGCTTCTCTGAAAACCGCTGTTGGTTCTTGGAACATATGATCCAACATGGTTTGTGGAGCTGAGATGCTGACTGTAAACAAAGCATCTTGTCTTCTGGGAGCGGGATCCTAATGTAGGCTACATTCTTCATGCCCAGACGTACCCGGGACCTTGCTTCCACTGTTGTATAACCTGATGTCAGATTATTGCATGCTGATGGCTTGTGGAGCAAGTTCAAGCTCTGAATGTAAGCCTTTCCTCAGCTTTCACAACCCCATGTCCTGCTGGATTTCTTTCTACCTACCTGAATGTTCTTTCTTGGCATTTTTGCTGGTTCAAAGCCCTCCTTCACTCTCATTCCACACTCTGTCCTTAGCAGACCAGGAACCTAGGCGTCATTCTTAACTTCTTCCCACATCCAATCGAATACTAACTTCTGGCAATTTTACCTTCTAGATAGCTTTAAACTCATCATCTTTTGATCTTCCTCTCTACTTAAACTGTCTTATTCCAGGCCACCACCATCTTCCCTGGGCGGCACAACAGCTTACTACCCGGACTCCTCATGTCTGCTTTCTACCCACCGCCCTCCCAAACACCCCACATATCAGCCAGGATGAACATTTGAAAGTACAACACTGACAATGTCAAACACCCCCATTTCTCTGCCTGATCCCCACTCCAACGGATTAAAATCTTTTCAATTATTCCTTATAGTTTTTAGAACTGCCAATGCCTGGCACATTCCACCCTTGTTAATCTCACCACCCTCATCTCCTCCCACTTGCCCTCTTTTTCTCCAACTTCAGTCACCCGTTCTTTCAATCCCCAAGAAAAATGGGCTCTACTCTTCCATTGCAAAAACTGCTTTCTCTGCCAGCAGAGAGATCCTTTTTTCTCTCCAACTCATGCTTCATAACGGAGCTCAGATCTCACCTCCTCATGAAAAACTTTTTGACCTTCAGACTAAGGCAGGCCCCGTATCATATGCTTCTTCCCCGGGGGACTTATCACAATTATAATTGAATGTTAATTAATTGTAGAATTAGCCATTTAAGATCTGCCTCTCCCTCTTGAATGTCCATCTTGATTTCTCCCATTCCTTTCCTTTGTATTCCTAGCACCTAACAGTACCTTGTACAATACAGATTCTTAAGACCTACTTGTCAAATGTCTAAATACAACATGGTTAACTAACTATTAACAAAGGAGGGTGTGAATCGCTATGACAACTGTCAAGAGTCCTGGACAAGGGGAGCTCTAGGAACAGAAGTATTCAAGGAGAGATATAGGAACCTAGAGTTTTTGGGGCTCAGGACTCACGGGTCTTGGGGAAGGCATGTATCCAAGCTTGACAGGGAGATAGGAAGCAGATTTCCCATTCCTCTCCCACCCCAACTTCCTGAGCCAGAGTAGAGGGAAGAACATAATACAAGGGAGAACAGGAGCCCAACTCTCCAGTGGTAACCAGCAACACAGTGGGAGGTGGTCCACAATGGATAAGAACACCACAATTAAGAACAAGGCAAAGCACACTAGTGCCCAATACACTTGAAGGAAGGAATTTGAAAATACTTGAAAGGGAAAGCTAGACATGGCTGGAGACAGACTTATTTTTATTTTTCTTCCCTCAGAATCAGTCTTTGTCAAAAAAGAAAACAATGTTCATGAAGGGGACAAGGAGAAACAGGACTACTCTGCATTTATTCTTTTTCTAATGAGTTCAAAGTAAGCTAGAAACTTACTTATTAAGTCTAATTGAAAGGAAGATCAATTGAAGTTCAGCGGAGGCTCATTTTTAGAATACTTTTAAATAAATTTACTTTCATTACTTTTGGGGACATAGAAGCTCTAAGATTTTCTTTTGGAAAATTATTCTCCTGGGTATTCTAAACATACTCCTTAAAACTGTCTCTGGCTTTTAACTTACAGATTTCCCAAAAGAAAATTTTTCCAAAGTAAAGAGTGTTATCAACCCAGTTTCCAATTATCTAAATTGCCTGATATAAAGTGAAACCTGAATAAGCATGATGCAGCTGACTGTGGTTTTAACCAGATATTTTCTGATGGTCATCATCATATTATTCCTTAAAATATTTGAAATGTATTAGAAGGATGACCTCCAACGTGAGAGTAAGATATTAGAAAACAGGCTTTCCATAATTGAGGGTCACAGGGTGCAATCCTCTCTCCCAGCCCCGCTTTGTTATTCCGCTGTCTTGGCGGGGGATTAAGTCTGACCCTTCACTCAGTTAGGATGACTTACACCTCACCTGTTCCTGTTGCATATCCAGTTCTGCTTAGGAGATGGCAAAACATTTTCCCCTTTATCAAATTATTTTACGCTTACTTTTTCTAGAGGCTTTCTGTTCTGGTCGAGGGTTCCTACTTCACCTCTATCTATGAATTTAGCCCACATACATGAATTGTAGAATTCCTAGTAACCACTATAGGCTATGGGTGGGATTACACAAACCTTAATATCCACAATGTTGGTTTTTCTATAGATTATTTATAAGTGATTTTCTTAGAGAATAGTCTGTCTAAATTTCTAGGCCACCTGCTCATTAACTGTTGATGATATTGGGTTGTCCAAAAAGTGCCTTCGGTTTTTAAGTAAAAATAAAAGACAGGTTTTTTCATTTTCACCAAGAACTTTATTGAACAACATATTCACCCTTTTGTTCCACTACCTTCTGCCACTTTTCAGGCAACTTCATAATTCCACCTTCCCAAAACTTTTTATCTTTTTGAGCAAAGAACTGTTCCAGGTTCCTTTTACAGTCTTCCAAGGAATTGAAATTTTTTCCATTAAGAAAATTTTGTAAAGACTGAAATAAATGGAAATCCAAAGGTACAATGTCTGGTGAATACGGCAGATGAATCAGAACTTCCCAGGCAAGGTGTAACAGCTTTTGCCTGGTCATCAAAGAAACATGCGGTCTTGCATTATCCTGATGGAAGATCATGCGTTTTCTGTTGACTAATTCTGGACGCTTTTCATCGAGTGCCACTTTCAGTTGGTCTAATTGGGAGTGGTACTTGTTGGAATTAATCATTTGGTTTTCCGGAAGGAGCTCATAATAGGGGACTCCCTTCCAATCCCACCATATACACAACATCACCATCTGTGGATGAAGACCGGCCTTTGCTGTGGTTGGTGGTGGTTCATTTCGCTTGCCCCATGATCTCTTCCGTTCCACATTATTGTACAGTATCCACTTTTCATCGCCCATCACAATTTGGTTTTTTGTTTGTTTTAACATCTTTATTGGAGTATAATTGCTTTACAATGGTGTGTTAGTTTCTGCTTTCTAACAAAGTGAATCAGCTATAACACACGGAAAGGTCAGGGAATGGACAAAAATGTATTTGGAGATACTTGAGCTGAGACCTCAGCCATCTCATCTTTGGATTTTTTTTTTTAATGCTTTACAGAGAAGCATATATTTTTTTATTAACAGTGCAGCAATATCTATAATGACTGAGAGGATCTGCCAAAAGAATAAAGCCTCCTACCCACCCCCCCCCAAAAAAAAATCTTAAACAAATTGTGTGGATGGACCTAGAGTCTGTCATACGGAGTGAAGTAAGTCAGAAAGAGAAAAACAAATAACGTATGCTAACACATATATAAGGAATCTAAAAAACAACAAACAAAAAAAATGGTTCTGAAGAACCTAGGGGCAGGACAGAAATAAAGACTCAGATGTAGAGAATGGACTTGAGGACATGGGGAGGGGGAAGAGTAAGCTGGGACAAAGTGAGAGTGTGGCATGGACATATAAACACTACCAAATGTAAAATAGATAGCTAGTGGGAAGCAGCCACATAGCACAGGGAGATCAGCTCGGTGCTTTGTGTCCACCTAGAGGGGTGGGATAGGGAGGGTGGGAGGGAGATGCAAGAGGGAGGAGATATGGGCATATATGTATATGTACAGCTGATTCACTTTGTTATAAAGCAGAAAGTAACACACCATTGTAAAGCAATTATACTCCAATAAAGATGTTAAAAAAATAATAGTTACAATAATAAAATTATCTACTTGGTCAATAACCTCACTTTATAAACCACGGTGACTCTTAGCCAAATTCAAATTAAGCAGAGTAGTCAGCTGGCTCTCCTCTGCACGTGGCATGCAATCTGTTCTTATTCACAAAACCAAAGGTGGCACAAATAGGAGTCCTGTTATTAATCAGGCATGTGCTTCACGGTTTTACAACATGGCTGCCATTCAGACACATCCAAAATGATAATTATTCTGAGCCATTAATTACAGCTGGGCAAACTATATTATGCAGAACTGTGAAGGGTCTTGGAATGTTGAGTATAAAACTCAATCTATGGTTTTAATCTGTGTGTGCCCCATTTTCCTCATCTGCAAAACACGTCTAATAGTACATACTTTATAGGGTTAATGTGAGGATTACGAGTTAAAATATATAGGGCTCTAGGACAGTGCCTGGTGCCTAGTGGGAACTATATAATGTTTGCAGTCATGATAAGAATCCCCAGGAGAACGTGTAATCCTCTAAAAGGAAGGCTGCATTTGACCCGACAACCGTCAATCCCCCTTGCTTTCACAGGTCATAAGTGATAAATGTGGTCTTTGAGAATCACAGGCTTGCCCAGCTCCAACTCAACAAATGTTCCTTTTCCAGTTAGAAAGTTTCTAGAATTTTCCTTTGATAACCATGTTATAGACTGAGTCAGTAAAGTCTTTAAAGCAGTAGTTCCTAACTTTGTAGAATCAGGGAACACTCTGAGAGTGTAATGAAACTCTAGACTTCCTCCTGATTAAAAAAAAAAAATGTACATGTAAAAGTTTGCATTCCATTTCAGGGGGCTCATAACCGCCCCCCCACCATGATCATTCACGGACCCCAGATTAAGAATCAGTGTTTGAAAGCATGGCTTGGAAGAGAGCCACCTTTGGATCTTGTTCTTTTAAGAATGTCTGAAACAAAATGAGACAGAAACACGTACTTGCACATTGTAAAGGAAGTATTAACTACTGTTAGCCAAGGAGGTTGATAAATAAGGGGCTCTGGTGAGGATAAAGGTGATGAAAGAGGAGGAGAGTGAAGAGGAGAACACGAGGGGGAGGAGGAGTCACCCCAAATGGATCAAAGTTGATAAACTAAATGTACACTTTTACCTTTAAGTGAACCAAGTATGCACACTGCTTGGAACTGGAACTTACAGTATGGCTGTAATTATTGGCAACTCTGGAGGCAGTTTATCTGATTGTATCAAAGCTTTCTTTTAAACCTCAAACAGGTAAAATATTATCACTGGGGCTCTTCACCCCCTGTTCAATGACTGAGATACAAAAGAAATGCTAATTATGGGAATTGAGCTGTGAATTTTGAGTGACCCTAGGGACAAAGTGATTATCTGGTTGTCTTAAGTTGCGGGAAATTTATTAGGGGGTTTTACGATTACATTAACTGATTTTTACCTTAAGTGCTCCACCTGGAGAAGCATTAAAGTCTCCTGATAAGGAATGATTTCAAAGAGGTAATGGCATTGGCCAGAAGACTTTTTTTTTTGGTGAGTCAGGGGTACTGTGAGGAGAAAGCCCAAGTGAGGTGGATGTGTCCTGCTGGGGCCATGTGATGGGCTTGGCACTTTGACTAGGGCTCACTAGAGCCCCTACTCATCTCCCATTTCCGACAGTGATGAATGCCAGAGACCAAAGAGGAAGAATAATATATTTACAACAAAGGTCATAGAATGAGGTCAAGGACCCAGTTACATTTCTACCCCATTATGATCTTAGATTGCATCCCTGCCTCTAAAAGCCAAACATCTTCTCAGGATCTGTGAGCGGTGACATGCTCTTACCCGTGCTGACCTCTGTTCCCTTGTCTTCTACCGTCTCCCCTACCCCAAAACCTCCACTTTGCCCCAGTCCCCAAGGCCATCTCTTTGTTCTTGGACCATCCCAAGCTCACCCCTGGCTCAGGGCTTCTGTATTTATTGTCCTCTCTGCCAGGAACATTCCTTCTCTAGATATTTGCATGGCTGACTCATTCTCATGTTTCAGTCTGAGCTCAGTTAGCAACTTTTCTGTCCCCTGCTTTGGCACTTTCCTTCATACTGTCCTATTTTATTTATAGCACTTATCACTGTCTGAAAGTAATCTCTTGATTTATTTTCTTCATATTGTCAGTCTTCCCCATTAGACTGTGAGCTCCATGAGAGCGGGGATCGTCTATGTCTTGATCACTGCTGCAGCCCCCCAGGCTTAGCAGAGGGAGAGCACTAGAAATACATTTGGTGGGTAAAGGAATGAATGATCATCATAATAGCTACATTTATTGAGCTTTTCCTCTGTACCAGGCACAGGGCAGCAAATACTCTCTCACTGAATTCTCACAGCAACCCTCCAAGGTAGATATTTCTTATCCCCACGGTACAGATTAGGTTTCAGAGAGTTTATGTGGCTTTTCCAATGTCAAAGCAAGCAAGTAACCAAGACCCGATTTGAACCAAGGTATGTGTAACTCCCACGTTACACTCTACATCAGGAGTCAGCATGCTTTTTTCCCATAGAGGGCCAGATAGTAAATATTTAAGGCTTTATGAGCCATATGGTCTCCGTTGCAGAAAGCAACCACGACTATACATATACAAAGGGGCGTGGTAGTGTGCCAGTACAACTCTATTCACAAGCAGTGGGCAGGGTTTGGCCCAGGGGCCATAATTTGCAGATCCCTCCTCTAAATCATCATATTCTATCTGTGCTTTGCTAGAAGGGGCTTAAACAAAAGAGAAGGAGGGGAGTAAAAGAAAAGCATTAAAATGCGTGCCCTTCAAATAAGAAAGACAGCAGGTGGATAAACTAAGTTTAAAAAGGCAAAATAGGTGATGGAGTTCTGATAAGAGTTATGACTCTACTTCTTCAACTTCTCCACTAACTTATAACCATCACTGAGACCACAGGAGAGTTTGATGCAAATACGGTATTCTGTTTGAACCAAGTTTCCATTCATATTGTAATTATCCGTGATTTCACCTGCCAGCACCCTAACAGACCACACATACCCTCCATCCCAAGCAGGCCCAAGATAGGCAAGATTGAAGGATAAAGTATCCCGAGGCGCTGTGACTATTAAAACTCTTCCTCTCTCAACCACCGAGCCTGAAAACTTCAGTCTTTTCTTCTCAAGCAAAGGTATGAGTTTGTTGGCAAGAGGTGAAAGACAAGATATGAATCACAGGTCAGAGCCAGCCCAGAGAAATCTCCCGCAGCCTCATTGAGAAGGTGAACATATTGGTGCCCAGGTGTTTAATCAGAGTGGCTCTCGAGACTGAATATCAGCATTAACGCGAAAGATAAACTCACCAGTCCCTTGAGCCTGGGCTGCAGGGTAAGGGCTGAACTTTGGGAAGATGGGAAGTAGGGACAAAGGTGGTTTCTATAGCGCTTGCCTATGCTGGAGCCTTGGGGCGGCCTCCTCTCTGCCCTGTTTTTCTCTCAGGCAGCCCTAGGGCATTAGAAACACTGTAGACAAAATACTCATTTCTCTCTTACCCTGAAGAAAGTGTCCCTCTGGAAACAGCACGTGGCTCTTAAACCAAGAGGTGCATTTTCCTCAATCTGTATGCAATTTTCTAAACGTGGGCTTTAAATGTTTGAATAGTGACAAAGATTCAAACCTTAGTCAGGTTTCTGAAGCTTTTCCGAGGCCCACGTGTGTGCTTTCTTGTAAAATCCAGTTTTTGTAAGAACACTGCTAAGTCAGTTTCACCAGAGCCCCCATCTTTGATATCTGATTGGGTTCCTTATCCTCTGCCATCCCCCAGGTGATATCTGACACCCGAGATTTCGGCAAAGAATCCTGTTGGGTCAGTTTACCCAGAATCCCCCTCACCCATGATGTTTCTTCTTGGTAATTTTCCACCCACTGACCCCCAACCTGCCCCTTAGCTGTAAATCCTCACTTGCCCAGGCTGTACTTGGAGTTGAGCCCAATCTCTTACCCCCACTGTAAAATCCCATTGCAGTGGTCCCTATATTTATCACAGTGGTCCCAAGTAAAGCCTGCTTTGCCATCTTTAACAAGTGTTATTTTTTTTCCCTCTAACACAGGAAGGCAGCCCCAGCATCGTAGAACCAGCATCTAGAGATGCAACATCTGACCCAGCTCTGCATTAACCAGCAATGATGTCCTGGGTACCCCTTGCCACTGGCTTCCTTTTTCTGAGCCTATTTTCTTATCAGTAACACAATGAGTCAATTTCATACCTTTTCATCCACCCAGACGTCCATCTTTTTGTTGTCTGTTTAACATCTACTATATTTATTGTTGTTAATAGCCACTATTTCAGATCATTTATATTATTAATAAAAATTGATTTCTATTGAACACTTAGTATTTACCAGAATTGTGCCATGTGCCTTCCATGTTTAATATTTAATTCCTCATGAGGAGGAACCCTTGGGATTGCAGACTCACAGATATGACAGCTGAAGTTCAGGGACATGACATAAATTTCCCAAGGTCAATCAGAGAGTAAGTGGCAAAGCTGGGATTTGAGCCTGAGCCTTTTTTTTCTTTTTTTTTTTTTCTGAGAACTACACTGCCTTCATGAGCCCTGTAGCCCCTGGTCAGAGTCTGACCAGAGAGGAAAATGCAGATTCAAACTCCCGTGCCCTAACTTTTTTTTTTTTAATTAATTAATTAATTTATTTATTTATTTATTTTATTTTTGGCTGTGTTGGGTCTTCATTGCTGCATGCGGGCTTTCTCTAGTTGCGGTCAGCAGGGGCTACTCTTCGTTGCGGTGCGCAGGCTTCTCATTGCGGTGGCTCCTCTTGTTGCGGACCACAGGCTCTAGGCACGCGGGCTTCCGTAGTTGTGGCACGCGGGCTTCCGTAGTTGTGGCTCGCGGGCTTCAGTAGTTGTGGCTCGCGGGCTTAGTTGCTCCGCGGCATGTGGGATCTCCCCGGACCAGGGCTCGAACCCGTGTCCCCTGCATTGGCAGGCGGATTCTTAACCACTTTTTATTACTGTACCATGATGGCTTTCGCTGGGTCAGGCTACAAAATACCAAGATGTTTTGCCTGGAGGAGATAGTGTAGGACCTGCCATGGATGTTCAACGCAAGGTCTTTGCCCTTGAGACACTTAGAACCCAGGAGAGATGATAAAACCCACAGCCCAATCCATGCCCCAGGAGGAGCAGCGTTGATAACCCACAAAGTGGGAGTTCCCTCATCCTCAATTTCTTGTTGTCATTTTTGTGCTCAAGCCAACATGAAACAGTGGCATCTACAAATCTCTGGTTATTAGAGAATCTTTTTCTTTGCTAGGGAGAGCCAGTCCCTTTAAGGATGGACCAAGTCAACAATCTGGTGGTACAAGAGATCTGGGGCTCCCCTCGAAACAAACAGTCGAAGATTTATTTTTGAGATGAAATATCAGAGTTGGCTTGACAGGGAGGAGGTTGTGGGCACATGGTGGGATAAGGATAGATTCCCAGAAACAGCAGAGCAAGGCTGGCAAAGTAACTGGTTTGTGCAGATCTGATTCTCTCAGGGTTGGGGGAGAGAAAAGGGGAATGAGTTTAATTACCGAGTGTCTACTATGATCTATGTGCTTTTATATACACTGAGCATTAGGTCCTCACAACGATGTATAACGTTGCTGTTTTACAGATGACGCTAGCAAGAATCCAAACAGGAATTCTAGCTCTTCTTTTCATGCTTTACCTCAATGCCTGTGTAGATACCGTCCTACTCTAATTCAGCTTTTCATGAAGTAGATGGCACTTTCTCAATAGAATATCTGTAAAAAATATTTAGGCTGTAAAACCTAATACAGTGCACAACACATAGTGGGAGCTCAATAAAATAGGATAAATGAACAACTCCTAATGTGGTTTCTCAAACATAGATATCATCTGATCCAATAGCTCTCAAGTGGGGGTGATTTTGCTCCCCAGGGGACATTTGGAAATGTCTGGAGAAATGCTTTGTTGTCACAAAAGGGGAGGAGTGCCACTGGTATCCAGTGGGTAGAGGCCAGGATGCTGTTAATCATCCTACAATGCACAGGACAGCCCCACAACAAAGAATTATGACCCATAATGTGCCGAGGTCGAGAACTTCTGATCTAATCCAGCATGTTTCACGAGGAAGCCATGACCCAGAGAGATAAGGAGACTTGCCCAGGTTCATACATCAACAACTGGTTGATGACATCCCCTGGAGCCTTCTACAACCGTTCTTGCCAGACCTCAAGGCTAGCCAGCCAGAAGGCTGCCTGCCATAAGAGGGATGGGTTCCGTGGGAAGGAAAGACCGTGTTGGCATAAAGGCCCAGGCAAACCAAACGCAATTCCACAGGTTCAAAAGGACCAAGACTGTTGCTCTTCAGTCTGGATCATCCCCTGAATAAGCAGCCAAGGGAGGTTCTGGAACTAGGAGGCCAAGACTCAGAACACAGAGTGCTCACCTAGAGGCCTTTGCTGCCACCAGCTTCACACTCCCACTCCTCCCTTTCCTTAGGGTTGCAAACCAAACACAAGGATCAAGTCAAAGAAAGAATTTTCTTTTAACAACTAAATAGGCAAGCTAAAAATATTAATGATTGGGTGGTCATATTAGGTCAAGTAGATATTGCCAGAAACTGATTCTCTCTAAAACGTATTAGTCCTTTGCATCGTCATTGTCGCCACCAACAATGTTTTGGCCTCTTATGTGCCAAGAGATGTGTTGGGTCCCAGGGGAGAGATGGGGAGAAGGAAAAGAGGTGTCCACTAACATCACACGTAAGTTATATCCTTGACCCCAAGAAGTACTCAGTCCAAACATGAGGGTCTCCTTTGCAACCGCCATCACAGAGCAAAGCCAACATTGCAAAATGGGTAAAACAAAACCCTCCTTACAGCTAAATAGCTAAGCCCAGTATGAGTCACTCATTTCAAACAACTTTTAACACAAACACTCCACTTCAGCCCAAGAATTTGGACTTTACCACTTGTGTCATCGGGATTTGGTTTGCCTGGGGGACATTTTCTTCTATCCATCAAGCTCCATGGGGGACTTCCAATGCCCTAGATCACACCTAGAATGACAGGGGGAGGTCCCCTAACCTAAGAAGGTAAACAGAGGGCCCCCAAAAGGCTACCCTGAGCCAGGGTACCGGCATCTTTTCCAGCAGTCTCTAAGCTGCCTCTCAGTGGAAGCTGGAGATCTCAGTTAACACAACTCTGAAGATGGACTTTTATCTTGAAATTTCCATGAAAAATTAAACATCCTGATTACACTGAGTACTAATGGCTTTTATTTCCATTGCAACCGCTTTCTGAGACAGATAATTCCCCTTTAGATTTTCATGAGTTTGGCCCAGAAATCGGATATTCAAGGCATTAAACATACAGGAGGCTGAGATGCCAAGAAAACAGTAGTGTCTATTTAAGGATTTGGCTGCCTCAGGCAGCTAAGTGTCTTGGGGAAGTGAGTGGAATTTGACTATATCAGCTCTGCCACTCTGCTGCAGACTGGAAAACCAGATACTAAGAAAGACACCCCAGGGGCTCCTGCTTGGGTCTGGACATGGGTGCTAATTTCAGGGATGAGCAGCTTGATGGGCAATGACTCCCAGACCTTGAGCTATCACTTTTTTATTCTGCCCAGTCATAATATTAAAATTAAACTCAACAGAAATTGACAATCTACAAACAACATCATTTAATAAAGAAAGAATGTTTTAACAAGCAGGATGGACAGACTCTCAGAACAAGCGGAAGTTTCTCATACTGAATACCCATATAGCCATCTTAAAGACATGCTACTTTGTCCTTAGTTCTCATGTCACCGGAGACTGGAAAAACCTCATAGACCAGCACCTATCTGCAGTGTGGAATCTGGGTACTGTGAGTAGCCACTGGAGTTGTGTGGAGAAGAATTAGACTTGAGACCCAGGTTGAATGGAGAAGATATTCCAGGCCAAGGATAGGGAGGGGTGAGGGGTAGAAATGGGGGCACAGGAGTTGCCCTGAGAATAAACCACTGCTCTATGGAGGCACCCTCTGCACTGTAATGCTGCAGGATTGTAATGCTTGTTTAATTACCCGTCTCTTCCACTGTGCTTTAAGTTCCTTGAGAGTAGCGTCTGTACCTCGTTGCCCTGAGTCACAGAGCTAATTAGATGTGGTAGTGTAGCAAGTGGGCATTCGAAGGAGCAATGGCAAAGCACAGGGGACACACAGTGCTGCTTCCAGGACCCATAGGATCTGAGGATTAGAAGGCACATTTTCTACTATCTAATCATGCATGCCGTTTCTGCCTGGTGTAGTGGAAGGGGGCTCCACCTCCATCCTACCTGGCAGGCTTACCCTGAGCATCAGCCCACAAGATAATTCAAGGGAGCCCCAAGGGGAGCCTGATGGGAGTTAGGACCGTTGCTACCCCAGGAAGGTGCCAGGGGGACCACTGAGCGAAGGCTCAGCTCTGCTGCCTCCATCTGAACAGGAGCAGGGCTGAGGGTGTGGGGCAGCCAGCCTCCTGCCCGCCTGCGGCTTGACCCTCCGGCTCCCCCATTGCCAAGTCAGAGGAGAGTTCTCAGTCCCAAGGTTTTCACTTTTCCCAGGCCCTCGTTACTCATAGTCACTTTCTGGAATTGACTCAAAGAAAACGTCACCGACACAGTTACCAGGAGACACCAGGGTTCAGTTCCACAACCAGGACCCCTCCCCTGCAGAGTAAGTCCAGCCCACAGGGAAATGGATGTTGCTTTCTTTCAAGACTCATTTTGGGTGTCTTTTTTTTTTTTTTTTTAGGCGATCTTATTTTTTGGCGGATGTTGAAGCAGAATAGACAGAGCCAGCCTCAGCTACACATCCTGCCATCCCCACCGGGCACTGGGTGGAGGCCAAATGCAAAGCTCACCAAGCAAGTGCGCTGAGGCAAGGGGAGGACGGGGTGGGGAGAGGACTCAGGAGGCCAGGGGTGATGATGGAGCGTTTTCAGTAGCCAGCTCGGTGTGACAACCAGAGCCGCACTAAACATCTGAAACGCAGCTCGGCAAGTGGAGAACTGAGCTCCACCCTGGTGGGATTAGCAATTTTTTTTTTTTTTTTGAGCCGATCTGATTTTTGGCAGGATGTTGAAGCAGAATAGACAGAGCCAGCCTCAGCTACACATCCTGCCATCCCCACCGGGCACTGGGTGGAGGCCAAATGCAAAGCTCACCAAGCAAGTGCGCTGAGGCAAGGGGAGGACGGGGTGGGGAGAGGACTCAGGAGGCCAGGGGTGATGATGGAGCGTTTTCAGTAGCCAGCTCGGTGTGACAACCAGAGCCGCACTAAACATCTGAAACGCAGCTCGGCAAGTGGAGAACTGAGCTCCACCCTGGTGGGATTAGCAAGGCTGTGGGTTCTGGGAACTGAATGGTGAGAGTGAGCTTCCCATTGCAAATCTCCTGCCATTTTCCTCTTATGACCTATTGGGGAGAATTTGCTTTGGGGTAGTACTCGCTCTTCGGTCTTGTTGGAAATGGTCTTGTGTAGTGTATTATTTATGGCATGGCATCTCTGTTCCTTTCTCACCATCCAATCCTCTGTGACTCTCCCACCAAGCAGAGGATTTTAAATCCTGAATTCAGCTGAAGACACTTATGTGCCTCGAGGTATCAGTCCTACTGCCGCCTTCCCACCACGACTGCTCCCTTCAGGCGTCACTGGCTAACACACTGATGACCCTGGGAGGTCCTACTAAGCCGTACTGTGGCCAGCAGGCAACAGGTGGGGGCTGGCTAGCAGACAGCTGAAGGCAAAAGAGTGAGGCCCCAGCTAAGGAAGAGGAGACGGAGGGAGAATTGATATGCCTCCGAGGGTCACGGGCACAGGGTCCCCCACGGGGAAGGTGGGAGAGAAGTGAAGATGCTGACACTGCTCTTTCAGGAGCCTGAGACTGGCCATTCCCTTTCATCACTCTCTGCAGGCTTAGCCTCCCCATCACCCCCCAGAACTGGCTTTGTCTGGAAAAAATGCTAACCAGCCCCTTACAAGAGCCGTCACTGAAGCCCCGGCCAGAAGGCTCACAAAAGACACTGTGCACAGTGCGAAAGGAACATGGTGCTCCTGGGAGGCTGAGTGGGTGAGGAAGGGGGCAGCCGGAGAAGATGATGGGCCCACCCCCAAACCCCCAGCTCCCTGCTCTCCTCCCAGCCTGCTTGCACGTGGAATTTCACCACCAGAGATGACCGCCCCAGGTGGGCTAGTCATCCAGGACGGACGTGTAGGAAGCTGGGGGAGAAAGACACAGAGAGCCTGTTATCTGACCCCTCCCACCCCAGCGTCCCTGGGAAGGGGTTAGGGATTTTCATCTGATAGAAACGATCCCAGGGGAGCGAGGACACTGGGCTCCAGCTGGGGAGTGAGGACACTGGGCTCCAGCTGGGGAGTAGGAAGGAGGTGCTGGAGAAGAGGGGTTCCAGGAGACAGAACCGGCCAATTCTACCTCCTGCCCTCCCTGAGTTTGGGCCCAGCCTCTCTCCAGCAGCAGAGGCAGCTGGGCAGAAGAGCACTGGACAGGGAGTCAGGAGGCTCCCGTTTGATCTGGCTCTATCCTGCTGTGGGTCAAGGAATCATAAAACACCAGAGAGCAGCGGCTCAGTCTTAGGAATCATTCAGTTCTTCAAAGAGGGCTTTCTTGACTAGCTTTCCACCCCCATCCAGATCAGGTCCTTTGTTCTTTTTCTCATCACAGATGGGGATAACCTATTTCTTTGTGTGATTTTTTTACTGCCTATCACCCCCCCCACCCCATTTACCTGTAACCTCCAGGAGGGCAGGGAGCTTTCTCTGCCTCATCCTCCACTATATCCCAACGCCTTGCACACAGTAGGCACACACCGCTATTTATTGAAAGCAGAATCTCTATTCGCAAAGTAACCCCATGAGAGAAGTATTATACCTGTTTTACAGATGAGGAACTTGGGGCTTAGACAATTGAAGTAACAAGTTGAAAAAGCAAATTTCAGCCATGGATCTGAATGACCCTTCCCCCATGCTGCACTACTCTTCTAACCAAGATTAGCAGACTAGGGAGATTCCCTTAACCTGCGGGCCTTGGCTTAGGTTTTTGGGGGCTGTGATGTTCTAGAACCAGATGCCCAAGACATCTGGGAGAGAGGAGAATCAGGAAAGGGATCGCTCTAGAACAGAGGACAGCTCAGAGCCGGTGTCCCCGGGAAGGTGCCCGGTCTTGCCACGCCAGGTGCTACATCAGGGTCCAGGAAGCCTAACTCTGTGTACTGGGCTTATCCTCTACCTCCTGATATTTCCCTTAAAATTAAGAGGGGGAAGCAGGATTCACCTTGATGAACTTCTCAGACCGATTACTCTAAAGAGTCTCAAGAAATACAATAGGGCCTCAGTAGAGAAAACTCCCTGGGAACCACGAAGCAGTCAGCAAGAGGAACGATCTTCCATCCTGTGGAGCAGTTTTAGGAGACCAAGCCTTGATAGCATCCTGCTGCAGCTAACACAGCAGGGACAATCGGCTACAAACACTCAAGAATGAAGACAACGCAGATGGAAACATTTGGAGATTAAGACAGCCACCAAGACTAGAGAAAGGAAATGCAGTAGGCATGGCTATTTCTTGACCTAAAATGCATAGGGAAAAATCAGTTTTAAGAATCGCCATTTAGCGTAAAAGTATTCTTTTCCAGTTACTGCCAAAATAAAATCGTTTTTCTTATTTTTGTATCATATCCTCCCCTCCTCAACCACCTCCAGCTAAACCTAACGATTAGAGAGGACGCAATCCATACTTTCATCTCCCTTTCACCTTCATTCCAAGTGATTAAGTCCCTGCTGGCACCACAAGAAGCCCAGCTTTCATCCGTAGCAAGGAAGTCCTTTGACATCAAGCTCTGTCTGCCCACCTCAAGCTCAAGAAACACCACCGAGGTGGGACCATCCTGAGGATGAGAATGGACAAGGCGCCTCAGGTGCAGATCCCAGACAAAGTGGGAGACAGATTCTCCCAAACAAGGAGCTTGGTCCCACTCTTCCTTCTCTGATGTCAGCCGACATCACGAGGATGGGTACCACCAAGTAGGGCTTTGAGGATCAGATTTGACAACGTTTCAAGCTGAAGCAACTGGATTTCTCATAAAGTGTGCAGAACCCTCTCAGGACTTTGGGGTTCTGAGCCAGCGGGAAGGATGACAAGGAGACCAAGGGGGCAGCTAGACCTGGGGAAGGATTTCACGGGGGCAAATCACGCACACCCGAACGATACCTCACGATCGCGCTTACACCTCTCTCCGGCTGCAGACAGCTCATTCCTTGGCTCTGCCTTTCTGTAGAATTCCAAGATTCTGAGTTCTCTTTCCTTCCACTTCCTTCCTCCAATTTCTCTGCCTTTCCTGCTTTCCACTTTACTGCCCCAGCCCTTTCCCCACCCCCATTTCTAATGTCTTGACATCCTAAGAAATTAGACCTACGGCCCCAGAAAAAAACTTTTTTTAATACCTGTATCCTCGACTTTGTGCTGTTTGAGGAATTATTTCCAACCAGTTGATTAGCAAAGCTGATGGAGACTCTGGAGAAAACAGCCCCAGCCTGAGTGTGGGGATGAATGAAAATCTCTTCGGGGTGCTTGTTTGTACGGCCAAAGACTGAAGGACTTTGGGTGCTCGGTAGTAACCTCAGAAAAAGTCCCGAGGCAGCCGCAACTCTCCCAGCACAGTTTCGAAACACCACAGGAGGAGGAAGCCCTCTTTAATCAAATAATAACCAGTCAGAGATAAGGCCTTCTAGGCCGAGCTCAGCCAGCCAATCACACGCTTCCTCCTGACCGCAAAGGCAAACAGACGCAGGGCTGAGTCTTGAGTTTCAGGGCTTGTTATAATTTAATGATGCTGCCGCTGGTGTCTTCTTGGCTTTGCCTGGCGGGATTTTCTGACTAGGAAGTGAAGCCCCAAGCTCAGGAACCCCACTGTCAGTGGAGGCACCTGGCCCAGGGGCTGCAGCTGAGGACCCCGAGTGATCACGTGGCACCCAGCTCCCTGCACAGATGCTTCCACATCACCAAGAGGACGCTTGCTGCTACTGGGAAGCAGGCTTGGGTCAGCATATTTGACACCAGCTGTGCAACTCATTGACGGTGACCCTGAAGAGGTGGTGGAGACCCCAGTGACTGGCCCTCACATATTGGAGATGCTTCACGTGCATTTCCTGGGGGTCCTTGATTAGCAGTGACTTTGAGCTTTTCTGCATTCTTCAGCCTTCCCAATCACCCTCCCCTTCCAATGCTATCAGTGCTCCATTAGGCCACAGAGGTAGCATAAGGAGGGTGGGTTCTGGAAGCTTAGCAGGCCTGGGAGTGAATAATGGCCCTCCACCTCTCCAGCCCTGAACACGCCCGCTTAGCCTCTTCCTCGTTGCTGCAAGGATTAAATGGGAGAACTCTGCCACGTCCCCCGGGAGGCTGTTACAGGCCCTGAGGAGGTGTAAACAAACCCTTAAGAGGTATGGATATATTAGAGGTCAATATCTAAAGGAACTTAAGGAGAACCCCTTTGTTAGGTGAATAACACTAAGCATCAGCAGAATCCATTTTAGGGCATTTCATCACCCCCCCCCACCCCGGCCCGTTTGCGGCCCCCGGGAGGCTGTTACAGGCCCTGAGGAGGTGTAAACAAACCCTTAAGAGGTATGGATATATTAGAGGTCAATATCTAAAGGAACTTAAGGAGAACCCCTTTGTTAGGTGAATAACACTAAGCATCAGCAGAATCCATTTTAGGGCATTTCATCACCCCCCCCCCACCCCGGCCTGTTAGCGGTCATTCCCCCTCCCCACACCCCAACCTCCCCATCAGCCATTCACTCAACAATATTTATTTGGCATCTCTCAGTGGGGGAGCACCAAGGTGAGTTCCCCACCCTCACGAAACAATGTTACAGCACAGGAGGCAGGAGTTTCTTAGAGTCCTCGGTGCATGGAGCCAACGGCAGGACAGTGAAGGGGGCTTTGTCACGGACGATTTGGTCCCGTCCAAAGGGGACAAGGGAGAAACCAGCAACGGCGCACAGGAAATGGACTCAAGTCGGGGGGCCAAGTGCAGCCAAACTTTCCCCAAGGGAACTCCCTGCGGGTATCAGACCAGGGGATAAAAGAGGAAAAGCAGAGTTGTATCGCCACTCCTTTTAAAAAAATATATAACAGCCTCATGAAGATTAATTCACCTACCATACAATTCTCCCATTTAAAGTACACCATTCAATGATCTCTAGTATATTCACACAGCTGTACGGAGTGAATTTGAGAACAATTCATCACCCCAGAGAGAAACTCCTTCTCCTTAGCAGTCATTCCCCATCGCCTGCCCTACATTCCCACCTCAGCCAGCTCTTGGCAACCACCGAGCTACTTTGTCTCCCACGATTTGCCTATTCTGGACATTTCACATAAATGAAATCATACACTATTTGACTTTCGTGACAGGCTTCCTTCACTTGCCATAATGTTTTCAAGGTTCACTTCATTGCTTTTTATTGCTGAATAATATTCCATTGTAAGAATATACAACAATTTGTTTTTCCATTCATCCATTGATGGACATTTGGATTGTTTCCACTTTTTTGCTGTTACAAATAATGCTGCTATGGACATTCTCCACTCCCTTTTATCCACAAATTCACAATCTCATAGCAGGGAAATAAGAAGGAAACAAAGCAGGTGAGAGAAGTAGCTTTTGAAGGACATCCCTCTAGCCAGAAGAGAGAATATCACAACAGTAGCTGCGCGTGATATTCGCACAAATTTTCACAGCACATAAAGCACTGTCATACATTCCCTCTCGTGTAATCCTCCCCTCAAGCCTAGGGATGAGGAAGGTATTATTTTTATTGCCATTTTAAAGATAAGATCATAAAGCATAAGAAAGTTTGGGTATCTTGCCAAAAGTCACCCAGCCAAGAACTGAGCCAGAATTAAGTTCTATGTTCTTTGTACTCCAGCTCTTCACACACAAAACAGGCTTTATGCTTCTCTTACATACTCAGACTCGGCTTCCAGGAAGCGTAGTCCAAGGGAAAAAAAAGAAGAAGAAGAAAGAAAGAAAAAGAGATTTGGCATTATTTATGGAGAAAGTGGCAATTAGGCCAACAAATAGTTGTCACTGTCTGCATTTTTTTAATTTGTACTTAAGGCTCAGAAAGATTAACTACCGTATAAGGCACAGAGCTAGTGAGCCAGCCATTGCTGATTTAAAGGCAGCCCGGTGATTCCCAAACACAGGCCAGATCACCTTGCTTTTTTCCTAACATCTAAGCAAGAGCAGTAACACGGCTGTTCAGATGGAAGGAAGGGTAACTTTGGAGGGGGCACTGCAGACGAGGGTGGGCCTGGGCGAAGAAGATGCCATCCACAGCACGGGGTGTGGACGGGGATAAGGGAACATGCGAGTCTGAAGATGCAGAGACAGCTATGAAGAGAAGAGCAGGAGGAAAAAAACAGAGAACGTGGGGAGAGTCCAGCTGAAAGGCTGGCCAAGTTCCCAGTTTGTCCCGTGGCCAGGGATGTTTCAACCAAACCCTTGCGGTCACTTGACAAACAATACGAACAGATGTTCTGAGTGGAATGGTGCGGGAAAGATAGCAGCCAGGGACAGAGCTAGAGAATCCATCCAGCTTCTTATCACCTGTCCAGCCCCAACCAAAGAGCACAGTCCTGCACCACAGGAGAGGGACCCTCCCAGAAGCAGGAGGGCAAAGATCTCCACGGGGGGAGATGAGGCCAAGCAGGCCAGGTGAGCACGGGAGATGGGTACGGACACAGCTCGCCTCCCAGGTGGAGATTCCAGGGCAAAGTCCTTCTTAGCTGGGAGTAGGGGTCACGGCGTGAACAGCAGGGGTGTGGGCATGCCGGAGATCTGGAACCAGCCAGGTGTCTCACGGCTCTGGATCTTGATTCATGGCACCAAGGCCATGCCAACTTTATTTGGTTTCCTTGGGCCCGTTACTTGCGAAATTCAGTACACAGCAGGCAAAACACTGTCAGAAAAATTCAGTTCGAAAATCTCTCTAAGGTTAGGAAGCAGACCCAAGCTAGTCCCAGGCTCCTCAAAACTCTGAGCCATCTATAAGATCCACTTCTGGAAAATGAAAGGCTATCTTTAGATCTCCTCCTGCATCAGCACACCAGGGATTACTGGGCACCAGGATACAGAACGAGAAAAGCACTTATCAGTCCGTGCATCTTAGTGGAAAAAAATACAATATTTATTGGCGCCTACCAGATAGGTGACCAGGTCCCAGAGAGATGCCTTCCCTGTCATGTCACATTTTCTCTTCACAAAAACCTGTAGGGTAGGCATACTTATACCCATTTCACAGGATGAAAGAGTGGAACTCAGAGAGGTTAACCAGCTCACTTGAGGTCACACAGTTAATATATGGCAGAGCAGGAACTTGAGGCTAAGATCATCTGACTCCAAAGCCCATGACCTTTCTGTTATTTCATGTTACCACTTTTTTCTTAGATTCATTTTTTTCTGTTTCTGCCAAGCTGCCACTTATTCCCATTCTTCCTTCAGTGATTTTTCTAGCGCTCCCAAAATCATTTGTGTGCATGTGTGCATATGTAACATGTATGCCTCTAGGTTCGTGCCCATACATATCTGTGAGAATACATATCTGTTGACATATATTCACATGTATGCCTCCTTGCTTTTAGGTATGTGTGTTCTGTTGCCTTCAGAGAATGGTACAAGTGCCGTTACTTTTAACTTCCCTGAGGCTGTCTGTCCTGAGACGGTTGATGGCACCTACTGTGTGTCAGCTACTGAGCAGAGAATTTGGCTCCTGTGACCAGGGTTATTTCCCTACTGCAGGCATCTTCCGAGGACCTGGTCCTGGGATGGGGCTTTCCTAAGTGTCCCTGAACTGGACGCTCAGGCTTAAGATTCTCAAAAATAGAATTTTCAAGAAGTAAGAGGAGATCAGAGAATTCTGGCCCAAACCTAGAACCAGCAAAAGGCAAATGCTGGTCCACTTTGGAATGGTTCTACCTGCTTTCCAAAGTCCTCTCATGTTTATTTTCATCGTGACAAACCTTTCAGAGCCAGCAATCGTCAACTCCATTTCACAAAGAGGGATTAAAACTCCAGCAATCTTGCGTGGACATGACGGTCCTGACTTCTGTACCACCATTAGCTGTGTGGTCTCGGGCGGGTCCCTTAAGCACTCCACCCTTCTACTCATCTTTTTTTTTTTTTTTTTTTTTTTTTTTTTTTGTGGTAGGCGGACCTCTCACTGCTACGGCCTCTCCCGTTGTGGAGCACAGGCTCCGGACGCGCAGGCTCAGCGGCCACGGCTCACGGGCCCAGCCGCTCCGCGGCATGTGGGATCCTCCCGGACCGGGGCGCGAACCCGGTTCCCCTGCATCGGCAGGCGGACGCGCAACCACCGCGCCACCAGGGAAGCCCTCATCTTTATTTGTTTATTTATTTTGGGGCTGCATGGTTCGGCTTGCGAAATCTTAGTTTCCCAACCAGGGGGTCGAACCTGGGCCCACGGCAGTGAAAGTGCAGAGTCCTTACCACTGGGCCACCAGAGAATTCCCCTACCTCCTCGTCGTTAAAACAGAAGTGCTTCATAGGGTTGCTGTAAGCACTGGCTGTGTTAAGATATGTAAACTCTTAGAACAGAGCGCGGCACATGCCAAGCTCACAATAAATGTTGGCAATATACTCTCTCAGTCCTGCTGGCCACGGGAGGCGCCCGACAACTCTGTGGCCCACAGAGCTTCAAGCCCTGGCTCCCCGCTTCTCAAGACAATCGATCTAGTAGTAGTCGGTCCGGGCAACTCCTT
Organism: Physeter macrocephalus; assembly: GCF_002837175.3. Taxonomy (NCBI): domain Eukaryota; kingdom Metazoa; phylum Chordata; class Mammalia; order Artiodactyla; family Physeteridae; genus Physeter; species Physeter macrocephalus. The sequence continues at coordinate 66,866,597 of NC_041233.1, forward strand.
CTGAAGGCTTTTTGTTCACACAAGCGAGTGTGCGCTATGGTCTTAGCCTCTTCTCATTTCAACAGTTGATCGTTGAACAGTCAAGGCAATCCTGCCTTGAATGTGAACTTTCAGTGCCTCCTCGTGTGTCTGTGTCCTGGGATTAGGTCCCTGAAACCACACTCTGGAGCCAGATGGCCTGTCTTCAAATCGCAGCTCTGCCACTTAGAGGCTATGTGACCATGGTCACATCACTCTACCGTTTTGTGCCTTAGCTTTCTCACCTGTAAAATGGGGATAATAATGGTGCTCATAGGGTCATCGTGAGGATCAAATGAGTTAACTTACGTAAAGTTCTAAAAACAGCTCCTGGATGGGACTTCCCTGGTGGTCCAGTGAGTAAGACTCCATGCTCCCAATGCAGGAGGCCCGGGTTCCATCCCTGGTCTGGGAACTAGATCCCGCATGCGTGCCACCACGACTAAGGAGCCTGCATGCCACAACTAAGACCCAATAAAACCAAAAAAAAAAAAAAAAAAAAAAACAACCCCAAAACAAAAAACCAGCTCCCAGTATATTAAAGTCTATATTAGTATTATCATCATGACTCGTTTTTACTACAGATATTTTAAAATTTTGATTACGGTAAAATACATATAGCATAACATGTACCATTATTACTATTTTAAAAAAATTTTATTGAAATATATTTGATGCACAATATTACGTAAGCTATAGATATACCATATATAATTCACAATGTATAGTTATTATAAAATATTGGCTATATTCCCTGCATTGTACAATATATCCTTATAGCTTATTTTAAACATAATCGTTTGTACCTCTTAATCCCCTACCCTTATATTGCCCCTCCCCCTTTCCCTTCATCATCATCATTTTTTTGTTTATTTGTTTTTTGGAGGGGGTGTTTGTTTTTTTACATCTTTGTTGGAGTATAATTGCTTTACAATATTGTGTTAGTTTCTGCTGTATAACAAAGTGAATCAGCTATACGTATACATATAGTCCCACATCCCCTCCCTCTTGCGTCTCCCTCCCACCCCCCCATCCCACCCCTCTAGATGGTGACAGAGCACAGAGCTGATCTCCCTGTGCTATGCGGCTGCTTCCCACTAGCTATCTGTTTTACATTTGGTAGTGTATATATGTCAATGCTACTCTCTCACTTTGTCCCAGCCTCCCCTTCCCCCCACTGTGTCCTCAAGTCCGTTCTCTACGTCTGCGTCTTTATTCCTGCCCTGCCACTTGGTTCATCAGTACTATTTTTCTAGATTCCATATATATGTGTTAGCATCTGGTATTGTTTTTCTCTTTCTGACTTACTGCACTCTGTGTGACAGACCTCACTCTGTGTGACAGCCATCCACCTCACTACAAATAACTCAGTTTCATTCCTTTTTATGGCTGAGTAATATTCCATTGTATATATGTGCCACATCTTCTTTATCCATTCGTCTGTCAATGGGCATTTAGGTTGCTTCCATGTCCTGGCTATTGTAAACAGGGATGCAATGAACATGTGTCTTTTTGAATTATGGTTTTCTCAGGGTGTATGCCCAGTAGTGGGATTGCTGGGTCATATGGTAGCTCTATTTGTAGTTTTTTAAGGACCCTCCATACTGTTCTCCATAGTGGCTGTATCAATTTGCATTCCCACCAACAGTGCAGGAGGGTTCCCTTTTCTCCACACCCTCTCCAGCATTTATCATCATCATCATTTTTAAGTGTACAGTTCAGTGGCATTAAGTACATTCACATTATTGTGCAAACATCACGACCATCCCTCCACAGAACATTTTCCATCTTGCAAAATTCAAACTCTGTACCCATTAAACAACAGCTCCTCATTTCTCCCGCTCCCAGGCCCTAGAAACCATTGTGCTACTTTCTGTCTCTGTGAGTTTGACTACTCTAGGTACGTCATGTAAGTGGAATGATACAGTATTTGTTCTTTTGTCACTGGCTTATTTCCCTTAGCATTAATGTCTTCGGGGTGCATTCATGTTGTAGCCTGTGTCAGAATTTCCTTCCTTTTTAAGGCTGTACAATATTGTATGTATATACCACATTGTGTTTATACATTCATCCATCCGTGGACACTTGGATTGCTTCCATCCTTTGGCTGTTGTGAATAATGCTGCTATGAACATGGGTGTACAATATCTCACTGAGTCCCTGATTTCAATTCTTTTGGGTATATACCCAGAAGTGGAATTGCTGGATCATGTCATAATTCTACGTTTAATTTTTTGAGGAACTGCCATACTGTTTTCCATAGCAGCTGTACCATTTTACATTCCCACTAACAGCGTTCAAGGGTTCCAATTTCTCTACATTCTCCCAAACACTTGTTATTTTCTGGAATTTTTTTGTTTGTCTGTTTTGTTTTGTTTTGTTTTCATAGTAGCCATCCTGATGGGTAAGAGACGGTATCTCATTGTGGTTTTGATTTGCATTGTCCTAATGATTAGCGATGCTGGGCATCCATTCATGTGCTTATTGGCTATTTGTACATCTTCTTTGGAGAAATGTCTATTCAAGCCCTTTGCCCATTTTCAAATCAGGTTGTTTGGTTTTTTGTCGTTGAGTTTTCATCATGATTCCTAAGCACTGACCCCTGTAATTTATATTACTTGGAGCTTGGTATCATTCAGAAAATAAAAATTGCTCATTTTCCAAGTGGCTTACAAGGAAAAAAACCAACTGAAAATTGCTGACAGAAAATAAAAGGAAAGGCCAAGCTGTTGAATTCAGTGCCTTTTCTTCTTTGTACTTGTACAAACCCTGAGACACAAGGGTATTAGCATGAAATAGTGTTTGCTACCAGAATAAAAACACTTCCTGCTACTGAATAATTGTCCAGGGAATTTTAGATGAATGGCCAGTACTCTGAGGGAATTAATACAGATCTTGAGACATAAAGACCATTAGTAATAATATGAACTGATAAGACTGACAAAATTCAACTCAAAAGGTCAGTAATTGGAAATTATAAAAGCTACCACATCACCAAGTCAAAAGTGTATAAAAAAAGATGCAAGACCTGTGTGTGTGCAAGACAGATTTTATATGTTTGTGTGATGTTATATGTAGATTGTTTAAGAAAGAAAGAATATATGTGTAAGTGTTAAAAAATTCAGGTAATGTAATTTAATTCTATTCAAAAGAAGAATAACTGGGCAATTCAAGAACTGGGATTCTGTTTGGTCCTTTGTTACCGAGACTAATTATTTAAGTAAGCATTTCTCCCTTGATATAGATCCTGAACATATGAAAATGTCACTGCATTTCATGGCAGAAAGCCAAATTCACTAAATATCATTTCCCGTACAAAGTGTCCTATGAAAGCAGAACTAACACACACAACTAATATGTTTCTTAGTTTTTCTAATTAGACTGGAAAGTCTGGGGTCAGAAATCATGCTTTGGGGTTCTTTTATTTTCCTCCACATTGCCTAGCAAAGATCATACACATTATAATATGAACATGACTGTGGTTAGCTACTAGACTGAGCACTCTATATAAAACTCTAACAGCCCTGCAGGATAGATATCATTATGCCCATTTGACAGATAAGAAAATTGAGGTTCAGGAAATTTAAATGCATGATACTAGTATTGTGGATATGTTTTAAAAGGAGAACAGCATCCTTATTCTTCAGAGATATATACTAAAATATTCACCAGTGAAATTATATGATGTTGGGGATTTGCTCCAAAATAATACAAGATGTTGGAGCTAGATGAGGCTAAAGGTGAAACAATATTTGCCGTGAGCCGATAATTGTTGAAGCTGGTTGATGTGTGTGTTCATGGTCTATTATGTGATTTGTTATTCTATTTTTTCATGTTTTTTCTATGTACATGTTTTCTTCTTTTTTCTTTTTCTTTTACGATGAATGGAAAGAAAAGACTTCCTACTACCATATCGTGCTTTACAGAGCTTAGCAGATATATGGTAATGAAGTGAATGGCTTTGCCACTGTTGTGCCTCATCATGGATATTAGCAGGACTTCCGTTGTTAGGAGCCCCACACAAAGTCACACGTACTTCTACAGGTATGTTTTTTGAGATGACTCATCAGACTACAAGGCCCTTCAATATTGTAAGCTTGTTGATGACCCACATAATTACTGTTCCTGACATGGAACCTCATGGTTGGTAGGTACTTGGAGAATGTCGAATGGATGGAGGCATCACGTGGGCATGGGGAAGGCTGAAACGATGCAGAACACCTGGCACACACGCCTATCATATTGTCTAATGGGAACATCCCAAGCTTTCCTCCAGGGATCCCTCTTTGAACCACCAGCGCACATCGCTCCCCACAATTTCAAACTGCTCCATCACTCACCCGTTATTTTTACCTTTGCCATTATTTAACACACATTCCCTCACTCAGGTGTGCATGTTTGGTCTTCCCAGCTAGATCATGAGCTCCCTGGGGGATGGGAACGATGTTCCTCAGATCTCTGTAGCCTCCAGGCCAAGCATGGAACCTGACACAGGGTGTGCAGGCAAACATTGCACAGCGTGGCAGCCACAGAGGTGCACAGCTCAGCTTCACCTTCAAGAGAACCTGCTGCAGGAGCATGGTTGACTGACAGCCTCTAGGTGCGCCCCTTCGGACCACCGCACATTCCCACCAAGGCCACACTTCCCCCAGGCTGCTGCTGGCTAGTGGCTGGGCACAAGGGGGGCTCTAGAGCCAGTGCTTTCCTGCCCGCTGGGGCATTCCTCCATCAGTCCAGCGGAGACGGTCCAGAGCTGCACTGCGGCCTGAGGCGCTTCCTGCCCCGTGCTCCCTTCCCTCTCTCCTTTCACAGGATTCAGACCTGCATCCTGGTCCAAGGCCTGCCTACTTCTGCTCACTGCCCCTTTATCCTTCGGAAGCATTACCCCCGATAAACCTCATCCACATCTACTCCTTTAGCACCTGTTTCTCCGAGGACCCCGACAATTAAAGTGCCTGAGCTCCACTAACACCCAGGGACTTCCATACTTCCTTACGCCTGAAAAAGATGCTACTGACCTCCCAGTTTACACTGGAAGCAACGTAATTAAATTAAATACATTCTGCACCGCACTAAGCTGTTCTCTTCTATGCTGAAGCCACAAGCTGCAGTAGAGTCAACCAGGGCCCCCTATTCGGTTACATATGACCATTGTGACCTTGAGCAAAGCACTTTCCTTCATGGTGCCTCATTTTCTTTATTCTTTTTTTTTTTTTTTAAGATGTTGGGGGTAGGAGTTTATTAATTTTTTATTTATTTATTTTGGCTGTATTGGGTCTTCGTTTCCGTGCGAGGGCTTTCTCCAGTTGCGGCGAGCGGGGACCACTCTTCATCACGGTGCGCGGGCCTCTCACTATCGCGGCCTCTCTTGTTGCGGAGCACAGGCTCCAGACGCACAGGCTCAGTAGTTGTGGCTCACGGGCCTAGTTGCTCCGCGGCATGTGGGATCCTCCCAGACCAGGGCTCGAACCCATGTTCCCTGCATTAGCAGGCAGATTCTCAACCACTG